>NW_019154092.1:1808062-1986332 GCF_002288905.1 Enhydra lutris kenyoni | reverse complement strand
GACAGACAGAGATCACAAGTAGGCAGAGAGGCAGGCAGAGAGAGAGGCGGAAGCAGGCTCCCTGCCGAGCAGAGAGCCCGATGCGGGGCTTGATCCCAGGTCCCTGGGATCATGACCTGAGCTGAAGGCAGAGGTTTTAACCCACTGAGCCACCCAGGCGCCCCTCTAGTCCCACTTATTGACAAGACTGTCTTTCCCACTGAATTTCAGTGGTGCCCTTGTTTTCCAATCAATTTCTACAAAAAATAATCTTCCTGGGATTTTGATTGGGATTGCAGTTAAGCATGTGTTCCATTTACTTACCCCCATAATCTCAGCAATATGAGACTTCCAATTCTATAACATGGTATATTACTTGATTGATATATATATCTTTAATTTCTCTTCTTGAATATATATATATATATATATATATTTTTTTTTTTTTTAATTTTATTTATTTATTTGACAGACAGAGATCACAAGTAGGCAGAGAGGCAGGCAGAGAGAGAGGAAGGGAAGCAGGCTCCCCGCTGAGCAGAGAGCCCGACGCGGGACTCGATCCCAGGACCATGGGATCATGACCCGAGCCGAAGGCAGCGGCCCAACCCACTGAGCCACCCAGGCGCCCCCCCTTGTTTGTTTTTTAAGAATATGTTTAATTTCCACATATTTGTGAGCTTTCCAGTTTTCCTTTTGTTATTGACTTCTGGTTGCATTCCACAAAGGCCAAAAAATATACTTTGTGTGACTTAAAGTGGTTTATTGTGGAGAATGTTTCACAGGCACTTGAAAAGAATGTGTATTCTGCTGTTGTTAGAGTGTTCTGTATATGTTAGGTCTAATTGGTTGTTCAAGTACTCCCATTTCCTTGTTGGTCTTCACTGTTGTTCTCTTATTGAAAATGGGGTATTGGGGGCACCTGGGTGGCTCAGTTGGTTAAGCCACTGCTTACGGCTCTGGTCATCATCCCAGAGTCCTGGGATTGAGTCCTGCCTTGGGCTCCCAGCTTGGCGGGGAGTCTGCTTCTCCCTCTGACCTTCTCCCCTCTCATGTTCTCTCTCTCTCTCAAATAAATAAATGAAATCTTTAAAAAGAAAGAAAGAAAGAAAGAAAATGGGGTATTAAAATCCCGAAAGATTTTTTTAGAACTTATATTTCTTATATTTCTCCCTTCATTTCGTCAATTTTTGCTTCATGTATTTTGGTTCATATGTTTGTTGTATATAGGTTTATAATTGTTGTATCTTCTTGATGGATTGAACCTTTGTCAATATATAATATCCTTTGTTGTATTCTTTTTTACTTAAAATCTATCTAGTTTGAGGGGCGCCTGGGTGGCTCAGTGGGTTAAAGCCTCTGCCTTTGGCTCGGGTCATGATCTCAGGGTCCTGGGATCGAGCCCCGCATGGGGCTCTCTGCTCGGCGGGGAGCCTGCTTCCCTCTCTCTCTCTGCCTGCCTCTCTGCCTACTTCTGATCTCTGTCTGTCAAATAAATAAATAAAAATCTTTAAAAAAAAATCTATCTAGTTTGATATTAATATAGTCGCCGTAGCTCTTTTGGTTAGTAATTGCATGGAATATCTTTTTCCATCTTTTAGTTTAGTTTTTTTTATTTTAAGATTTTATTTATTTGACAGAGAGAGAGATCACAGGTAGGAAGAGAGGCAGGCAGAGAGAGAGGGGGAAGCAGGCTTCCCGCTGAGTAGAGAGCCTGATGCAGGGCTTGATCCCAGGACCCTGGGATCATGATCTGAGCTGAAGGCAGAGGCTTAACCTAACTCTCTTCCCCCAGGGGACCCTGTTACTTCTGACTTCTTTATGTCTTTGTAAAGCGAGTCTCTTGCAATCATCATATAGATGGATGGCATTTTCTTATCCATTCTGGTAATCTTTGTCCTTTTTTAAAAGATTTTATTTATTTGCCAGAGAGAGCACGCGCACAGGGTTAGAGTTAGCACAGGCGAGCACAAGCAGGGGGAGTGGCAGACTGAAGGAGAAGCAGGCTCCACGCTGAGTGGATCAGGATCTGAGCCAAAGGCAGCCACTGCTCAACTGCCAGTTGTCCCATCTCTGTCTTTTAAGTGGAGAGATTATCCATTTACATTTCAAGTAATTACTGATAAAGTGTTTGCTTCTGTTATTTATCTCTTTGTTTTCTGGGTGTCTTAAATGCTTTTTGTTTCTAAATTCCTGTATTATTGCCATATATAATAGATTTTTTTGGTAGCATACCATTTTGATTCCCTTCTTTCCTTTTATGTATACTTACTGGTTATTTTCTTAGAGGTTAATTTGGGGATTACAATTAACATCTTAATCTGTTAACAACTTAGTTTGAATAATACTAGTTTAATTTTAATAGTTTTTAAACACTCTTCTCTTATACATCTCTATTACCTCCCATTTTATTTCTTTTATATATTTTTTATTTTTTTAAAGATTTTATTTACTTATATGTTAGAGAGTACAAGCAGAGGGAGTGGCAGGCAGAGGGAGAAGCAGGCTCTATACTGAGCAGGGAGCCTGATTTGGGACTCCATCCGAGGACCCTGGGAGTGTGACCTGAGCCGAAGGCAGACACTTCACTGACTGAGCCACCCATGCATCCCTACCTCCCACTTTTATATGGTTATTGTTTTTTTTTTTTTTTTAAGAATTTATTTATTTGACAGAGAGAGATGATAAGTAGGCAGAGAGGCAGGCAGAGAGAGAGAGGGAAGCATGCTCCCCGCTGAGCAGAGAGCCCAATGTGGGGCTCCATCCCAGAACCCTGAGATCATGACCCGAGCCAAAGGCAGAGGCTTAAACCACTGAGCCACCCAGGTGCCCCTATATGGTTACTGTTGCGAAGAGCAGTTAAAACCCAAAGTACAATAATCTATATTACTAGCTTTTATATTTTTCTGTGTAGTTAAATTTATTATTCTTTATTTCTTCATATGGCTTTAAGTTACTGTCCTTTCATTTAGCCTGTTGGACTCTTGTATTTCTTTTAGGGAAAGTGAAGATTCTACCAGTTTTTTATTTGTTTGCTTGTCTGTTTAAGATTTATTTATTTATTTATTTGACAGATAGGGAGAGGTAGGCTTCCTGCTGAGCAGGGAACGGGATGTGGGGCTTGATCCCAGGACCCTTGGGATCACCACCTGAGCCGAAGGCAGATGCTTAATGACTGAGCCACCCAGGCACGCCCCCCCCCCCCAGCTTTTTTAAAAATCTGGGAATATTTTAATTTCTCACTCATTTTTGGAGGATAGTTTTTGCTGATGTCTTTACCTCTCAACCCCTTGAATATGTCATCCCACTGCCTTCTGGCCTCCATGGTTTCTATTGAGAAATCATTCGTTTTACTGAGGATCCAAGAAATCACTTCTCTTTTACAGCTTTCAATATTATCTCTTTGTCTAGGGCACTTGGGTGGCTCATTTGGTTAAGCATCTAACTCTTGGTATTAGCTCTAGGTCTTGCTCTCAGGGCTATGAGTTCACGCCCAACATTGGGCTCCACACTGGGCTTGGAGCCTACTTTAGAAAAAGATTATTGGGGTGCCTGGGTGGCTCAGTCATTAAGTGTTTGCCTTTAGCTCAGGTCATGATCCCAGGGTCCTGGGATTGAACCCCACATCAGGCTCTCTGCTTAGCAGGGAGCCTCCTCCCTCTCCCTCTCCCTGTGCCTGTAGCTACCCCTGCTTGTGCTTGCTCTCTTTATCTGTCAAATAAATAAATTAAAATCTGTAAAAAAAAAAGAAAAAAAAAGAACATCTCTTTGTCTTCGGTGGTTTGACTGTGTGTTTTGGTATAGATCTCTTTGAGTTGATTCTGCTTGGAGTTCATTAAGCTTGTATTGTAGTTTATTTTTCATAGAATTTGGAAAGTTTTTGCACATTATTTTTCAAAAAAATTTTTTTTGCCTGTTTTCTCTTGCTTAGCCTTCTGGGGGTCCCATAATGTGTATTTTGGTCTTCTTGATGGTGTTCCATATTTCCCTAGGCTCTGTTCACTTTTCTTCATTTCTTTTTCTTTCTGGTCCTCAGACTGGATAATTGTCCTAACTTCAGGCAGTTCTTTCTGATTCTTCCACTTGCCAAAATCTACTGTCACACTCCTCTGCTGTGGCTTTCGTTTCAGTTATTGTGTTTTTCAGCTCCAAAATTTCTGTTTGTTTCCTTTTTAATTTCTGTCTATTGGTGTTCTCATTTTGTTCAGAAATCATTTTCCTGGTTTCATTTAGTTCTTAGTCCATGATTTCCTTTATCTCTTTGATCATGTTTAAGACTGTTGATTTTAGGGGTGCCTGCCTGGCTCAGTCAGAAGAGCATGTGACTCCTGATCTTGGAGTTGTGAGTTCAAGCCCTACATTGGGTGTAGAGATTACTTAAATAAATGAATAAATAAAAACTTAAAAAAAGACCATTGATTTTAATTCTTTGTCTAGTAAGTCCAGTGTTTAGACTTCTTTAGGGATGGTTTCTGTCAGTTGGTTTTATTCCTTTAGATGGGTCACACTTTTTCTCTTTCTTTCTTTCTTTCTTTTTTTTTTTTAAAGATTTTATTTATTTATTTGACAGAGAGAGATCACAAGTAGACAGAGAGTCAGGCAGAGAGAGAGGGGGAAGCAGGCTCTCTGCTCAGCACGGATGCTGAGGCAGATGCGGGGCTCGATCCCAGGACCCTGAGATCATGACCTGAGCCCAAAGCAGTGGCTTAATCCACTGAGCATCCCAGGCATCCCTCTTGTGTGTGTGTGTTTTTTTTTTTTTTTTTTTTTTAAAGATTTTATTTTTGGGGCATCTGGGTGGCTCAGTTGGTTAAATAGCTAAGTCTTTTTTTTTTCTTTTTTTTTCTTTTTTATTTTTTTAAAGATTTTATTTATTTATTTGACAGACAGAGATCACAAGTAGGCAGAGAGGCAGGCAGAGAGAGAGAGAGGAGGAAGCAGGCTCCCCGCTAAGCAGAGAGCCCGATGCGGGGCTCGATCCCAGGACCCCGGGATCATGACCCGAGCTGAAGGCAGAGGCTTTAACCCACTGAGCCACCCAGGCGTCCCTTTTTTTTCTTTTTAAAGATTTTATTTATTTGATCCAGAGAAAGCACAAGCGGAGGGAACGGCAGGGAGAGGGAGAAACAACATCCTCGATGAGCAAAGGGCCTGATGCCGCACTTGATCCCAGAACCCTGGGATCATGACCTGAGCTGAAGGCATACACTTAACCAACCCAGTGAGCCACAAAGGTGCCCCAGGCATCTGACTCTTGATCTCAGGGTCATGAGTTCAAGCTCTGGGTTCGGCTCCATGCTGGGCATAGAGCCTCCTTTAAATTGGGGTGGGGGGGAGGATTTTATTTTGTTACTCATTTATTTTTAAAGATTTATTTGAGAGAGTGTGTGTCAGCATGAGTGGAGGGAGGGGCAGACCGAGTGGGGAAGCAGACTCCTTGCTGACAACCCTGAGATCATGACCTGAGCTGAAACCAAGTCAGCTGTTCAGCCAACTGAGGCACCCAGGTGCCCTGAGATTTTATTTTTAAGTAATCTTTATACCCAGGGTTGGACTTGAATTTTTAACCCCAGGATCACATACTCTATGGACCTAGCCAGCCAGGCACCTCTCCTTTTCTTTGTATACTTCATGGTCTTTGTTTTTGGTGGTGGTTTTGAAAACTGGATATTTGAATATTATAATGTGGAATCAGATTCTCCCTCTTGCCCAGGATTTGCTGGGGTTTTTTTCGTTTTGTCTTTTAAGTGATAACAACAGCCAAGGTAGGGCTTGAACTCACAACCCCAAGATCAACAGTCACATGTTCTACTGACTTAGCCAGCCTGGTGCCCTGGGGTTTGCTGTTCTTGACAGTTTAAGGTTTCATTTGTGTTTTACCCATGTTAGGGCTATAATTTCCTTGAATGTCAAAAGCCTAAAAAAAAAAAAAAAAGAGTTTCTCTCAGTCTGTGCAGACTGGCTCCGTGCTGGGGTACTACTTTAACGCGTAGCCACGTCAGCTGCAGTTCTCCCATAGCCTTTACTTGTTGCTTGCATTGAGGCTACAGTTAGCTAGTGGTGACAGTTACAGATGGGCTCATGACTTTGCCCAGCAGGTAGCCTGCCCTAGGCATATGCATGGCTTTCTCAATTCCCCAGTATCCCAGGGCACATTTGAAGGCCCTAGTTTCCCCCGGTTTCTCCTTGGCTTTTCCTCTTTTGCTTTAGGAAGTCTATTGTATGTCTCAGTCACTCTCTTTGCTCCAGTTGGCTGTGGGCTTGTCATTGCCTCACAGTGTTTTGGAGCAGGGCCAGGATTTTCCACCCTTGTGTGGATTCTGAGTTAGGCAAAACAAAGGTAAGCGCCTTGTAGTCAGCCCCTCAGGTTGCTCTAAGACTGGTTTGAACAGACAGACACACTACTTTGCAAGTAAGGTCTACTCTGCTCCCTCTGGAACCAGGGACCAGGGCCCCACGCTGGAAATAGAGGCTGCCTTCTGCAAGACTGCGGGCTGTCCTGCTAGGGAGCGAGTGGAGTAAAAGCGAGTAAAATTGCCACGAAGCTTTCCTGCCAGTTTTCAGTTGCCTTTTTCTTGATTCTGCATTCATTCCGTTGCTGTAAACCTTGGATTGTTTTCCAGAGTTCATACGAAGTTGGTTCTGACAGTTTCTGTGGGTGTGGGTTTTTTGTTTCTTTGTTTTGTTTTATGTTTCTGTGGAAGGGAGTTTGGAGCTGCTTGCTTTGCCATTTTGCTGATGTTGCTCTCTAAATTTGTAAATTTTAATCAGGAGTGAGTGGATTTCATTAAAGGCCATATTACTGTCAATTAAATTTTATGATATGGGTTTTTCAAAGTGGCCTGTTAATTACAAGTCTCTTCCCTTTCTGGATTAACCCCTCCTTCATCATGAGCTACTTTTAAAATATTCCATTGTAGGGACGCCTATGCAGCTCAGTCGTCTGAGCGTTGGCTCTTAATTTTGGCTCAGGTCTCGATCTTGAGCCATGGGATTGAGCCCTGCATGGGGCTCTGCGCATCAGGGAGTCTGCTTCTCTCCCTCTCCCTTGTCCCTCTCCCCTGCTTGTGTGTGTGCACACACACACTCTCTCAAATAAATAGATCTTCAAAATGCATTTTTTAAAAAATTAAAGTGAGCGCACCTGGGTGGCTCAGTGGGTTAAAGCCTCTGCCTTCGGCTCAGGTCATGGTCCCAGGGTCCTGGGATTGAGCCCCACATCGGGCTTTCTGCTCAGCAGGGAGCCTGCTTCCTCCCTCTCTCTCTGCCTGCCTCTCTGCCTACTTGTGATCTCTGTCTGTCAAATCAGTAAATAAAATCTTTAAAAAAAAATTAAAGTGAAAAAATATTCCATCCTATTAAGTTTACTAGCCTTTAGTGTTTTTGCCTTTGTTTATATGTGAGATTGGATTGTGTGTTCTGTGTGCTAGTGGATTTGGGTAAATGGTCACATGGGTTTCGTGCATCATGAAGTAGAAGTTTTATTCTTTTCTTGTGTTGTGAGTAGCTGAATTTTGCTTTTCTTGTAATTTCGCTTTTATGTTTTGATATCTTCTATTTTCCTTGGTGTTTTCTCTTTGTCCTTTTCTAATTCTGTGATTTGAGTGCTTGCATTCTTTAAGGCGGGAATTCATTCTATCTTTTTTTTTCCCCTAAGATTTTATTTGAGGGAGAGAGAGAGAAAGAAAGAATGGGGGGAGGAGCAGAGTTAAAGGGCTGAGCTCGGAGCTGGACATGGGGTCCGATCTCACCACCTGGAGATCACTACCTGAGCTGAAACCCACAGTGGGATGCTTGACCGACTGAGCTGCCCAGGCGTCCCAAGAATTCATTCCATCTTGAGTTCCGTTCTTGCCTAGGCTACTCCTGTCCCCTGTCATTGTCACCCTGAACTTGTGGTGCTGCTACTGCTAGTTTTAGTTTTACCTGTTACTGAGAAGGTAAGACATACACAGATGGAAACAATCTAAACAGTAACAGTAAGTCGTCTTCTAATTGCCTGTGCCTCAGTTCCTCATCTGTAAAATGGAGCTAATAAGTGCCTGCCTCTCACAGCGGGCAGGGGACTAAAAATAGTTGACAGTGCTCCTAGGCCTGGCGCAGAGCAAGTGTTTACCTCAGCTAATGCTGTGGTTAATGCTCAAGTCAGCTGCCCTGGATGTCTTCGCCTTTGGGCTTCAGAACCACAGACTTGTGAGTCATCTTTGTATCCCTGAGGCCTTGTATATCAAAGGCTGCCTTAAGAATTGTTTTTAAAATGAAAAGAAGGCCCTCTGGAGAGGCCTTGTACTTCCTTGTTGTTTTCCCTGCCAGCTGGTGGGAGAGGAAGCACACTCTCTGACCTGGCAGTTTCTCTGGCCTCCACGCTGGCTCCTGGGGCGCACTGCTCTCCTTTTGGTGCACACACACACACACCAGGTTCTGGTGAACCCCTCTGGATTAGTTTTGGGGATGGGCATGAGTTACACTGATAATATCCTCTTTCAGAAACTGGAAGTACTTCTGTCTCTGAGCAGGCTTTTTCATTTCAGAAGTTCTTTGCAGCACCTCCCAGGCTCACCATCACATCTCCCCCACCAGGGCTGGATACCAACCTCTTTGGAACAGCTTTGCCCCCTTGTCTCGTGCGCTGCACGTCAGGGTCCACCACCAGTTGACTCTAAGTTGGACTGTGGCTAGGATACTCAAAGCTAATTGTTGAGTTAAATTCCTGTTAACCTTAGGGAGAGGCATCACATTCTCCCAGGAACATCACACCTCTTCCTGCTTGGGAAACCTCTTCTACTTAAGGCACCCGTTCTCCTGAGTCTTCTCTGAAACTCCCCAGGCCCTGGTCTCAGTGAATCACATCCTTCCGTGTTCTCTGCAGTCAGCATTCATGCTGGTGAGGTCGCTTTTGATTGCAAGTAAGGAAACCCCCAACTCAGCTTTGCTTCGAAAAGGGAAAGTTAACTGCTCCAGAAAGTCCTGTGGTGCATGCTCTGGGCTGGTTAATCCAGCAGCTCCGTGATGGGAGCAGGGACCTGAATTTGGCCTGTCCCTCTTCTCTGGTTCTTGGTTCTATTCAGCCTGACTTTCAGCCATTCATCACATAGTTGCTGCAGTACTGGGGTCCGCTGCAGGGCCCACAGTGGCCAGGGTAGGAAGAGGACCTCCTCTTCCCTTCATTTCTTTTCTGTCTCTTTGAACGGTTAATTTTGAGATAATCATAGATTCTCATGCAATTATAGTAAGAGAGATTGGCAGTACCTTTCACCTGTTGCATAACCATAGCAGAGTATCATAACCAGAAAATAACAGTGATACAGTCCACTGACCTTGTCTAGATTTCTCCAATTTTAGTATGTGTGTGTTTTTGTCTGTGTAGTTTTTTATCGTATGTGTAGTTTGGTGTGACCAAGAACAAAGACACCCATCCTGGAAGCTGCCCAAAGGCCCCCACATGTCATTATCCAGAACCAGGACACATGGCTTACCCCTGCCCTGACCCCAACCCCGTCTATTACTGGTAGGAAAGTCCCACAATGGATGATAGTGCTGTCCAATTGGGATATCCTGTGAGTCACAGCTGTACTTTTAAGTTTTCTAGTATTTTTAAAAATTCATTTTGGCATTCATTTTGGTAAAATAGTTTAGATAAATATATTAAAAATATTTCTTAACACATAATCCCAATAATTATTACTGAAATATTTTTAAATTCTTTTTTTGTACAAGGTCTCGGAAATCCAGGTGGTATTTTGCACTCATAGCACATCTCAATTCAGAAGAGTTTCTCTTCTCTTCCCTTCCCGCTCCACATGTGGAGCCCACTGTGGGGCTTGAACTCCTGACCCTGAGATCAAGACCTAAGCTAAGATCAAGAGTCTGATGCTTGGGGGCGCCTGGGTGGCTCAGTGGGTTAAAGCCTCTGCCTTTGGCTCAGGTCATGATCCCGGGGTCCTGGGATCGAGCCCCACATCAGGCTTTCTGCTCCTTGGGAAGCCTGCTTTCTCCTCTCTCTCTCTGCCTGCCTCTCTGCCTACTTGTGATCTCTGTCTGTCAAATAAATAAATAAAATCTTAAAAAAAAAAAAAAAAAGAGTCTGATGCTTAACCAACTGAGCCACCAGGCGCCCCAGAAGAGTCACATTCCAAGTGTGCAATAGCCACTAGCAACTGGTGGCTGCTTTGTTGGACAGGTTTAGACCAGTTAGGACTTACCTCTAGATCATAGTGAGGGAGCAGCATGACCATGTACAAAACTGGGGTTTTGCCTGCAAAGAAATGGGGGAATGCCTGTTGGCTGACAGCTTGTTGGGGTGTGCTGTGCTGTGCCACCGCTGCACCACATCACTTTGCCCCCCACCTATTTGGGCACTCCTCACAGTGTGACTTCTGCGTTATTGTGGTATGAATATCTGTCTCAACAAGTTCTGGGTCAGGTAGAAGCCTGTATCAGTTTCCCTTACATTTCTTGCCCCTAGCACCGACATGTCGCACATAGTAGGCACCTCCCAAACAGTTTGTAAATTGAACTTGTAGTTACCCAAAACCAGTATTTCTCAATGCGATTGCGTTATAAACTGCATTTTGGTGTGTGCCTGTGGATTATTTGTGTAGGATTGTCCTTTTTTCTTGTCCAGTAGGTGCCAGTGGCCAGTTTTGTCATTGGGACAATGTAGGGACACTCTCAGGTATTTCTCTCTCTTTCAGGATTCTATTTATTTGAGAGAGATAGAGCACTAGCCAGCTGGAGGGAGAGGCAGACACCCCACTGAGCAGGGAGCCCAAGAAGGGGCTCTATTCCAGGAGCCTGAGATTATGGCCAGAGCCAAAGGCAGACATTTAACTGACTAAGCCACCCAGGCGTCCCTGCTCCCCTCCCCCCATCCCCTGCCCAGGCATTTCTAAACCTGTGAGGGAGGAATAACACTACCCTTAGTTGAGAATTACTCTTTCTGTGTTAGCTTTGATTTGGGCAGGGCAGGGGGTTGGCGGTGGAGTGGGGGGTGATTTATTTATTTGAAGCAGAGAGAGCAAGAGTGCGTGAGCGAGCGCGCGCACTTGCACGAGCAGGGGGAGGAGATAGAGGAAGAGAGAGAATCTCAAGGACACTCCCTGCCTAGCGCAGTGCCTGATGGGGGGCGCTCGATCTCAGGACCCTGAGATCATGACCTGAGCCAAAACCAAGAGTCGGATGCTCAGCCAACTGAGCCACCCAAGTGCTCCAGTTTTTTTTAAAGTCTTGTTGAGATGCACAAACCATGCATTTCCTCCTTTTAAAGTATACAATTCAGGGCACCTGGGTGGCTCCGTCAGTTAAGTGTCTTCCTTCGACTCAGGTCACGGTCCCAGGGTCCTGGGAACAACCGCCACGGTCAGGTTCCCTGCTCAGCGGGGAACCTGCTTCTCCCTCTGCCTCTCCCCTTGCTTGTGCTCTCTCTCTTTCACTCTCTCTCTCAAATAAATAAATCTTTTTCAAAAATAAAGTGTACAATTGAGTGGATTTTAGTATATTCACAGAGTTGTGCCACTATAACCACAATTTTACAACATTTTTCATTATTCCCAAAAGAACCACCCCACCCATAGCCATCACCCTCATCCCTAGGCCTAGGCAACCAAAAAGCTACTTTGTCTCTGTAGCTTTAGCTTATTTTGCATATTTCATATAAATGGAATCTTACAATGTATGACCTTTTGTGTCTGGCTTCTTTCCTTAGCATAATGCTTTCAGGCTTCACCCATGTTGTAGCGTGTATCAGAAATTCATTCCTCTTATTGCCAAATAAGTTTCCATTATAATGGTTATATTCTGTTTACCTGTCCATTCGTCGGTTGATGGGTATTTGGATTGTTTCCAGTTTGGGGCTGTTAAAAATAATGCTGCTGTGAACATTCACGTACAGGTTTTTATGTGGAATATGTTTTCATTTCTTATGGGTATTTACCTAGGGGTGGAGTTGCTGGGTTATATGGTAACTTTATGTTTAACCATTTGAGGAGTTGCCAGACTGTTTCCACAGTGGCTGCACCACTTATATTTCTACCAGCAGAGTATAAGGGCTCTAATTCCTTGTATCTCTGTCAACACTTGCTACTGTCCGTCCTTATCATTACAGCCTTCCTGGTAGGTGCAGAGTGGTATCCCACTGTGGTTTTGATTTGCATTTCCCTGATGGCTAATAATGTGGAATATATTTTCCCGTGTTTATTGGACATTTGTATATCTTTTTTGGAGAAGGGGCTGTTCTGTTCTGTTCATGTTACCTTGCCCATTTTTAAAATTGGGTTATTTGGGCATGTGTGTTTTTATTTTTTTTAAATTCAGTTGTAATTAGCTTATATATATATTTTATATATATATATATATATATATATATATATATATATATAATTTATTTATTTATTTATTTATTTGATAGAGACACACAGCGAGAGAGGGAACACAAGCAGGGGGACTGGGAGAGGGAGAAGCAGGCTTCCTGCTGAGCAGGGAGCCTGATGCGAGGCTCGATCCCATCGTGACCTGAGCCAAAGGCAGATGCTTAACGACTGAGCTACCCAGGCGCCTCTAGCTTTGTTGTTGTTGTTTTTAATATTTTATTTATTTAGAAAAAAAAGATTTTATTTATTTATTTGACAGACAGAGATTCCAAGTAGGCAGAGAGGCAGGCAGGGAGAGAGGGGGAAGTAGGCTCCCCGCTGAGCAGAGAGCCCCATGCAGGGCTCGGTCCCAAAACCCTGAGATCATGACCTGAGCTGAAGGCAGAGGCTTAACCCACTGAGCCACCCAGGCACCCCCTAGCCTTGGTTTTTAAAAAAGCAGTAATACCAGTTTTTCTTTCTTTCTTTCTTTTTTTTAAGATTTTATTTGAGAGAGAGAGTGAAAGAGAGAGCACACAAGCAGGGGGAGTGGCAGAGGTGGGAGGAGAAGCAGACATCAGGGAGCCTGATGTCACGCTCAGTCCCAGGACTAGAGATGGTGAGCTGAGCCAAAAGCCAATGGTTAACCAACTGAGCCACCCAACTGCCCCTCAGTTTTTCTTTCCTAAAAAGAACTTGTTTTATTTCTATGTGAATGACCTGGAATCGACTCCCTGCCTCCTAGATTGGCTGTGAGGTTCTCATACTTCCTACTTTATTAGCCACTCTAAGCTGTGACTGGTACCTGGGATATCCAGAGACGTGGAAATGTTTTCTGTGTATACGCTTCTGGGATCACTGTGTTTCAGGCACATTAAAGCATTATTCTGAGAGCTGACATTCATGGCCATAACATAAATCCTGGCATTGATGATTTATAATCAAGAAGAGAATCTGTTGGCTTAGCAGTTCTGTTAGCAAACATTTGAGGCTTGCTTCTGAGGGTGCCTTGGGTCCTTGCTCTCACGTATCTCCTGGACTAATGGGGGAAGACAGGTGATCAAAATGCAACTAGGAGAACACAGTAAGGAGCTCACCAGAACAGAAAGGTTCCTTGCCACCACTTCCTCTCTCAGATGAAATCAGGCTTCTTCCTTATATGAAAACATCCTCAGGGCGCTGGGGTGGCTCAGTTGATTAAGTGTCCAGCTCTTGGTTTTTGGCTCAGGTCATGACGATCTCAGGGTCCTGGGATTGAGCCGTACAAGGGGTTCCCTGCTCATTGGGGAGTCTGCTTCAGATTCACTCCCTCTGCCACCCCCGAACCCATGCCTTCTTTCTCCTTTCTCAAATAAATAAGTAAATCTTAAAAAAAAAAAAAAAAGAAAGAAAGAAAGAAAGAAAAGAAAAGAAAATGGAAGAAATATCATTTCTGATTTTGTGGCTTCCCAGAATGGGTGCTGCCACCATGTCCTCATGGCTCCCTGCAGCCTTGCCAGCTCTGCTTTCCTGCTTTTCAGCCAGGGGAGCTAGCCGGTGCTCTTGGGAACGCATGGTAGCTTTGTTTTTTATTAAAAAAGTATGTTGGGTCTTTACTGCTCCCGCGGACACTCATGATACTATTGATTTCATCTTTACAAATGAAGAGGAGTTCGTGCCCTGCAGTGGGGCGGTGGTAAGGAAATTGTGGTGCATCCAAACCATTATGAAGATTGAGGAGCTACGTAAGTGTATGGGTGATGAGGATAAAGTCGGTAGCACACTGCAAGGTCAATAAAAATAAACGTGTTATGGCACCGCACGTACAAATCCCGGGATGTGAGAGGGTGCGCGCTGATGTGTTCACCTAAAAGAAAACGGGCAGGAGTGCTACCTGCTAGGGTGCTGGCCCCAGTTCTCTGTTAGGGAGAGAGACGAGAGTAGCCTGTTTTCTACCACAACACAGATTTCTCTCTCTGATAGCACCGAATGTCATTTTAGCAGCTCTGGAGGCCGGCTTGTAGAAAGCAACGTGTGTTCTTTCTTGGCTTGCCTGCCCTCTACCTGAGGGTCCCTCCTTCAACCTTGAGCTCCTCTCCTCTCCCTCCTGGGAGAAGTTAGCCACCTCTGGCGCAGCTCCCTCAGCCTCCACTGGAGCAAAAATGTAATCTATTCAACAGAGTTTTATTGCCTCGATTTTCTGTTTGTTACTTAATGGATACAGAGTGTTTGAAGGCAAGGAAAGTCTTGAAATTAGAGAGAGGGGGTACAACATTATGAATTCACTATACCACCGAATCATACATGCCAAAATAGTTAATTGTATATTACGTGAATTTTGCCTCAATTAAAACACTTTTTTTCCAGGGCACCTGGGTGGCTCAGTGGGTTAAAGCCTCTGCCTTCGGCTCAGGTCATGATCCCGGGGACCTGGGATCAAGCCCCGCATTAGGCTCTCTGCTCAGCAGGGAGTTTGCTTCTCCATCTCTCTCTCTCTGCCGGCCTCTCTGCCTACTTGTGATCTCTGTCAAATAAATAAACAAAATCTTTAAAACAAACAAACACTTTTTTCCTACTTGTGACAAAACCTAAAGACTTGCCAAAGCTAGTAGGGTGCTTGGGTATCTGTGACACTGGCACCCCCGCCTTCCTTTTTTCTTTCATTGCCTTCTGGTGACTGGTATACTGTTCTTGACTAAAAGTATCTTGGACTGTCCCAGGCACAGTATAAAAGCTCCTTCAATGCTAGATTATTTTTTCAGTTTGGAAGAAGGAAGATTTCTTACAAGTCCACCCTGACCCCCGGGAGCACATGTGAAGCTTTGGTTTCCTTCTTTCACCTCTTTGTTGCTGCGTTCGTAGTTACAGTCTCTCACCTTCCTTTCTGGGTCCTTACTCACCTTACAGCCCGCTTCACCGGAAATCCTCACCTGACAGACCCCTTCCTTCTTTCCGCATCGCCTCTCTGGACTGAGATGGAGCCAAGTCCTGCCTCTCTCAGGACCCAGCCCCGGTGGGTTTTCCGCTCTTCTCTACTTTCCTGCTGATTCTCCTATAGCTTCTCACTTCTGCCTTTCTGTTGCTGTAATGGTTGTAGCCAAATGAGGGGATCCCTACATAAAACATAATTTTGTCACCAATCTCACATTACACTGGAGATATTTTCGGGGAAGAGCATCCCTCCATATTGGTGGGAACTGTTGCGCTCCTGTCAAAGCCAGCTGCAGGCTTTGTGGACAAAAGCCACAGGGGCACTGCCCTCCGTGGTCTCTTTGACATTGAGTGTGGCTCCACCTGCAAGGCGCTGTGGCCTAAGAAGTGGGCAACAGCTGGACCGCAGGGTGGGAGACCGTGTATAGCAACATGAACAGAAGTACAAAAGGATAGAGACAGTATGACTCCAGTTTCATAACTACTTGTAAGTAATACATACAGATGTCCAGAATAAAATGCCTTTGTTTACACTACATATGTGTAGAGAACATACCAGGGCCATGCAGCAGGGGACTAACAGCTCTTATCCTGAGGGATGGAATGTTTAATATACTTCGGGGTACGAATGTTAGCTATGTCATTCTTTTTTTTTTTTTTTTTTTTTTTTTTTAATTTATTTACTTGTCAGAGAGAGGGAGCAAGCACAGGCAGGGGGAGCAGCAGGCAAAGGGAGAAGCAGGCTCCCCGCTGAACAGGGAGCCCGATGCGGAACTTGGTCCCAGGACCCAGGGATCATGATCTGAGCCGAAAGCAGACGCTTAACCGACTGAGCTGCTCAGGCATCCCAGCTACTTCCATTCTTGGGGGGAAAGTGGATTGTGTTGTGAGAAGTACATATGAATTGAGAGCAGAGGAAGTTTCCTATTGAATTCAGTTCATGGAGACGGTGATTTTTAAATTTAGATATAATTCAAAAGGTAGCTTGGTCACGAGAGACAAGAAAACGGGTTTTAAAAATACTCTTTCATGGGGTGCCTGGGTGGCTCAGTGGGTTAAAGCCTCTGCCTCAGGCTCAGGTCATGATCCCAGGGTCCTGGGATCGAGCCCTGCATTGGTCTTTCTGCTCAGCGGGGAGCAGCTTCCCCTCCTCTGTCTGCCAGCCTCTCCACCTACTTGTGATCTCTGTAAAATAAATGAATAAAATCTTTTTTAAAAATAAATAAAAATACTCTCTCGCATTTGTAAGTTTTAATGTGATGGAATTCTGTAACATCGGGTATTCGTTGACAAAGACCTATACTGTGAAGTGCCCTACAAACCAAAACCATTGGAGACAGTACAAACGACTCCTCTTTAGAAAGCAGCATTAACGCAGAATGAGCCTACTGATCGAACAGATTTTGTGATTCAGGCAACAAGAAAGTGCATTTTCAGAATAGATACGAAAGAAAAAATACTTGACAATTTACATCTTCTTTGTTCAGAAGACCCATGACAAGATTCTAGAGTGGACCCTGAAGGCTTGAGCGCATAGACAGCTCCCCTTTAATAAGAGCTCAGCTCGAGGGGCTGACTGGACTTGGCATTCTAGTCGTAGTGAATCTCTGGCTCTGTTAACTTGCTGGGTGAAACATAGTGAAAGGATGCTGCTGAGGGGTCGTCACTAAAGGGGACAGAAGTGGATGCAACACACAGAGCCTTCAGTCCGTCTGACCCTTGAAGAAGGGACAGCACGGTCATTAGCTCTAAACCAGGATCCTCCTGTTCACATCAGGTGAGGCGTGAGTCCTGTGTGTGGTGTCAGTTAGCTGTGCACACGCCGTGGGGACATGCCGTGTGGCAGCAGTCCATGTCAGGGAGTGGGAGGACTGGCCTGACTTCCTCTCACTGCCAGAGAGCTGTGCGGTGTCCTCACTGCAGGACAGAGAAAGCAGTCACAGCGGTGACACAAACTGTGACTTCTGTGGGATAATTGAAGGAGTCGGTCTTCACTCAAGGAAGGGAAGACATGAAACACAATGGAGTCTTGGGATTCTTAAAGGGTTGCCCTGGGAAGGAAAGGTTAGGCTTGGCCCCAGGGTTAGGGGTAGGACGCACAGGTCAAAGCCTGGGGGGAGGGGGTGGATTTGGTGCCTGTGTGGAGGAGCTGTCTCTCGGTGAAGTCTGTCTTAGTCGCTGCAGGATGGCTTTGTGCCTTGCACAGTGGGTGTCAGGAACTGTGAAGGATCTCAAGTTTTTACCCTACTTGCAAGCTAACAGCCTATTGGATGCGGCAGGCGACATAAGACTTCTAGTCCAGAGGCAGAGAGAGACAGGGACTCAGGGCACCAAAAGCAGCGTGAACAGCAGCACATGCTCATGGCTTCCCTGGGCCTGCAGGTCACACAGAGGTGACGAGGATGGGCCCGGAGGGTTCCGGCACGTGCAGTGAGTTGTGTTACCAGAGAGGAGGTCTGAGGTTAGGGTCTTTGGCTGATTGCTCAACTTCCATCTCATTTGTCTCATTTCCAGATGTGGCTGATGACAACATCTGCTTGAGGTTGCCGTGGGGGGAGGTCAATTGGAGGGAAGACAGAGAAGCAGCTAGCATGTCATAAATCCTTGGTAAAGAGCGGTCAAATCTTCTGTACATGCATGTGTATCATGACTAGAAGCAAAGGCAGAAAAATGGATTATAAGCACAAGAGCAGTACCAAAGTTAGTTTTCTTTTTCCTTTTCTCCTCAACCATACTGTTTATAAAATAAACAATAAACACCTTAAAACCAGTCATGTCTATAAAGGGAGAGTGGATACATGTTTGGCTAATCACCTATAGCGTCTTCAGGAGAGAGAGAAATAAAACTTGAAGGCTTTGCACTAACTGAGAGCATGTAAAATTAGCAGAAGAAATTAATTTTACATCTAAAAATATTCCCTGACATAGTGGTATCTGCTAAAAGGAATGTAAGACACCCATATAGGCGGGAATAACAGAAAAACATTGGTCAGGGTCATGTGTAAAGATAAAAGTGCTAGAATCTTTGGTGAATTTGACGATGGAGTGGTGTTACAACTTGATCTTGGTGTGAGGCAAATTCCTGGATAGTTGTGTAATATTTCTCTACCGCACAAACATGTTTTCTCATTAAGGTCTCTTGTAGTTTCTGAGCTACCTTCCAGAGTAAGTTTAGCTCTGAAATGTCAAAAACTCACATGTGGTGCTTTAGGCCTTTCTCCAGAAGGTATATCCTGTGTTTTAATTTTTGCACGCCTTCTTCCACAAAAATCACTGGCACAGGTGGAAAGTCTGTGTGATTGGCACACCCCCGAGCTACTCCTTTGTTCATCCCCAGAGCCCCAGACAAGGACAGAGGCTCAGGGAAGGTAAGGTGAGCATAGCCACGTTCCGTGGGGAGTGGTGAGAGGCTCGGCCTGTAGTGCTTCTGGCAGCAACAGAGCTGCTTTTCTTTGAGCTTTTTGCGCCAGGGCCAGGCACGTTGGACCGTGTGTGCTCAAACCTCCTCCTCAGTGCGCACTGCAGTTACACACCCACATCGCAGCTGTTCGGGAAGGTCCCAGGCTTGCCCAGTGAGCAGGAGGTAGAGCCAAGGTTAGCACTGCTAACTGGACCTGGCTCATTCTTGTCTTCCAGCTCCTAGCGCAGGGCCCAGCATTAGGTAAGCCACAGGGTTGATCAGTCTGGGGCAATGAATGAATAAATCTGGCAGATATGGCCAGCCAAACAAAAGTTGTATAGGAAAGCTCTTTTTACATGGCTCAAGTGGTAGAAGTGAATATGATTTTTTTTTTTTTATGATTTTATTTATTATTTGACAGAGACACAGCGAAAGAGGGAACACAAGCAGGGGAGGGGGAGAGGGAGAAGCAGGTTTCCCACTGAGCAGGGAGGCTGATGCGGGACTCGATTCCGGGACCTTGGGATCATGACCTGAGCTGAAGGCAGACGCTTAACTGAGCCACCCAGGCGCCCCGTGAACATGATTTTTACTTAGAAAATTTAAAAATTTAAAAAAAAAAGAAAAAATTTAAAAATTAATTTATTAAAAAAATTTTTTAATTAAAAATTAATTTATTTAAAAATAAATTAATCTTAAAAACCAAAAGCAAAAACAAAACAAAACCCCTAAAAACCAAAAATGAAAACCAAAAGCCATCTTATCTTCTCTGAGTTCCCCCATTGGTAATTTGTACAAATCTGTACATTTGTAACAGTGAGTCGAGCTGCCCTTGGTAGTGAGTGACTCTGGGTAGGCACACAGGACAAGGCCTGGGAGGGGTCTGCTGCCTCTTTAACTTATGGAGAGTGTTGTAGAGAATTCTGAAGAAGGGATTAGCAAAGGTTTTGTTGGGATAAAAACGATTTTCCAGTCTTGTCTTCTCCTAACCTTTCTCACGTATGTGCCAGGTGTGTCCCCATATAGGCACCCAGCCTGGACTGTTTGCTAACATCTCCACCTTATTCCAAACCCTGAGTCTCCCAGCTTCCCCACAAGCTTCCCCACAGATTAATCTTCTGACAGGGTATCCACTGGTCAGAGGGGAGTTCAGTGGCCTCAGCCTTTCTTCGGGAAGACCCCATGTAGGCGCTCAGCCACACTGGTGGCTCCCAGCCTCTAGTCTTGGCCCAGATCGCCCCTTCCAAGCCCCACCATCCTAGTCTTTAGTCTTCTCTGCCTGGAAGACCTCTCTTACCCCTCAGCCTTCCCTAATTTTACCTGTCTTCAAAGCCCTTGCAACATGTCTCCCTTCTTTGGGCAGGATTAGAACATGGGTCAGTGTGGAGATCTGGTGCCTGCCAACCCTGTTCCCCAGCAGAGAAGCTGTGTTTGCTGGAAGATGCCCAGGTGGTCTGAGGGTTAAAGAGGAAGGGCCATGGTGTGGGGGCTCTCAACAGCATTCCTGGCACTCTGAGAAGCTTAGCTTTCTTTGGGTTGGGTGTGATACAGCAGGAGAGCCAGAGTACTAGGAGAAGGCAGTAGATGAAGGGTTTGCTCAACTTCCTGAAGGTAGACGGAGGGTGGGGCTCTTTATCTTGGGTCATCTCTCAGGGGCTCCTGGGCCCATCAGGGTGTCCAGCCCCTGAGGTCTAGATCTTCAAGCCATCATAGGGACAGGGAATTGGGGCATGGTTCTGGCCCTGACTGGCTACCAGCTAGGGGCAAGTTGAGCTCCCCAGAATCTAGCCATCCAGCTGGATACTGGCTTTACTTTGAGGAGATCTAGCTAGCCAGAATTTGGAGCCCTGGCTACCTGTTTGGCCTCCCAGAATGTGGTATAGTCTTGGTTGAGTTGTTAATTACCCCTGGTGTGACTTCATATTTTCTTTTTCTTTTTTAATCTTTTTAGATTTATTTATTGTTTTTTTTTTTTTTTTAAGATTTATTTATTTATTTTAGGGAGGAGGAGGAGAGAGAAAGACTCTCCAGTAGACTCTCTGCTGAGCATGGAGCCTGACAGGGAACTCAGTCTCACGACCCTGAGATTATGACCTGAACTAAATCCAAGAGTCAGGCATTTAACTAACTGCACCATCTAGGTGCACCCACCTCTATTTTCAAAAAAGATGAGATATTTGTAAAAGACCTGTCTGATAAAGGGCTATTATCCAAAAATAAGCAAAAAAAGTCTTAAAACTCAATAATAAGGGGGAAAAAGGCAGATTTTATTTTTATGTTTTTAAAAGATTTTATTTGAGAGTGAGAGAGAGTGAGCGTGAGAGCACAAGCTGGAGGGCGGGCAGAGGGAGAGGAAGAAGCAGATGTGGGACTCTATCCCACAACCCTGGGATTATATAACCTGAAGGTAGATGCTTAACTGACTGAGGCGCCTAGGTGCCCCAAAGTCTGCTTTTAAAATGGGCAAGAAAGGGGTGCATGGGCGGTTTAGTCAGTAAAGCATCTGCCTTCGGCTTGGGTCATGATCCCAAGATCCTGGGATCAAGTCCCGCATCCGGCTTCTTGCTCAGCAAGGGGCCTGCTTCTCCCTCTCCCTCTGCTTGCTGCTCCCCCTGCTTGTGCTCTGACAACTGAATAAATAAAATCTTTAAAAATAAATAAAATAAATGTCTTTGAAAAACAAAACAAAACAAAACTAGAGGCGCCTGGGTGGCTCGGTCGTTAAGCGTCTGCCTTGGGCTCAGGTCATGATCCCAGGGTCCTGGGATCAAGCCGCACATTGGACTCCCTGCTCAGCGAGAAGCCTGCTTCTCCCTCTCCCACTTCCCCTGCTTGTGTTCCCTCTCTGACTGTCTCTCTCTCTGTCAAATAAATAAATAAAATCTTAAAAACAAAAAACAAACAACATACTCTTAACCTACAATCCAGGAATCATGCTGCTCCGTGTTTCCCCAGCAGAGGTGGAAAGGGGTGTCCATACAAAAACCTGCACACAGATGTGTAAGGCAGCCTTATTCATAGTTGCCCAACTCAGAAGCAACCAAGATGTCCTTCAGCAGATGAATGGATAAATAAGTGGTGCTAAATCCAGACAATGAAATATTCAGTGCTAAGAAGAAATGAGCTATTGTGCCATGAAAAACATGGCAGAACCTTAAATGCATATTACTAAGTGAAGGAGGCCATCTGTAAAGGCTATATATACTGTCAGATTCTAACTCTAATGTACGATACCTTACCCAAACCATAGAATGCACGACACCAAGAGTGAACCCTAGTGTAACTGGACTGCGCGTGGCAATGAGGTGTCCATGTAGGTTCATTGATTGTAACAAACAAACCAGTCTGGGGGGGGATGTTGGTAGTGGGGAGGCTGTGTGTGAAGGAGGGGACTTAGAGGAACCCAGCTCACCTTTCCTCTGCTATCCAAAGGTAGAGTATTTTGTGGCACGTGGCTGGGTCAGTCAGTGGAGCCCGCGACCCCTGGTCTCCAGGTTGTGAGTTTGAGCCCCACATTGGGTGAAGGGATTGCACAAGAATAAAATCTTAAAAACCACACAAACAAAAGTAGAGCATTCCTAGGAAACCTTGTGTAAGCCAAAGTGGTGTAAAGCAAAGAAACATTTAATTACCATTAACTTACATGGAAAAAACGTTTATGTTCCCAGACCCCCAAAATAACCTCTCTCAGGCTTGTCTGATACTTTAGGACACATCTTGCTAACAGATAACACAAAATAAATCAGGTAAAGCACAGGTGCTCACAGACAAGAATTCAGCGCTCTGGCAGCTACACTGAGTGTAGTTCCTGGGGGAGGCTCTGGGCGGCGCCACCACTCTGGACGCTCCTGGTGCTCACTGCCTGTGTATAAAGGATTGCCGCAAAACAAACATGGGGTGCTATATTTCACTTTTATGCCTTTTTCGATAAAAGTGAAAATCCTCTTCAGATGTCTTTCTGTTGGCTAGCAAAACAGTTACTAACGTAGGCCTTTGATGAAAGTGAAGTGGCGTCACTCAAACTTTTGGAAAGTGAGGGATACCTGTACTTCCCTCTTGCTGTTGCTGTAGACCTAAAACTACACAAACAAAAGCTATTAAGGGTACAAAGATAAAGAGACCACACCGTCTATCTCAGAGTTTTCTGGAATTTAGCAGACATCTTGCTGTAGAAATACTGATTATTGGTGGCCCTCAAGGTGACAAGGTTTCAATTGGCATACTACTTGAAATAAATTAATTTTCCAAGTAAACAGAGCAGTTCTGTCTCAGCGACAGGTTTTTGAGCTGTAGTGTGTTCATTTGCCCTTTCCTCGTTCCCTGCAGGACAACCCTCCATATGATAAGGGGGCCTTCAGAATCGAAATCAACTTTCCAGCAGAGTACCCATTCAAACCACCGAAGATCACATTTAAAACAAAGATCTATCACCCGAACATTGATGAAAAGGGGCAGGTCTGTCTGCCAGTAATTAGTGCTGAAAACTGGAAGCCAGCAACCAAAACCGACCAAGGTAAGGCATGCTTCTTATGTCTTCCCAGATGGTGCTGCTGTGGGGGCAGGAGCCATGTCTCACAGAGTCCAGAGAAATTTTACCTGACCAACTCCGGTACATGTAGAAGTGCTGCTGAGGTCCCACCATTTCTCGTGGGCAGGACACATCTCAGTTAAACTGTTGACCTGTGTAGGTATTGGAGGAGGCCCTCCTGTGTTCCTGACCAGTGGGGACACATGTAGAGAGACCAGCCCAGCATTGGCTGCCCATGCAGTAAGGGGCCACGCTTCAAGTTTTCATGAAGGACTGCAGGGCTGCTCTGAATGATAAAGGGCGAGTGGTATTTAAGGTGACCTCACACAGCAGTTAGCACATGAATTTAGACTTGAAGGAGGAAGGGAGGTTAGAGAGGTCCTGCCAGACTAAAAGAAGGGCGTAAGGCAAAGCCATGTGGTGGGCAGCACCATGCTGGTGGCTCAGAGGGGGTGGCATGGTGGGGAGGGCATGGTCCTGTGGGCTGTGTGCCCTGACAAAAGTACAGTGTTGGCCATGTGTGGTCGCGTGCCTCTGTGCTCATTTTTCTGGGAAGGATACTTGATTGATCATTATGGTTAGCTTTCCTCTTGTCCTGTGGAAATTGGAAATATCTAGATTTTGTTACAGACTATGTCCAGTTTTTATTTGTTAACTCCAGAACTTTCTTTTGAACACCTCATCTCATATTATTAGTGGCTTTCTGATGTATAGCTACCTGAACCACTGTATGGTCTTTACAGATTAAAGGGAGTGGATGAGGCTGGAATTGTGAGGCCACAGGTGGTTTTTCAGTGACCATTATAGTCATTTTTTGGTGGAACCCTTGGAAGAAGGAGTTGAAAACCTTTTGCACGGGAAGTTGAGCCTTCCTTATTTGAAATAATTGCCGTGAAATGTGTCCCACCAGGTTTCACAGCTGAGTCGTAGAAAGGACTGGGTTTCAGTGTTGAATCAGAATAGAAGGATCTCCAGTGGACGTGACATTTGGTCATGTACAAGTTGATATTTATAAAAGCTTGACGAAGTATGTTCTTCAGTGCACACCCTTGGGTTTTTTTCCTGTAGAAATTCCTTGTCCTCACATATGTCAAGCATGTTTGTCCCTGGCACTTGCTGCTGTGTTCCCTTGCTTCTGCTATTACTATATTACAAACCAGCTCAAAACTTCACGGCTTAACATAACAAGAATTTGGTATTCCTCATTCTTTGGGTTGGCTGGGCTCAGCTGGGTGGTTCTACAGCTGGTCATTCCTGAGGTCACTCACGGCTCAGTATCTATGTAATTCAGCATTCATGGCAACTTCAGGGTATATAACTAGTGCAGAAAACCCTAGAATCGACTGTACATGGCATGTCCACAATAGGCACATCTACAGAGAGAGAACATAGAGTAGTGCTTGTCAGGGCTGATATGGAGAGATTAGGAAGTGAGTGTGAGAGTGGGTGGTGTTTTTGGAATGATGAAGATGTTCTGGTGAACATTTTCACCAGAAATGCTGTTATCACACAGTTTTTGTGTATCTACTAAAAAACAACTTAATTGTACACTTTCGAGAGTTTTTTTATATCTCAGTATTTTTAGTATCTCAATTTTTAATTACGAAGTAGGGAAGCATTAAAAACTGAGCAAAAATAGCAGGAGAAAAGTCAAGAAACAAAGCAAAACTTTATCAGAGAGGTAGCAGAAGTTGGTGATAATCACAGCAGAAGAAAAGAACTTGAAGACAGAGTTCTTTCTCTTCAGCAATGTATGTGGTTCTAGTAGATGTCTCAGCAGCAGAATGAGGTCTTAGTTTGGTAGTTGAACAAGATTTGCCATATAGAGTCATCAACAAAGCCAGCATAATACGGACTCAACAACAGCAACAAAATTATATAAAGAAAAAAATCAAATAATTCCTAAATTGAATGTTTCAGTTCCCCCTTACATTATCTTAAGACAAATCAAGCAGATAAAATTTAGAGGATTCAAGAAATATAATAAACAGCAGAAGACTAATTAGATTTTGTAGCACATTCTGTGGGAAGGCTGCTTATGCACTGCACACCTTCAGGGTTGAGGGAAATTTCTATTCACATCTTATTCTGAGAACGGAGCCCCTGGATCTCTGTGAAAAGGGGTGGGCATTGAATCATGGATATTGTTTACATCCCCTATTACAAAGAAACTGTAAGAACAAAAATGAGGAAATTTTATAGCCTTTATTCTCTGATCCTATACATTGAGAATAGGAGGTAAATTTTGATAATGTTTTTAAACTCTTCCATTTTGGAGAGAAAATAAAATACTTCTGAGGAACATTTGGGTCAAAGAGAGGTTAAGAAAAAAAAGGCAGGGCCAGACCATTTGTGAAATATAATGAGTGTGCTGTTTTAAGTATGAAAATGCTGGGATGGGGTCACAGTTGTAGTCTGAAAAGCAGTTGTAGCTGTCAGGGTCCTCACTAGCAAAACAAGCTAAGCTCAGCTGGCTCTTATTACAGTTGAGCTGAGGAGCCAGAAATGCACCCAGAGGAACAGAGAAAGGATGAAATACTTGCCAGAACTACTAAATAAATTGGAAAATATTTCAACTTGATCAAATAAGTGAAAGCAAGTTCCCAGAAAATAATTAAATAGATATAGTAAACTTGCAAAGTGATTGGCTTTTAAAGAGCCACCCTTAATAGTGAACAAAGGGTTCTCTGCTGAAACATCGGCTGTGAAGATGATCATAGTGAAAAGCAGAGAGCCTGAGTACCCCCACAGAGGGTGAGCAGGAAACCTTGAAAACTCCTCACTGCCCTCCCCACACACCCCCACTGCACTTATCCAGGCAAGGGCCCCTTGAGGTTCCTGAAATGCTAATGAAGCAGCAGTTCTGCTAGAGAATAGTCTCTGATCACAGCAGAAGACAGGCAGCCATCTGTTCATGCCCTGAGTCACATGTGGTGCAGGATTCCTGCCTGAAGTCGAGACGACAGAGGGATATGGAGCAGTCTCGCAGCTGAGCACAGGGTGGAAAATCTGGGAGCTTGCTAAAGGAGGGCATGGCCAGCAAGCTGGGGTAGTGTCTGTGAGAAACTGAAAGGTGTCCTCTGGAAGAGTATTGGTCCCAGTGCAGCTGCTTCCCCTGGCTGGACAGGGGTGCTCATTTTAATGTTTGTTGATGCGTGTCTTCTGCTTCTAGCAAGTGAAAGTGATTTTCCATTGGAGTTACATTTACTTTTTCTTTGAGAAAAATTTTCTTTCTTTGAGAAAAATTGTATTTTAAAAAATGAGGTGATTTGGAAGAAAATATTAGGTAAATAATCATTTAGGCCATATGTGGGTATGTGGCAAACACTGGAATCCCAGTGGAGGGAGTTGGGGAAATAGGGACAAATAGGAACAAACAAAATAGCTTTATTATCATTCGTGCTGTTATACAAGAATCAAATATGAAAGGGATAAATCTTAAATAAACAGACAAAAAAAAAATGTACTTCCAGGGCCTACTTCCTCTTAGAGATATTTACAGGTGGGAGGTGATAATGCCTGCCCCTGAGGGTGCTGTGGGGATTGGATTAGGAACTGCCTCAGCCTGCAGAGATGCTTCCAGGCCCTTCACAGTCCACCCTCTTTGGCCTCCAGCCCCTCCTCCCTGCTCAGCCTGGACCCCGCCAGCCCTGCATGTGCCTCACCTGTTGCTCCGTCTCACCTGGTAGCACTGACAGGCAGATGTGAGGGCACGTGGTCTTTGGGTGCCCCGCCAGGAGTGCTTAGTGCTGTTCCTCCCACTCAGAGTGAGCTAGTGGCTGAGTAGGCCTTTGTGCCTGGCTCAGCCAGCATTAGCATTTAATCCATAACTTGTAATGCAGTGGGGAGAACATGGTCCCCAGCAAAGGAACCCATGGCCTCGGTAATCTAGAGGAGAGATGCCTTTTTGCTAGGAATGTGGCAGTGGGAGGGAACCCAGCATTCTGGGGGGTGCTGGTCCTAATCAGGGCTGGATGAGGAGAAGCGTGTGTAAGAAGGCAAAGTGGCTGCATGCAGCCCACTTCTGAGGTGAGGGTCCTGGGGTTCCTGGACCTTCCGTTTCCCCCTCGATCTCCCTTCCCCACCTTCCATTCCCTTGTGGCCTTGCCACCCCAGGGCCAGCCTTCCAGTACATCTAGGCCTTACTGTACTTTGGGAGAGTGTTGTGGGGCCCACCCCAAGCAGTTGGTGTGGTTTCTGCTTGTGGAATCGAGAGCATAACTCTGGTGAGGGTTATCTACCTTCTGGTAGTTAAGACAGGGTGTCAGGTGAACCTTTCTCAGCTAGTTCACGAGCTCCTAGGGGTCTTCCGGAGTGGGCTCACTGTGCATTTACACCATGCAGACACCAAGCTCCCCTGAACCGCTCGTAGCGGTGGGACATGTCACCCAGTCCCTACCCTAGAGAAGCTCCACCTGTGTGTGCAGGTGTGTATATGTATGTGAGGGGGTGTTTGTGCTAGGCCCAAGAGCTCCAGAGTTCGGGAGAAGGGGGAGTGAGAGTGACTGGGGGGCCCTGAGATGTCAGTTCAGGAAGATTCCTGGAGGAGGCGGAGGTTCATTCTGAACAGTTACCCACTGTCACGGTAGCAGTTTGTGGTCCAGCACTTTCTCCCAGCTACAGAGGAAAGATGGGTTGCGCCCTGGTGGTTAGAATTTTGGATAAATGGGAGGCCACTTTATCTTAAAAGCACATTGATGTAAATCAGTGTTGCAGTCAAAAGTTGCCCTTTCTGAGACTGTTCTAACCAGCGGTGCCTGGTCCTTTTCTTGGCAGTAATCCAGTCCCTCATAGCACTGGTGAACGACCCCCAGCCCGAGCACCCACTTCGGGCTGACCTAGCTGAAGAATACTCTAAGGACCGTAAAAAATTCTGTAAGAACGCTGAAGAGTTTACAAAGAAATACGGGGAGAAGCGACCTGTGGACTAAACTCTGCCGCGACTGATTCCAGCGAGTGTGAGCGGAGACCCTGAACAGCGCATTCAGACACCCCGCAAAGCAGGACTCTGTGGAAAATTGACACGTGCCGCCGCCTGGCGTTTGCTTGTGGCAGTTACTAACTTTCTACAGTTTTCTTAATCAAAAGTGGTCTAGGTAACCTGTAAAGAAAGGATTAAAAATTTAAGATGTTCTAGTTCTGCTTTCTTTGTTTTAAAAATCACTGCTTCAATCTACTTTAAAAGAATGGTGTTTCTTTTCTTGTCCAAATTGATCCAGAACCTTCAATTTACAGTTAGCCCTTAAGGTTAAGAAAAAAGAAAAGAAAAAAAAAAGGTTGCAGTTCCCTTTCTTCCCCTGCAGCTCCCACTTTCTTCCATTTGGTTTATTTTTCACCCATTCACTTCCCCCAGACCCAGGGCTATCTCCTCTGCAAAGGGGAAGAGACAGCTCCTGGCCGTTCTGGTGGCTTCTCTCCTCCCATGTTGCACTGCCCTGTGTGGGAGTTGGTTCAAATTCTCCTGGCTCCAATTTAAACATCCTTTTAAAAAAATTTAAAAACAAGCAAACCACCACTTACCACCCCACCACCTCCCCCTCACCACCAAAAAAACCCAACAAACAAAACAAAAAAACCAGCCATGAAAAGGGAGGCCCAGTTCTTATGTAAAAATCTGGCCAGTGTTACCACAGTAACATTGATTAAATGGGCAAACCCTCATGTCTGTATGCGTGATTGAACTTCAGCCTGGCCTGGCCTGCTTGGGGAAACCCAGGTCTGTGGCCACGCCAGGGAAGGGCCTGCCGACCGGAGGATGCTGTGCACTTGCATGAGGAATTCCTCGCCAGAGAGGCTCTCGAGGCCAAATGTTGACGCTCCTCCCTGCAGCCACTGCAGAAGACGTGCTGGTCATTGCCGACAACGCTGAAGCCAGAATGTCCACGTGAAATTTCACGCTCACCTGTCACCGAGCTCCATATGAATGTGCCACGGAGCTCGCGCTCCCAGCTCCTCAGCGCAGCGCAGCCCCAATGCGACCCTCCCTCGGCACAGTTTGACCCTTTGCGGGGTTTGGAATTGGCGGACTCGGCTCTAGCCAGCAGCAGGCTGGGGTTGCCGGCGCCCTGCTGGCCCCTTCGGAGCAGCCGGCCAGCCCAGGAACAAGATGGCCTTCCCTCTCCCTCTGGACTCACAGCCTTTGCAGAGTCAAGCTCCACTTGAAGCTCACTCAGTAATATCCTTTACATGTGTTTTATATTGTTTTGACTGCCTTTTTTTGTAGAAATAAAAATTGACCTTAGAATTTATCATCAGATGAACTTGTAAGGATTTGAATGTTACTGTCTTTTCAAAGCAAGTGGGACTGCCCCTGAAATCGAGAATGCGTGTCACTGACACCCGGAGGAAGCCGATGGTCCAAACGCCGTATGTCACCAACTCCTCCTTCTGCCACTGGCGGCTGCCCTTCTGGTTCTAAGGGGGAACTAGATCCTGTGGACAAGATGACGTAAAGAAACTGCTTTCTGTTTTTAGCTCTCTAACGTGGGATCTTTCCGGGGCTTACAGACCTGTAAGACAGTTTCACCTGCGCAGAGGTGGGTGTGATGAGTAGGTTAGGCAGCAGAATGTTGTTTAGTTGTCCAGGTGCGTGGCCCCTGCAGTATGTCAGTGAACTCCGCTTCTTTAGTCCTAGGTACGCCAGGGGCAGGTTCTGGAGACTTCTCTGTGCCCAGGAACGCAAGAGTGCCAGGCCAGTGTTTCCACATCTGTCTCTTCATTAGCAGAGAGGTGATGATGGACTTTAATTTCATTCACACACAGGTTTGTAATAAAATGCCAAATTCTGTCAGAAGCTATACAAATAAGCCACCATTTGTTCTCATTGCTTCTCTGAACCCAGAAATATTGCCATTCTTGGGAACTGTCCCATTGCTTCATCTCTCTCTACCAGCGTAGCTCTGCCCGCCTGTCCCCTTCTCACTTCTCTGCTCATCGTGGGAGGATACCTTTGTCTAAGCCGGCAGCCACTTGGGGACTCTCAGCCCTGGCATGGCAGCCCACGGTTTACCCCATCAGAGGCCTGGCCCTGGGAGAGCAAGGCAGTGGGTGGTTCCTCCCTCAGACCTAGGCGGTTTGTCCCCTCCAGCCTGGGCAGTCCCCAGGACAGGCTTTGAAACATGCTGGCCAGCAATCCTGGCTGCTCCACACCCAAACAGCTGGGCCCTCTGGAGAAGGGGAGAGTTGTCGAGCAGCCACTGCTGACCTGAGCCCACTCAGGAATTCACGCCCGCCAGGTTCCTCGGAGTGCGCTGGGTCTGCCCCCTCTGCCCTGCCCCTCCCCACCATACCCATGGTGGAGAATAGGCTTTCTAAGATGCTGCGATCCCCTTTTGCTGCCCTTAATAAAAATGCTCTCCGACACTGGTTTGGTCTTGTGGGTTTCTTCCGGACTGGGAGTGGGCAGAGCCAGGGGCCTATGTTCTTAGAGAAGGGAGAGGGGTGGCCAGGGCCCAGGCTCGCTCTTCTGCCTGCTCCTCTCCCCATGCCCAGCTTTTCCAAGAGGCGCACAGAGGTGTGTGGCCTTCCTGCGAGGGAAGCAGAAAAGACTGGAGATCCAGACCATCAGGGCCTGCCAAGGGCACCTTGGGTGTCAGGGAGGGGACAGTGGCCTCTGTGTATGGGCCTCATTTCAGTCTACTTGTCAGTCCCCAGAGAGTGATATTCTCCACATAGAGCAGAGGAGCAGACTGAGGCCCTGAGAAGGGTGGCTGTCCTGTTCGTGTCCCAGAACTAAGGAGGGTGTGCCCGAGGGTGGGGCTAGGCTATTTCCTTGAACCTGCCTGGAACCCCAGGGACCTCCTGTTATACTGACCCAGCACCAGACGTGACGCTGATTTTTTTATTTCCTTGTCTGGAATTTGACACCAGCGGAGACCAGATCTGCCTTGTCAGATAGGTCTGCGGGTGTCCAGGAGGAGCCCTCCTGGGAAATCATTTTACCAGGAAGCAAGGAGCCGGTCGGTCCTTTCCCTTGGTCATCAGCAGGGTACTCTGCTGTCTCCTAGCACTTCATCCTCTGTGACTCTCAAGACAACCCGACAGACACGGTCCCTGTTTTCACAGAGGAAGAGACTGCAGTTCAATGACAGCCAAGGAAACCAGGCCTGGCTTTTTACAGTCTGGTTTCAGAGCCTGTTAATTCCACCACTCAGGTTCCTTGGTGCCCAACCCTTCCCAAATCCAGAGCCCTACAGGACCTTTTCTCAACTTTCTGAACTCTGGAGCCACCACTTTCTCACCTTCCTCACTCTTGTATTAATTGGTCAGCTCAAAATGCGTATCTCCTTCATCATTCCTGTGCGCACTGCAGCCTGGCTCCTGTCAGCCCCTGGCTCCCTGAGGCTTCCTCTGGCAAGGGCCCTGGACTTCCTCATTGTGCAGTCCATGCGCTGGCGGCCTGGCGGCCCCACTCTACTTCTTCAGTAGGCCAGCACCTCCGTGTCCCACCCTGCCAGGGCAGTCACCCGACTCCATCTGAGGCAAAGCCAGAGCTGGGTCTTGGCTCTTCCTGCCCTCCCTGCACTGGCTCTCCCTCCTCTCCCTGAGTCCCTCATGCAGCACAGGATGCTGGCACCAGCTGGAGAAGGAGCAGAGCTGAAGGTGGCCTGGCTCAGGCGGCACTTGCTAAATAGCTATTTCCTGGGTGATTGGAACATGTTCTTGCAGGAGGGCTCCTAGGGGCCCTCCTGCAAGACATTGCCTGTCAGAGGATCAGAGCAGAAAGGACTGCCCAACAGTGGGTGGAGGCCACAATCGAGGCCTAGAGAAGTCACTTCTTCCAGAGAGCGTTCTCCCAGCAGGCCTGGCTTGGTTAGGAATCCCCTTTTGCCCCACATTCTTTGTGTTCCTTCCCCTTCCCCATACCATTACAGTCCAGATCATACCAGCTATCCCCGTGTTTGTCCCAGACTGAGCTCCTGGCAGGCTGGGCTGTCCCGGCACCCAGCCCCCGCCTGGCCCAGAGTAGACCTTCCGTCCATGACTGATGAATGGGTGGAGAGCAGTAGCTCCCACTCGCCTAAGCCATCCAGTGCACAGCAGGTTTGACATAGGACTACCCCTGTGTCCCTAGTGCAGTGCTAGTGACCAGTGGGCCCTGTGCTACCTGCAGCCTTCTGCCTTACCACTTTCCCTCCCCTTGTGAGGCAGACCTTGGTCTCCAGATGATTCTACCAGTCTGGCCATGACCATGGCCCCTCTCTTCTCTCCACTGTCATGGTCCCCAGGGCTGATCTGGGCCCTCAGCTCTGCTCACTCCTCTCCCTGTATGAGCAATAGGAGCCCACTCCACAGCTTCATCTTGCTTCTGTGCAGACCCCAGTTCTCTCCTGTCTCCCCACACCTCTCTCCTGAGCCTCGGAGCCACACAATCAGCTGCCTCCTCTCAAAATAGCAGAACCCCCCCTTCTCCCCAAAGGAAGTGCCTCTATGCCAACAGGCTGCCTTCTCACCACCCCTCTACCCGCTCCAGCCAGCAGCCTGCAGGAGTGTGGCCAGACCCCACTGGGCTGAGGCAAGGAGGTGAGGGCACGGCACTAGGAGGAACTAAGTGATTCCAGTTTACAGCCATGGAGGAAAGGTAGGAGGAAAGAGCCTGATGCTGAAAGAACCATGGTCAAGGGAAAGTTAGTGTGAAAGATGGAGCCACAAAAGAGTGGGCCGAAGTCACAGTAAAGGGGGTGGAGGTGTAGGATGGGAGCCGCAGGAAAGAGCAGCAAGATCCCACCCTTAACCCCTTCAGAAAGCTATACATCCCTCGGACCTGCCTAGGCTGAGAGAGCTCTCTGGGCGCCTGACCCCTTGCCTGACACGGTGCATGGTGAATAAACGAACAGGTAGCTTCAAAGCCCTGCTCTGCCATTTCTACTTCTCGGTCTGTTAAGATGCAGATATTGGATCATTGTTCAATCTGCCTTTCCACACGCCAGAGCGGGGCAGGGCTCTGTGTTCCCAAGAACTCCCTGCCACCTTCCCCATCTGCTCCCTGCATCTCCTTGATCCAAGACACACGAGCCACAGTGACAGGGCAAACACACATCACCAGGTCTGGTGAGGAGTCCTGGATCCCATTTCTGCAGAAGACTGTTCCTCCTGGAAAAATTTGAATAGGCTTACAGGACTTCCTTAGATCTGCCCCTAGGATGGCAAAGGGATGTCTGCTTAGAACACATGACTTTTGGGGTGCCTGGGTTAAGCTTCTGACTCTTGATCTCAGCTGAGGTCTTGATCTCAGGGCCGTGAGTTCAAGCCCCGCAAAACAACAAAACAGGTGACTTTTTAAATAAAATTTGAGATGATAATATTACCTTCCAAAAAGCCTGGTGAGACATTGTTCTCCCAACCTCCCTCCCCCCAAAATAATAAACTTAAGCATGAACAAAACTAGAACTTGGAGTATGTTCTGTGTTTTCTATTCTGTTATAATGACCGGGTTTGTGCCCCAAAGGAGTTGCTTTTGCCCTGTCATGTGTCTGTGAACGTTTTCACAGTTCACAGGGCACAGTTTAAGAAACCACCCAGATTTGGGGTCCCTGGGTGGCTCAGTTGGTTGAACGACTGCCTTTGGTTCAGGTCATGATCTCCAGGTCCTGGGATCAAGCCCCACATTGGGCTCCTTGCTTAGTGGAGAGTCCACTTCTCTCCCTCTGCTCCTCCCCACCCCATGCTCATCCTTTCTTTCTCTCTCTCAAACAAAATATTATTAAAAAATTAAAAAATTTAAATTAAAAACACCCAAGTTTACAAGACATATATTTTATTAATACAGTGATCTCTCTCTACTATATCTGAACAAGGAGGATGCTTTGGCAGGCCCCAGGCTCAGATGTCATAGGGCCTATCTGCTGGCAGCCAAGATGGGTTGCCAAAACTCTGGCCACCATTCTGAGCCATGAGGACCTGGACACAGAGGTGACAGGGACCTGCCCAGGGAAGTATGTTACTGGACCCCCGCTCTCAGCCTGGTTTCAGCCTGTCCCAGGGCTTGACACTGGCCCCCTTTCCATGCACTAAAGGACATTTGTGCTTGGCTGGCTGTCAGGGGCATGGTAGGGAGGGCTCCAGGAATGTTTCTCCAAGGCTTCTCCAAGGACCCCTTCCCCAGGCCTCTTGGAGTCTAGGTCATGGAGTGTGCAGAGCTGCACTCCGTCCTGTGCAAGTCGGGCCCGAAGCGTGGGCGCGGTGAGGACACGCAGTTCATGCAGCCGCTCCCAAGAGCAGGAAAAGGCATCCGGGCCCTCACCGCAGCCCCCAGCCGGGGGCACACTAGGGTAGCCGGGGTGTGCCATCAGCTCAGCTGTTAGGGCGTGGCCCGTGGGTATGCCTTCCAGGGCCCGCGCTAGTGCTCCTGATACGCGGTGAGCAGACATGTGCCGACCGCAGGTGCTCAGGCCCACGAAGGCATCCGTCCACCTGTGGATGTAGGGGCATCAGCGGCAAGGACCAGCAGAGCTGTCATGGGCAGGGGTGGGGGCCACGACAGGGATCGCCGGAGGAACGCCGTAGCTGTCAGGTGAAAGGTCAGCAGGACGCACTGGGATAGGGCGGGATAGGGGCGGAGGGCCTCACCGTAGGCCGTAGCGAGAGAAGGGGCCCACGGCGGCCCGGGCGTCGCGCTCCACCGCACAAGCAAAGGCATGTGCGGGGGCCTCGAGCCACGCGCAGCCGCCCACTCCGCGCTCCACCGGCAACCGTGTGAAGCGCACCCCGTTGGCCTGCAGCGTCTCTGCGAACACCTGGCACACGCCTGCGGACGGGGAGGAGTCAGAAAGAAGCCGGTCCTACTACCCGGAACCACCTCTTACCCCCAGCCCCCCACCGGGGAGCAACGCCCCCCACCCCAACCTGGGAGCACGTGCACGTGCTGGTGCCCGTCCACGTGAGTGGGTTCCCCGCCCAGTAGTTCCCGGAAGCGTATCAGCTGGGCCTCCAGCTCTTCCCGCACCTGGAGAGAGAACGACAAGGCACCTTGAATGTCGGGGAGCAGCTACCTAGAAGGCCTCCCTCCAGGTGCCTCTGCGTGCCTGGTCCAGTATGAACCAGGAAAGCATCCATAGCGCGCCCCTGCCCCTAATGGCTTCACGGTACCCTCCGGACGAGCCTTGGGGGTCAACGCGAGCCTCTTCCTGCAGCCGCATCTCCGCACCTGGGGCAAGGCTATGTCTCCGGCCGCCACTGCCTCGCGAAATCCCATCTTGCCGAGGAAGAAGCCTTCGGGGCTGAGCAGCGACGAGGCGCCGTGGCGGGCCGGGCCCACGGGGCGGCCCTCGGACAGGTTTGCGTGGAGGCCCGTGGGGATTTGATGCCTGCAGGCGGAGCGCGAGCGGGAGCACTGGCGGCCGCGGAGAGGCGGCTTCCCAAGCCCGCCCAGACCCTGTACGGTGCCGCCACTCACCTGCCAGCTAGCTCCGCCGCGCTCTCTGCGGCTGCCCCGTTGACCAGCAGGGACACGCTGGTCACAGCCCCTGCCAGAAAGGCCTCTACGATGCCCTCGTCGCGCCGCGGGCAGTAACCAAAGTCATCTGCGGTGACTATCAGCCACACGCGCGGTCGGGCCATTGGTACTTCCGCGGACTGTTCAGGACTCTAGAGGACTGGATGCAGGCCCCGCCCCTAAACGCTGTCCGAGGCTCCGCCCCGACGCGCACGTCCAGGCGCGGCTGCCCTTCGTCTTTGTTCTCGCCACCTACCGGTCCCAATGTGGAACTGCAGCAATCCCCTCCCACCTCACAGTGAGTTGACCCTAACCAAACCATTTTGTTTGCTGCATTTATTGTAACGAAGAACTCTCAGTAAGTGCAAAAATGTTATCTAGTATGAAAAATACAGGGGCGCCTAGGTTAAGAGTCTGTCGGTTAAGAGTCTGCCTTCGACTCAGGTCATAGTCTCAGGGCCTTAGGATCAAGCCCCTAGTGGGGCTCCTTGCTCACCCTGGAGTCGGCTTTTCCCTCTCCCTATGCCCTTCCTCCCGGCTTGTGCTCTCCCAAATTAAAAAAAAAAAATCTTTAAAAGAAATATGAAAAATAGAGGGAAAAAACCTATTGGAAAAAAACTATCTCTTAACCTTTCTCCAGGTTCACCACTGCTAACTTTCTGGATAGTGCCCTTCCAGTATTTTTCTAAACAAACAAACCCGTTTCATTTTCTCCCTCACCTCAAAGTTTTTTAGTTGTTTTGAGACGATAATGATCACATCAATGTTATCTCATTCTTGTAACTTTTTATTTTTTGATAGTGACTATGAACTTTTTCTAATTGCCTATTTGGTGATTTTTTTTCTAGGAAGAGGCTTTTTTTCTTTCGTTCATTCTTTCTTTTTCTTAAAATAAAAGTTCTAAGTAAGAAAACATGTATACCAATGGCTTCGTTTGAGGACGCATTAGTCCCTGATTCCACAACTTGAGCTCTGTTCCAGGCTACAACTTTTACATTCATAATCTCATTTTTTCCCCCTTCTGGAGTCCAGAAAAACTTTCCTTACTGATGACTATACAAATAGTCACCATGGTTGACAGAGCGTTTTTATTGTGATGTGGCTGCTCTGGTGTTCCCAATGCAAAGGGCGGAATTTGTGTCCAGCCCAAGAGGTTGGTAAAATCATTCCTGTTTTACAGATGAGGAAACTGATGCTCAGAAGGGAGAAGTGTCTTGCCCAAAGTGAGCCTGCTAGGAGTAGTGGAGCTGGGACTTCCCTCCAAAGCTCTGGACCTACTCTGGTTGTCTAGTCCCTAGCTCTCCCCTGAGTCAGGGGCAGACAGGGCAGAGTTGAGCGTGGGCATAACAAACCATATTCTCCTCCTGGGATGTTGTAAAGATCAGAGGCTTCACAGTGCTCTTCATCAAACTCTTGGTGTAAGGATTGTTGCATTCATTCGTAATTATTGAATTGCTGGACTTCAACTATTTTTCTCCCCTGAGAAGCTGATCCTGGAAAGCCAGAGGCCCCAACGGCAAACAGATTGGAAAGAGAAAATTGACATTTATTCAGTACCTACTGGTATTAGACATATGAGAGACTGGGGCGAGTGCCTCAGTTCCTACTGCCAAGGAGCACCATCTGGTTGACAAGTAGCAATACAAGAGGCAGAGTCTGGAATAGGGTTTTTGGTAATTCTGTTTAGGGTGGCAGGCCTTCTGAGAAGGCTTATCAGAGGAGTGACACCTGGAAAGGACTTTAGGAGTTTACTGGGCAGAGGGGGAAAGGAGGGAAAAGAAAGAAAGATACCCAGGGCTCTTACTGGCATGCGGGATGTGTTGTACGCAGATTTTATTTAATCTCCATACTCCCATATGGAAGGATGCTCAACTATTTACAGACAGAGCAGATGATCAGAGAGGTTGAGTCACACTGTCAGGAAACAGCAGAGCTAGGAATTGAAGCTAGGTCTGTGTCTTACAACTGGGACTCAATACTGCGCTCAAGGACACCGCGCAGTGGGAGGGCTGAAGACCCCCACCCCCACCCACCCCCACCCACCCCCACCCCCCAGCTGTGGTTGTCCACACTGGGGAGGGGAGAACCCTAGAAGGAGCAGTCAGAGAGCAGGAGGCACAGGACAACGCAACGACCAGAGTGGAGTCGAGGAAAGTGCTTGTGTTACCGTGGCTTTGATCCTTCAGGGATCCCTTCGTGTGCGGAGCGCGGATCCGAGCCCAGTCTTGGGATTCCTCCTGGCTTGGGTGAGCAGTTAAAGGCACCCACTGACTCCACCCTCCTTCCCCTCCACCCTGCTCCTAAAGCGAATGTGGGCGGAGCAAAGACAGAAGCGGGGAAGGGACCAGCCTGGTTCCCGCCCCCATCCATTGTGCGGGGGAGCTAGGAGGCACTGCGAGCCAATCAGGACGTAGCATGTAAATAAGCAAGAAGGGCAGGTTGGGGGCGACTCCAGAGCTCGGTGTCGCCGCCCTGGCGAGGGAGCAAACTACATTCTACATTGGTCGTGAGTGAGGCGTGGACTCTGGTGAGCAGGTTGGCTCTGGGCCAGGGGCAGATGCCAAGGAGTTTTGGGTCTAGGAGGAGGGAGGGTCAGACACACTTGGGCCCAGAGATGGTCGGAGACAGCAAGCGGACGTCTTTGAGGACCCCACCCCCCACGACTCTGGACACAGATGGTACGCAGACGCCCAGGGAACGCTGAGCAGAGGAAGGGCCCGATGCTTGGAAGGACGCGGGGTGAGGGAAGCGAGGGATCCGCGGACGCTGGGACCGCTGACGCAGTGGCTGACAGACGAAGGGAGAGTTGGACTCGTGGAGGCCTAGGGAGACCCTCACGCCATCTCCTGCCCAGCGCAGAGAGGAATCCGTGGCTGCGCTGGGGAAGCGGAGAGAGAGAGGAGGAGGATAGCCATCCTGTACGCCCTCACCATGACCAGCTGCCGCCACCATTCCGGGTACTTGGCAGACGACGAGGCCGGCCACACCACCTACGTGGCCCGGGTGAGTGTGTCTGGCAGGGCCCTGACTGCTGAGATCCCCCCAAATGTTCCCCTCCAGCTCCAGCACCCCAGATCACAGCACATACACACACACCCCTCAGTGCCTATTGACCTCACCTCCCAGCCTCTTAGTGACATCCTTATCACCTTGACCACTCCTCTGACTTGCTGGGCCCTAGTCACCCACAACTTCATTCACTGTGTCCTCTGACCTCTAGCAGCTCTGGAGGAGCTTGGTAGACTGGTACCCCAGTGGGAGCATGGTGTCTAGCACAGCCCAAGGCTCAAAGTTTCAGAAGCAGCAATGGAGGCACCAAGGGGTCAGGACTACAGGTGGTCTATATAGTGGAGACAGGATTGGTCTGCTCAAAGTACAGATGAGAAGCCCACATAGGACTCCAAGGGGTTTGTGATTGCCTATTCCTGCCCTGTGTGAGGGCGGAAGTGGGCTTTCAGACTCCCCGACCACATCTTGTATATTTATGCAGTGTATGTGTTAGGGAAACATCAAGGTGACCCGAAATTGATACCTACTTTGCGGAAGAGGAAATTGGACCTCAAGAAGGGCCATGGTGCCTGTGGTGTCAGAGCTGGCAGTGGCAGAGCCAGGGTCCAAATCCAGAAACTTCCTGACTCCAAAACACCCTGCCTTCCACTGTCCCCTCCCACTCAGCTCCTGGTACCCCAAGAGGACCCGCAGAGACCCCTATCCCTGCGATACATCCCTGCCCTATGTGACATGCCTGTCTGCTCTGGTGCAGCTGCCTAAGAAGCCACTGTTTCCAGGAATGGGGCAAGCCGCCAAGTTGGGCCACACGCCACACCCACCATCGAGGTACACCCCCACAGACAGCTTAGGGCTCCGTGGCCACCGACGAAACCCAAGGGACCCTCGGCCCTTTGGTACCTTCCTGGATTTCCTCGTCGAGGGTCAGGTGCTAGACAGCCTACAGACGGTGGTGGAAGAGGCAACTGAGCGCATGACTGCCATGAAGACAGAGGCTGGGGTGCCCCTGGTGGAGGTGCAGGACCCCATAGAGGTGCCGAGGGGTGGGCGGCGGGCGCGTGCCCGGCCCAGCCTCAGTACCGTGCACCGGCACCGGGCCCGGCCCAGCCTCTGCACTGGACAGCCCAACAACTACCCCTCCTCCTCCAGCTCCATGTCCGATTCCCATAGCTGCTTCACAGCTGGCTGCCGGGGCTCCCACAGCTGGGACAGTGACCTGGGCGCCCGTGGCATGGGCTCACTGCCACCCATGAGGGACAGACTTTTGCTGGAGAAGAACCTCAAACGGTTTCTGAAGCTGGAGAACCGAGGGGTGAGATCTAGCGCCGTGGCCCAGGGTGGGCGGGATGGACCCTGGTCCAGAGCACAGGGCCAGGGTTAGGCCTGGCTTGGCGGCTCTTGGATGCCTCTGAAAGTCCCTCCTCTCTCTGCAGAAAGGCCTGGGTCCATCCTGCTTCCGGAGGGACTCCCTGCTGTGGAACTCCCTGGCCAGCCAGTCCAGCAGCCAGTGGACCCAGGAGCCACCTCAGTCATGGTTCTCAGGCCTGCTGGACTCAAACATAGGCACACCCCAAACATCAGAGCCCGGGTCTGGAGAACGGGATCTGACGTTTCTCAAGCGAGAGTTCAATAAGGAGATCAAGTCCTTGTTGAACCAGCCAGTGTCCTTTGACCTGCCCGGCTACTGTTCGTTCCGTGAGCCCCATCAGACCCTGAACTTTCTGGCTGAGCACCACCTCTTCCCTGCCCTGCAGAGCGTGGTCCGCCAGGCTGTGGACAAGCTCAGTGGCGCCTGCCGCCACAATGGCCGCCCTCTCTTCCCATCAGAATGGGAGCCCTCCACAGATCCCAATTCTGACTCCGCCACAGGCTCCAAGCCAGCCACACCCACCGACGGGGAGGACCCCTACGATGTGCTTCCCAGAGTCTCCAGCTCCAAGACAGATGGAAGAAAGAGAACCAAGGGCAGAGGACAGGGCAAGCCCAAGGAAGGTGGTTCCCCTGTGTCTAGTGCCCAGGTGGCCACAAGATACAGGATCGAGGTGAAACCCACAGAAGAATCCAAGGTTCCCTCACCCCACCCCAGACAGGAGTCTCCTGACCAGAACCCTGAAAAACATAGACCACCCATCCCTTCTTCTGGGCCCCTGAGCTCCAGCCAAAAGGCCCATCCGTGGCGGAGCCTGCACCTCACCCTGCCTGTCTCTGGGATTGTGGTGGAAGGGTCCTCCAGCCAGACACAGCCCACTATTCGGGGCATAGCTCCTCTCACCTTCCCCTACCCTGGCTTCTCCCACCGCCTCCCTGTGTTCTCACCACTTGCCTCCTCAGTAAGAAGCTTCTCCCCATCTCCTGTTCCCCTGTATCCAGAGAGAACCTCAAGGGTGGAGCTAGGGGGCTTAGGGAAAGGTTCTCGTGAGAAAGGCTCATTTAGTTATCACCCTTAGTAGCCATGGTCCCAGGTATCTTGCCCTGAGTGGTGGAAGCCACCTGAGCAGGCGACAAGCTGATGGGGAGCAGAAATCCCAGCCTTGCTCCTGCCAGGTGTGGTCAAAGATGAATAAAGCCTATTTTTTATCCTGGGTAGTTTTGTAATGTTCGCCTGTGAATCTCAGAAGCCCTTCTATGCGGGCAGCATCCTGTCTGTTGTGGACAGCAGTCTAAGCCAGAGTGGGGCACTGGATCCTAGGTCCAGCTCCCTCTGCTTCCTCTCCCTAGAGCAGGACTCTCCGGTGTGTCTGCTGAGAGGGAGTTGCTCAGGCAGGGTCTGGAGAAGACATAGGTGGCTTCACCCTTGTAGATTCCCCCACCACACAGCCCCTGACCCTCATCTCACTGATCAAGGCTCAGGCAGGCTTCCCTCCTCTGAACCTTGGCCTGGGGGAGAACCTACAAGAGCACCAGTGATCCCGGCTCCAGCTGGGCTGACACCATGACTGACATCACCAGCTTGGCCGCAGGCCTTGCTGGTGTGGTTGGTGTGAGGCCAGTGTGGTAAGTGCAAGGGTGTGGCTGACACGCAGGGCCTGCACTCACCTGTCACCAAGAGAGCGTGGCAGATGTGACAAAACCATAGTGCCAGGGCAGTGACAAGCGTGGCATCCATGTGGGTGATGTGGAGAGTGCTCTGGGGGTGAGGGGCATCCTAGGACATCAGGAGTGGCATGACGTATCTCCCTTTCCCTCCCCGGCTGTTGCACAGAGCCCCACTTACAAGTTCACGAAGAAGAAGCCACTGCCCTCCATCTCCTCCAACTCCAGCACGTCCCACCTCTCCAACCCCTTGTACGAGGAGCTCGTCAGCTATTTGGTGGACCAGGTTGTGTCCTTGCTCACCTACAAGTACAAGTTTGAGAAGAACCTCTCCAAGAAGCTGGGCTTCATCTCCTTCCCGGTCACCGAGATGCTCATGGACCTCTTCCTGGGCTTCAGGAAGGTGAAGGGCTCCCACATCTGCCTGTCCCCCAAGACTGACTGGAGCTGCCTCCAGCGGAGGCTGGAGCAGGCTGAGTGGGCCCAGCAGCTGTCCAGACACACATCCCAGCACGATTCCTCCTCCCAGCGCAGCTCCCACCGCAGAGCCCCCCACCACAAAGCCCCCCACCACAAGGCCCCCCATCACAGGCCATCCCACAGTAGCACAGAGTCGCCCTCCACGCTGCTGGAGCCAGGCCCCCAAGTGGATCAGGAGGAGGCCATGGAGTCCAGCCTCAACAGTGAGTTTCCAGGCTCTCAGCTGCTCCCAGCTCAGGAGGACACTCCAGTCGGGGGCCAGGAGCCCGCAAGCCAGCAAGAGCCCAAGCCCTCCATGTTCTCTGGCACCAGCATGGGCTCTAATAAGCATCAGGAAGTCCTAGACATGGACAGTCAGAGCGAGGAGGAGGAAGAGGGTGAGGACGAGGATGAGGACTTCTTAGGGGACAACGACACATCCCAGAGCTACCCGGGGCTTCAAGTGGAGGTGGGGGTCACCCACTCCACAAACGTGGGCCACAGTGACCCTCCGTGAGGCCTCCTGTAAGCTGCACCCAGCACTTGATTCCCTATTCCTCCTCTTGCTCCAATGCTGCCCCCCTCACCCCCAGCTGGTCCCCATCCTGAGCAGAGGTCAGGGTGGGCCGGACACCCATGAGAAGCTCTGCTGGCCTGTCAGGGGAGCCAATGGGAGAAATAAAGCTTGTCTTGGTGGAACACTGTCTTCTCAACCAGAGACCGCAGCCCCTCATCCGCAGGCCTAAGCACCTGCCCTGGGGTGACACCTCGGCCAGGCATTCATGGCAGCTACCGAGCCCTGACCTTCACCACCCCCGCAACCCACACACGCTCTGCTTGAACACAAGGCCCCGCTCAGGGCTCTTTCCCACTCCAGTGTGCACCTTCCTGGCTCTTCCAGCCTTTTAGGACTCGTGGTCCCTTTCCCTAACAGCCCCTGGGCATCGCAGTTCCTGCTTCCACAAGGTTCCTCCTCTGCCGGGGCAGCATCCTGCTCCCTCTGACATTCCTCTTGCGGAACCATGCAGCCGCCCTTTCCTGATGGCCCCCTGTCTTTCTAATTGTACTTCTCAGCTCCAACTCCCAAATCTGGAGGGTCCAAGCTAGGTCCCATGGGAGTGCTGGTCTGGCAAGCTGTGTGTTGGCTGCCCCAGGCTGGCCATGGGATCACCCTTTCAGCAGAGGCGCTGGGCCAGACAGCTTCCCTGGAAGGGTCTGCAGACAAGGCTGGTGCTGTGATTTGCAGGTCTCATCTCCAAGGTTTCTCCTGGGGCCTCTGGCTGTCCTGTGCCACCAGCTCAACCCCCTCCTTCTCTCTGCCTTCCCAGGGCAGCCTTTTTGTTCTCCAATCCAGGCATCTTCACCCAGGGAGCCCCTTGACCTCTTGCCACCACCCTGTTGCCCTTGTGGCCAAGAGAGCTGGTGACAATGCTCCACTCTGCCTTGCTGTGTAGGTGGCCATTGCAGGGAGACCGGTAGGGGTCCCACACATCCCCCTGGACCCCACCTGGGTGTATAGAGCTTGAGTCTGCTCAACCCAGCCTGGACGTGCTCAGTGGCCCACGTGGGAAGATGAAGCAATCACAGAGCTGCTCTAGAGCTGGGCAGGGAGGACCTTCCACATCACATCCATGCCCTGCCATTCTGGGGAAAAAGACTTCCTCTGCTCCAGTCAAGAGGGACCAGGGCCCTAAAGTGGATGGGTCAGGGACCCATTTTTTTTTTCCAGAAAGCTCTTGTGGCAAGGATCTTTTAGGGCATATGCTCAACTCATAAGGCCCATTCCCTGGGGCCACCCACTGCCACCACCACCGTAGTGTGGGCCCACATTTTTATACCTTCTTGCCATGCCACTTGGCCACAGTTGATTAGCCCTCTTGCCACATTCTTTTTTTTTTTTTAAAGATTTTATTTAATTATTTGTCAGAGAGAGAGAGGGAGAGAGAGCAAGCACAGGCAGACAGAATGGCAGGCAGAGGCAGATGGAGAAGCAGGCTCCCTGATGAGCAAGGAGCCCGATGTGGGACTCGATCCCAGGACGCTGGGATCATGACCCGAGCCGAAGGCAGCTGCTTAACCAACTGAGCCACCCAGGCATCCCTCTTGCCACATTCTTATTCCAAGCTAGGCCAATCAGGTCCCCCCCTCCCAGGAGCTAATAACTGGGATGAACTGAGAGATTTTTTTTTTAAGTTTATTTTTAGTCATCTCTACATCTAAAGTGGGGCTTGAACTCACAACCCCGAGATCAAGAGTCACATGCTCTTCCAACTGAGCCTGCCAGGCGCCCCAAGATAGACTGAGAAATTCTGGTGTAGTTTGCACTGAGTGCTAAAGACAAGCGTGACCATCTTCCAACCCTCCGCAGAGAGGCAGGAAATCCTGTCTGCAGAAAAGAACCTGGAGAGGAGCCCTGGGGCTCTGGAGACACAGCAGCTGGGAGGTGAAGAGAACATACCCCCACCTTGGCCTCAGAAGCACATGCCTAGAGAATGTCCCTGGAGTGGGAGCAGCCCCTTTGGGAACTACTGGTACACTGTGCTAAAGACATCTGTTTCAGGTATCCATGGCCATGTAACCACTCCAAGGTTTAAGTGGCTTCTTTTTGCTGATGCTGGAGCTTGGCTGGCTTGGCTCGCCATGGTGTAGGCAGTCTATGTGTGGCTGCTTCCAGCTGGGGGCATGGCTAAGACCAGAACATTCCGCATGGCCTCTCCCCATCCAAGGTCTCTCCCCAAGATTCCTGATCATACATTCAGTCATCTAGCCTGCCCTTCTTATAGCATGGGGCAGCAGCTGGATTCCTAGGGAGAGAAAGCAAGAACCACTACTCCTTTTGAGGCTCAGAAGTCCCAAAACAGCATTTCTGTGCCATTCTCTTGGTCAAAGCGAAAGCCCAGACTCAATGTTTTGACATGAGACATGACTCTCTCTCTTTTTCAAAGATTTTATTTACTTGAGAAAGAGAATGGGAGAGAGCATAAGCAGGGTGAGCGGCAGGCAGAGGGAGAGGGAAAAGCAGCGTTCCCTGCTGAGCAGGGAACCTGACATTGGGGCTCGATCCCAGGACTCCAGGATCATGACCTGAGCTGAAGGTAGATGCTTAGCTTAACCCACTGAGCCATCCACCTCGAGAGTCATGTCTTGATGAAAGAAGCAGCTTACACTTATGGGGATGGAAGGAATTGTTAGTAGCCATATTTGGAGGACAGCTACCCCCCACCTGCACCCCTGCAGCTGATTGCACCTTGAGCAATCCCTGGAACCAAGTTGAGCAAATGAGCATCTGAACCTGAAGACAAACTGTGGGTGGAAAGTGGAGGTCTGTGGAGAAACCATAATTTGCCCTGAGCATCCGTCCATAGGGTGAGCTGGGGAAGGTGGTCTACAAGGGGGAAGCAGAGAAAGGAAACAGCTTTGAGAAGGCGTGAAGCCCTCAGAAAGTTGAGGGAGAGCCACATTGGCTTCTCCCACTCTGGTTCTGAGGTCTGTACTGTACTTGAAATCCTGTTTTTGCCTGCCGGGGAGATTGCCTGCTGTGTCCTCCCCATCCTCTGGTCTTAAATGCAACAAGAAGCTGTTGGCCTCTTTAAGCAGGTGCCTGGCATGATTTTATATATGTTTATTTTTTTTTAAGATTTTTAAGTAATCCCTACACCCACATGGGCCTTGAACTCACAACCCTGAGATCAAGAGTTGTGTGCTCCCTGACTGAGTCTGCTAGACCCCTCTGATTAAAAAAAAAAAAAAAAAATTCTTTTAGGTAGGCTCCTCGCCCAACATGGGACATGAACTCATGACCCCTGAGATCAGCAGTCACATGCTTTACCTCCTGAGCCAGCCAGGTGGCCCCCCCCCCCCCGGCTATACGCTATTTAAGGTATAAATCACTTTCCTGTGTGGAGAGTGACTTGGAGGGGACTGAGCAGTGGAAGTACAGAAATCTGTTAGGAGGCCATGGTCGATAGCTGGAGAGGAGATATCGATATCAGTAGATACCCATCTGGAGAGTGGCTTGGACTCAGGTGGTGATAAGGAATGTTGGAGATATGCTTTACAATCTGTTTTGAAGTTAGAGCCATCCAGATGTGTTGGATAAGATGTGAGACTGTGGTAAAGAGAGGACTTAAAGATGAGTCCCAATTTGGGGGCTAAATCAAGGCGAATGGAGGTGCTGTTTCTGAGACTCAGAAGCCTGAGGGAGGGGAGAGAAGTTTGAGGGGGGAGACCAAGAATTCTGCTTTGGACATACTAAGTCTGAGATGCTTGTTGGGATGTCCAAGAGGACGTATCTGTTGCTTTTCAGATTGTACTCTAGTCCCTCCACCATGGATTGGAGGCCCCTCAAGTGAGTGCAGGGTCTGCCAACGCCAGGGCAGACTTTTAGCAATTTAGACAACCTAAGCGCTGAAAAGGTCACCTGTCTTCTCCCATATGTAATTCAAAATCAAAACACTATTAAACATGAAAACCCCTAAATAACATGTTTCTGTAATTAAAATGGCTCTGCTCTGGATTTTCTGAGTGCAAAATTCTGAATGACTTAATTAAATATAAACTATTCTCCCTGCTTTGTTAGTGCCTCAAGTGCATGGGTAGTCTGCCTATTGAGTAATGGGACAGCCCGCCAGTTCCCCAGTGGCCCCCGGAACAGGGCCTGGAGTTAACGCAACATAAGAACATTCCACAAATGAATAAATCAACAGTCGTATAAGTTTTCCTCCCTTAAAGGTTGAGCTGACAGACTTCTGGGAAGGCACTGAGACAGCGACCCACTCATATCGGAAACCTGGCACACTTAGCACCCACAGTCATTTGGTCTCCCAGGGTTCTGGTTTCCTAAGAAACTTGGGAGCTTTTGGTGAGAACCTATCGTCATCCTCAGCACCGCAGATCCCTGCTGCCCTCTGCTGCCCGTTAGCAGAGTGCATGTGATTCTGCCCTGGGAAGAGTCAGTGAGTTGCCAGGGGAATTAAAAAACCAGGGTCCAGGGACTGAGGTAATCCATTCTCAAAAAGGAGGCAATGACCGAATGACTTGGGGAATCAACTAATCCCGGGATCCAGGGACTGAAAAACCAAGTTATCCAGTACCTGAGATCCATCGACCACAATGCGACCACAAAATCTAGTGGTCCAGCAACTCTGAAGCTGAGGACCCAGAGTCCGAGAGGAAAGATCGTGATTGAAAGCCTGACGACCCAAGATCAAGCGGTTTTGTGAACACGTGCCCGCCGGGTCCTGGCATCCCCAGCCAGGGGTCCATGAATGGGGCGCCCAAACCTCCTACAGCGCTGCTCTACAGCGTCTCTTTAACCACTGGGCGCCGCACCAGCCTTCCCTTAGCATTCATTGGTGAGTCCTCGGAAGCGTGGACCAATCAAAACCCTCTTCGTGTCTCCAGCCCCCCCGCCTGGAAAGCTGGGGGCGGGTCCCCTCCATGCTGACCCAATGGCAATGCAGGCGTGGTGCCGTGCTGGCTGACGATTGGGTACCCATACTGGCTCTGTCAGAGCCGGATTGGCCGGTGCCGGAGACGGAAGCGTCCCATGGGCCCGAGCTGCCGGAGCTCGGCCGGGGCGATGTGGAGCGCGGGCCTCGGCAGAGCTGCCGGACGGGCGCTCCTGGGGCTGCTGCTGACGCTCTTGGTGCCGAACAGCGGTGCCGCCAAGACCGGCGCAGGGCTCGTGACCTGCGGGTCGGTGCTGAAGCTGTTCAACACGCAGCACAGGGTGCGGTTGCACTCGCACGACATCAAATACGGATCCGGTGCGCTGGGCGGGGGACTGGGGCATAGTCAGGGGGCGGAGCCCGGGGCTGGGAGTTTGAAGGTGGGGTGGTCATGGGGGAGTCTGCAGGGCTACGAGTCTCGGGGTCATCAAGGAGCCTGGCTGGGGGGTCAGGGGGGCAAGGATCGGCCGTTTTAAGGGGGTCGTCGGGACATCGGGGGCGAGGAGGGTTGTCCAGGAGCTACAGGCCAAGGGACTTGGGAGTTCAGCGAGGGGCCAAGGGCTGGAGATGGGGGCTGGGAGTGAGCCGTTGGGGTCCCAGGATTGAGGTTGTCCTGGAATGTTTATGGGGTCCGGGTCAAGGGTAGGGAATTCAAAGATTGACCGCGACCCCGGGTGGGGTGGTATGTCGCCCATCAGGCAGCGGCCAACAGTCGGTGACTGGCGTGGAGGCGTCTGACGACGCCAATAGCTACTGGCGGATCCGCGGTGGCTCGGAGGGCGGGTGCCCGCGCGGGGCCCCTGTGCGCTGCGGGCAGGCGGTTCGGCTCACGCACGTGCTAACCGGCAAGAACCTGCACACGCACCACTTTCCGTCGCCGCTGTCCAACAACCAGGTGAGCCCTCGCCTCGATCCTTGAGTGTGTATGTGTGTGTGTTTGACGCAGGGTGGGGGGGGGGGTTTGTCAGGAACAGAATCTAGACATCTAGACTCTTCCTCTCAGTGTCTCTGAGCCTCAGCTTCCTGTGTGAAATGCGAATTTGAGTTCAGAAATGTTTCCTGAGCGCCAGCTCTGTGGGGCAACCGACAGGAAGAGAGATCTGCTGGATAGCTCGCTTATCTCCTGGGGTTGAGTTGGACCCAGGAAGCGGACTCACAGGGTCTTTGGGGTAGGGAATCAGAAACCCGGCAGGGGAGGAGGAACTCAGGCTGGGTCTGGAAGGATGAGTAGGAGTTCTTCAGGCCACAAAGGGGGAAAACAGGGGTTTGCCAAGCCTGGGGAAGAGCTTGGGCTCCAGTGGAATTCAGTGGAACTGGGGGATGGAGAAGTGGAGGGGTAGTGTTGGGGTAAAAGGGGCTACTGGGGTTAGGGAGGTATTGGGGAGGAACAGAGGCTGCCTGGGGGACTTGCCAGAAGAAGGAGTATGAAATAGAGACCTGTCAGCCTAGGGGCTGGATGTCATACTGAGTGAGGCTCAGAGAGGTTAGGAAGAACATGGAGGAGAGAGGAGGAGGCCTTAGCTACTTGGGGCCAGTGGTTACCGCCCAGACAGATGGGGTAGGGTGTGCGTGTGTTTGAAGAGACCGTGTTGGGGAGAGCCCCTGGGTGCTGGGGGTGGTGGCGGTCATGGCCCATTTTGCAGCTGTGGAAGTTGAGGCTCAGAAGGATCCAGGGAAGGACCCAAGGCCCAGTGCCCTGGGTGTGAGTGCTGCTGCCAAAGTGACCGCAGGGGATTCAGTATGCCCTCTGTGGTAAGCACTGTCCTTCTACCCCCTGCACCCACAGGAGGTGAGCGCCTTTGGGGAGGACGGCGAGGGTGACGACCTGGATCTGTGGACAGTGCGCTGCTCAGGGCAGCACTGGGAGCGAGAGGCTGCTGTGCGCTTCCAGCATGTGGGCACTTCTGTGTTCCTGTCCGTCACTGGAGAGCAGTACGGAAGCCCCATCCGTGGGCAGCACGAAGTGCATGGCATGTCCAGCGCCAACACACACAATATGTGGAAGGCCATGGAAGGCATCTTCATCAAGCCCAGCGTGGATCCCTCCGCAGGTCACGATGAACTCTGAGTGCTGTGGGTGGTTGGATGGAGGGTAGCAGGGTGGGGCATCTGCAGGACCACTCTCTGTGAAGACTTTGGGTTTGTAGGGGTTCTCAAGTGCCTTTGTGATTAAAGAATGTTAGTCTGTTATCGTGTTTTGCTGTAATCCTGGGGGTGACCAGGAGGTGCCAGCTTCCTTGACCTGGTTCACCGTTTCTTAGTGCAAAACCTCTTGTCTCCAGCATGGAATGACAGTTCAACTCATCCAGACCTTGATGCTCTTTCAGGTACTCTAACACTGCCAACACAACAACCCTCTCCACCTTTACATGGTCTGATGGCAGGTGACCCCAGTTCCCTAGCCCCTGAGCTTCATGAACCTTCGCTTTAAGGCCTCACACCCTAGACTGCCTGGGCAATGTGGCATCTCAAGCCCCCACTACAACTTTCCAGGGTCCTAAGGAGATAACAAAACTTTGAAAGGTTTTGCAAGGGAAGGTAATCACAAAGAACTGCTACCCGCAGAGATCTGAGAAGGCTTCCTGGAAGGAGAGGCACAATTCTCGCAGGCAAAGCTTTGTAAATTAAAGGTAGGAACACTAAACAGGAGGGCCCTAATAACGGAAGGGAACAGTTTTGCTGGTGCGTAGGTGACCTCTAGAGGTTATGAGGAGGACTACAGGGTTCCTGAACTTGCTTACTTGGCCTATGTGGGGCTGTATATGTAGGAGGGGAGGGGTTTAAGGGACCTGCTGGGGTTACCAAGTATCACTTTCCTGAATGAGAACACAAGAGCCCAAGGAGAAGTGGGGGATAGCTGCTGGTGGGAAGGGGCTTGGAGGAGTGTGGGCAGAGCAACTTACAGGTGAGAAATCCACTGGTCTTATGGGGGTGTGAGAAAAGCTATAGCCAATTGTGAGACTTGTTGGGAAGTCACTGTAGGCTCTGGACCATTACTGGCCCACCCTCTCAACCCATGAGCTTCTGCTCTGGTCAAACACAGACCTTCTGACTTCTCTACTGCCAAATCCCTCAAGCATTGTCCACAAGTTTAAGCTCCTCTCCCATCACTCACCTGCCCCGTGACATGATTGCAGTATGCCTAGATGAGTAGCAGAATCAAACTGTACAGCACGTGGGAATTCTTGGGGAACTAAGGCTGAAGCCGTGGGAACACTTAAGATGGCTCCAGGCAGAATGCAGGACAAGACCAAAAATTAAATTGCAGCAGCAGAGCACCCATTTCCTGGACACTAAGTGTCAGGCACTTGGCCAACGATTTATACAGCATCTCATTTGCTCCTGGCGGCAATTCTATGAAGCAGGTTCAATTGTCTTAATTTTGCAGATGAGACAGCAGGATGGTATAAAGTTTCAACCCAGCTGTACCTGCCTCAGAAACATTTGCTCTCCACCATTGGACTGAGAGAATAAAATGGGGGGGAGGGGGAGGCAGCGATGCACTATAGTCTAAGTAACGCCCCCACACAACACACACACACACACACACACACACACACACACACACACACTGCAGCTGTGTGAGGGCTGAACGGTGTATATCCTTCTGGGTCATCAGCTCTGGGTAGGCTCTTAATGCGTTTCCACAAAGTGGATAACAATTGCGGGGGACTCAAGCTAACACCCTCTTCCCCGCACCTCCCACAGATCCACAAGGCTTCACTGGCTCCAGGGCCAGGTCTCTGCAGCTCAGGCCTAACCGGGTGGCTCCAGGTCAAGCCAGGGATGAGGTGGGGTTGGGTGAGGATCAGAGGCTACCCTAGCCGGGAAGCCCACTGCAGCCGAGCATCTAGTTCGGGAAGCACAGGGAGAGATATCAATACGCAAAATGAAGCAGCCCGAGGCCCTGCTCCACAGAGAACTAGACAGAGGTTTCGGGCACTCTCCCAGGATCGCAGGCCTCTTCCCAGTGGGCTCAGCTGCGCGGACGGCGCCCCCCTCCGGGCTTCCAAGCGCTCTCGCCGGCGCCGCTATTAAACTCGCGGAGACTGGAGCTGAGAAAAGGCGGGCAAAATTCCTTTTGATAAGTTATGAATGGGGAGAAAGTGTTTGTAGTACTCATTGTTAAAACCACGGAGCCGGGGACTTGGCCCGCTTCCGGCCAATCGGAACCCGTAGGCTATTTTGAAATCGCTCCGGTTTTAGCCAATAGGCGTGCAGGAGGCGAAGCCCCGCGCCGGCTCCGGCCAATGAGTTCGGCGTTATGCTAAGAAGCCGGGGGCCGGGCCCCACCGACTGTCAACGGGTTAAAGATGGAGCCGGCTAGCGAGAGGGCGCCACGAGGTGCGGGGTCGTCCTGATGGGGACGACGGGGGCGACCAACCGCCAGGACCTTTCTCTCGCTAACCTTCCGCGTCCTGCCCCCGGCCTGGTTTGGAAGGGGCGTCCCGCCGCGTGAGTAGCAGGGTCCGAGGTGGAGGGCACCGGCAGAGCGGCCCTACCGGGCGGGACTGTGCAAAGGGGCGCAGCCCGGACCCCGGGCGCCCTCTCTGTGCAGGGGACTCCAGAAGGGCGGGAAGCCGCCCTTGTTCCTTTGCTTCTCTCTAGGCCGCCAGGCAGAGAATTTTTAGGACTGGAACCCAAGTTGGGGGGCTAGGGGCCAGGGATGGGGGCCTGAGCCGGCAGGGGCGCGCCGTTCGGAATGGGGCCACCCTCCTCTCGGAGCCGCAGACCGAATGAGGCCGTAGGGTCGTCGGGTTGTACCCACTCTGGCTCCGTGCGGGAGTGGGCTTGGGACTGCGGCGGAGCACGGGTCCCTCTCCTTTGTGTGTTTGCCCCCTCCCCCGTCCGCTCCCGCTCCTGGGTTGGAGCTACCCCTCGGTCTCGGGTCTCTCCCGCACCGCAATGTGGAACGTGCTGGGGAAGGTCCAGGACCTTCTGACGACCTCTAGGACCGCCGCCCTGCCGAAACCCTCCCCGCCTTGAGGTCCAGGACACGGCCTCTAGCCCCACCCACCCACCCACCCACGGTTGAGCTTCCCGCCCTGGGCTTATTGGGGACTGTGGGGGTCCCTCCTGCTGGCCTCAGGTGCTCTGACGAGGTTGCACTACTGTGCTCTGAGAAGCAGTGCAATGATATTGTCAAAGCATCTGGGACCAGCCTTGGGAAACCCCCCTTCTACACACTATCAACCCCCTCCCCAGGTTGGGCCCCTTGGGCCTACAGGACCTCCCCTCCCCCGGGCCCTGGCCTCGCTCCCTTCTCCATGGAAACTTGAGATCCTGGCCAGGCCTGGGCCTCTAGGGTCAGAGGGCACCCTTCCCCCCAGGCAGAAGCTCCACCCCAGTGGGCCTGCATTCCAGGTCTCAGATCCTCACAGACCACCACCGGGAGAGGCGCTGGCAGGCCTGCCTGACACTCTTTCCCTGTTGCACTACTGTGGGCTGCTGGGAAGCAGTGCAATGATGAAAGGGCATCGGTCAGGCCCAGCCCACCACCCATAGCGCCTGAAGGGAGGGAGTTTTGCTGCCTCAGTCTGCTTGCTAGCAGTGAGGAGTAGATGTGGAACGGGACTGACCCCTCCATCAGAGGACTAGGTGAGTGCAGAGCTGGGGGATCCTCCCACAAATTCTCCTTCTGGGTTATGGCTGGACAGTAGCAGGGGCAGAGGCCCCGGATTCAGAAAAGCTCTGCTTTGAAGATCTTTCCACACCAACTCCCTGGGTAAGACTGGGGACTTCAGCTTTGGTCAGGTCCTTGTGGAGAAATGGAGACCCACTGTGTTGCCTGGCTCAGACCCAGCTCAACTTTGACCATGCACAGGTGGACTACACCCCACCCTCCTTGAGGGCTTTGGGAGGGTCAGACTCTGGAGAGAACATTGGGTTCTTAGCAGCAACACTATGTGGGGTGGGTGGGTGGACTTGGGCCATGAAGCCCCTAGGTGATACCCATCAACCATGCCAGCTTGTTCTCTTACAGGGAGGTATGCTGCCCTGAGACTGCAGGAGGGACCAAGAGGTGCCTGGCATGCCCATCCTAACAGCTACAATTAGGGGGACTGCCAAGGAGCCAGGCCCCAGGTGTGCCTGCAAGGTCACCTCCTCCATCAGGACCTACCACAATGCAAAAGGCTTTTGTGTGCCAAGGGACAGTCATTCAAGCCTGCCTCCTTTGAGAGGAGGCCTAGGCTTCCAGATGGGCATTTGGGAGTACCCCTCACCCCTGGCTGAGCACATCAAGATGTCAGCTTCACCCCTACCCTGGGGAGAGGGTAGAAGACCGGGCATCCATGGCTGGTGGTGGCCATCCTTATTTCTGTGCAGATTTTGCACCCACTGGCTGGAGACCCTCATATAGATGTTTCTGGCCCCTGCTGGGGGATGCTTGTGAACTCAGGGCTTTGCTCAAATGTTCCCTCCCAGGGAAAGCTTTTCTTGGGCTCCACAGCATCCACTATCCCTCCAGCAGAGCCTGCTAGATTGAAATTTCTCATTGTGGCTGAAGTCCTCATCAGACTGGGAGCCCTGAGGGCAGGGACAATGTCCCTTTTTATATCTCTCTCAGCAGTGCCTGGCACAGAGGAGGAGACCAATACAACTTAAAAAAAAAAAAAAAAAGGACATGAAGTGTGAAGTATTATGAGCATAACATGGTGGGGGGACTAATTAGAAGTCTGCTTGACCCCTCAGAGGTTACTTGTGCTGTATATAAAAAGGCACATACTGTATATTTCAAAGTCCTTAAGTCACACGGCATCAGGAAGTAGAATGAAGATTTGAACCCATGTGTATCATCTGTTTGCACCCCTAGGCTAAAATTTTTTTCCTCCTTGGTTGTTTCCTCCTTGGTTGCTCCATCTCCTATGTCGGGGACAGCAGAACCTAGAGGGTGGTGGTTTGGTAGTGGGAGGTGAAAAATTTCTTTAGATTTCTCAGATACACTCCATGGATCTCAGGTTGATGGGGGTGAAGGGGTTTGGAAGGTGACAGAGAGGAAGCGATCCAGGATGGACCCCCTTATCAGTGTGGCTGCTGTGGATGGTGGTGACATCGCCGACCAAGGAAGAGAGAAGCCGGTTTGGGGTTGGGAGGGAAGAAGCTGTATGCCAAACTGGGTGTATGTTCAGCATGAGACGCCCAGGAAACGTCTCCAGCCAAAACCTGGATGTGGTTCTGGAATTCAAGGGAGGTCTAAGCCTGAGACGCCGGTTAGAGTTAAGTCAGCTTCGAGTTGGGACCAAGAAATGGGGTAGGATCGTCCCAGATGGTACCGCGAGGACGGGACCTTCTCAAATGCGTCAGGAGCAGCTGGAGATGCTGAAGAGGCAACTGCGAGTACAGAGTAAACGAGTGGTTATACAGGGGAAGAGAAAAGACAGAAGCTGGGAGGGCTGGGTTTAATGCTGGAGAGTGAATCAGGAGAAGAGTGAAGTCTGAGTAGAGGAGTTAGGGACTGAGTGAAAAAGCCCTTGGGGTGTTGTCTACAGACCTCAAGGAGGGAGGGCGAGCAGGCGGAATGGGGAGGGGGGAGAGTCTTAAAGTTTGAAGAATACGGCTGCTGACCATGTTCCTTGCGCGGCCACCGCCAGCTCCCCAGCTCCCCAGCTTCCCAGCTCCCCAGCTCCCCGATCAAGGTCTGCAACACGCCAGCGGGATGGGCCCCCCGCGGAGCGCGACAGCGTTTGCCCCGTCGAAGGTTTCAGAGCGCATGCCCAGAGCGGGGGCGGGGGGGCATTGTCACGTGCGGCCACCTCGCGCGGATTGGCCCCTCCGCTCGCCAGCTCCGGGGGTGGGATTGGCTAGGCAGTCGGGGCGGTGGCGGCGGCACGCGGAGGGAGGCTGCGTCCGCGCGGCGGCTGTAGGGCAGAGAGCAGGTGCGTCCCCTGCGGTCCCCGCCCCGACGGGCCCCCGCCGCCCACGGCGACCCGATCTCTGCCCCTTGGGACCTGCCCTTTCCCCCCCAACGGCCGGAGGCGGGCTGGGTGGGGGCTGGGGGGTCGTCGCGCCTGGAGGCTCGGTGGCCCCTCCCCGACGGCCGCTCCGCCCCCAGGCCGCCCGGGCCGCCTGCAGCCCCTCTGGGATGGAGGTCCTGGACGAGTTCGACAGCGAGTTACCCCAGAGTGTGACCTTCTGCCAGCTCATCTCCGAGGAGGACTTCGAGAGGCAGGCGGCCACCTACACGGAGCGCGCGCTGCGCCGCCTTTTCCGCAGCATCGACCGCAGCCCCGCGCTGGCCGAGAGGGTGGTGCGCAAGGGCAAGCTGGCCGAGTACGAGGGGCGCGGGCTCCTCTCCTTCCTCTGGGTGCGAGCCGGCGGGGCTGCATGGGGGGAGGCGGGGTGGGGACCACGGGGGCGGGTGCTCGCACCGCTCCTGCTCCTCTTCTGAGGGTAGGTGATTGGGAGTGGGTTGGGGTGGGGTGGGGTGGGAGCCCTCGCGCCTAGCTGAAGCTGCAGGGTGGGGTTCTTCCTGAAGCCCCGGCTGTCCAGCTTGGGGAGTGCAGCCGGCAGGCGGCTTACCTGTCTGGCCTCCTCCTGCTCTGCCTCTCCCTTTGTCGTAGGCCAAGTTCTTCTGTGCAGTTCAGGGGGAGCTGAATTGTTGCAACAGCATGGGTGCCCTGGAGATGCACCAGCGCCTAGAGCAGCTGAAGAGGAGGATCCACCGCGTGCACCTCTACTCCCAGGGTGAGGTTCAGCCCCTGCCAGACTTCAGTAACCCAGGAAACCTGACTCAGGTTCCCTTATCCCTGGTTCTCTGCTTGGTTCTTTTTTTTTTTTTTTTTTAAATTTGGTGTTCATTTTTAAAGTATTAGAAAAACGAACATATACAAAACTGGAGACCACAGGGAACACTCAGGGACCAGCCACCCTTCAGCTTCAGCAAGTATCCCCATCTTGCCATGCTTGCTTCGGGCTCTGTTCCGCCCTTTTTCTGGAGCGTTTTGGGGGAAATCTCAGACATCATTGTATTCTTGGATCCTTTAGAGTGCTTTCTGATCTGTTAAAAGGCATTTTATAATTATGATGTTACCTAGATGTTGACAATTTTTTTTTAAAGATTTATTTATTTATGTATTTGATAGAGAGAGCACACGCTTGCAGGAGCAGGGCGGGGGGCAGAGGGAGAAGGAAAAGCAGGCTCCCCATGGAGGAGGGAGCCTGATATGGGGCTCCATCCCTGGACCCTGAGATCACTACCCCAGCTGAAGGCAGTTGCTTAACTGACTGAGCCACCCAGGTGCCTGACAACAATTTCTTAATATTAGCTGATACTTAATATTTGGGTGTTAGGTCCTTTGAGGTTCCTTTTCACTAGGATGGCCATGTACTTCTTGTCCACGTTGGCACACTTGTGAGGGTGAAATGAAAGGGGGCCACACTAGTGACCACATAGGGATGCCAAGTGATGGATGGCCATGTCTGTTGGAGTCCCTTTGAGGTGGGATGCTCTCCCCTTACTCCCCCCATGCCATCAACTTGAAGAACTGTGTTGTCCTTTGGGACATTGCGCTCACTGGATTTATATCTGTTGTTAGGGTCCCCTGGTGCTGTTTGTCTTGTCCCCCTCTCCCTGTATTTCTTGGGCATTTGCTCTAAAGCCTTGATCAGATGCAGGTTCAGTTCTTATGGTGCATTTGCCTTCAGTGATACACTAGCTAGTGGTGGAGTGGCTTTCTTCATTGTATCAGGAGGCCCCGCTCACCTGGATCTCTCACTTTCCATGATGCTCAGTGTGAGTGCTCCACATTTCATCTGATGGGCCCATAGCATGTGTAGCCCTCACACAGCCTCCCGAGGAAGTGTCCATGCTATTAAATTCATTTTACAGATGAGGACATAGAGGCCCAGGGAGGGTAGCCAACAATGTGACAACAGTGTCACACAGTAGTAGAGTCTAGACTGGAACTCAGGTATGGGTTGCTCTAGGCCTCGGGCTCTTCGCCTCCAGGTCAGTGTTCATGGGTGGTAGTGATCATCATTCTAGATGAGCCCTTTCTTTCTTTCTTTCTTTCTTTCTTTCTTTTTTTTAAAAGAATTTATTTATTTATTTGACATAGAGCTCAAGTAGTTGGAGAGACGGGCAGAGAGAGAGAGAGAGAGGAGGAAGCAGGCTTCCTGCTGAGCAGAGAGCCCAATGCGGGACTCGATCCCAGGACCCTGGGACCATGACCTGAGCTGAAGGCAGAGGCTTTAACCCACTGAGCCACCCAGACGTCCCTAGATGAGCCCTTTCACTGAGCTGTATGAGGCACTTGTTCATACCCATTTTGCTGGTGTCTAGTAGAAATACTCAGACTCACGGAATATAGGAAGAAAACCTAACGTGGAAATAGGAGAGGGGCAGGCCCCAGAGTCCTGTTACTCAAAGACTCTCTCCCTGAGCCCACTTCTCCTACAGAAGGATTTCCTTACAGAGGAGAGGGCCTTTGCACACCCCCAGGATGGCCCTGGGGCTGGGTGTAGCTGGTGAACTCACCTTCCAGGGCCTGGATACCCCATGAAAGGCCTGGCTAAATCAGGAGCTTTCCACAAGGTTTGGGGGAGGCAGCAGACTGACCTGCTTGGGACACGCCCAGCCCTCCTAGAGGGCGGTACTCTGTTCTATCCCCTCAGATTCTGGCCTTGAAGTCAGCCCATCAGGGTGTGGGTCCTGCCTGGGCTTTGTACAGTGGGAGCTTCCAGTTCTGCTTGTGTGAGAGAGAGACAAAAATACCCTTTCCTTGTGGGGGTAGCTATGGGGTCAGTGGGATGGTACATGTTGGTTCCTGTCAGCAATGTCTCTGGATGTTCTTACATGGTGCCTTTTGTGGGAGGAAGCTTTTGAATAGCCTACACCATTGTTCAACCTCTGCTCTGCCCTGCTCTGGCCACGGCGGAGGCCCTCATTGGTCCCTTTTATCACAGATGCCAAGAAGAAGAGAAGAAAGCCAAAACTGAAGAAACCAGAACCCATCCTCTTGAGAGACCGATCAACCTCCCCATGTCTGCCACCAGCCCTGCTGCCACCTCCCCCACTGCCGTCACCTGCCACCACCATGGCCTCCGTGGTGGCCCCATCGCCTCCTGTCTACACTATGCCTAGGGTCTTTGGTCCCTTCCTTCCGCTGCCCAGCAAGTCGGTCAGTGAGCTCATCCCACATTCCGTGTGGCCCTGGGAGGGGCAGCCTCCGCCCCTGTGCTCAGAGCCAACCCCGAGGCTCTCCTGGGCCCACGGCAGTGACTGTCAGAACTTTGTTTTTAAGCGGCACAGTGCTGTCTGGAGGCAAAATCTTGGGTAGAATGTTGATAGATAAAGCAGATAAAAGGGGTCTGCTCCAGTTGAAGGGTTGGAGGCATGGAGTTTCACCTGCTTGGCGTCAGCTGAACAAGTCAGCTGAACAAGGGCAGAATCTTGGGGGGCCTAAAGGATAGGTGGAGAACCATGGCTGCCACACCCCCAACATCTCCAGCCTCACGCCTGTCCCACCTCATGGCTGGTGTTCTCCTTCCCACTCTCTTTAAGTGCCTCGGCAGTGCCTTCCTAACTACCGCCCTCTCTTGGCCCCTGCTTATCCCTCACTCTCAAGCTAGGCAGCCTCCTCATCCTCTCTCAGTTCCCAGCAGCCCCATCCCGTCTCTCTTAACACCAAGCTTGAGGTGGGCACTAAGGATGACCCCGATGCATTTGCTGAATGAGTGACAGTCACATAGTTTCCCTAGTTCTTGTATAAGGTGTTTTTCTTCCTCACGAAGCCCCCAAACTTATCCTAAGATTTCCCTTATTTCCTGCAGATGGAGAAGTTGGAGGTTGCAAGGTCAGAAGTGAAACTGAACTGGGCTGGCCTGTCATCGAACCCAAAGAGGTGGAAGGAATGGATTCTAGGCTCAGGGCAAAGGAAAAGAGCATTTTAGGGAGCACACTGTGGGCCGTGCTTGGTTCCCATTTTTCCCTACCTTGTTCATCCTCACCACAATCCTGAGGAGTTGTTATCCCCATTTTATAGGGACGGAGTCAAGGCTCATAGAGGTCTGCTCTGCGCCCGGGAGTCCCTGTGGGAGGGCCTGCCCACGAGGAGTCCAGAGCTGATGCTCCCCTCCCTGCTCTGCCTTGCAGACACATGGTTGATCTGACCCCCTTGGTCCTCAATCCCGGAGGCTTCCATTTCTCGTGCCTGGCTGGAAACAGTGCGCACAAGCTCCACTGCCCTGGCTTCCCCTGGTAAGCGTGCCTCTGAGCCTCTCTGGGGTGGGATGTCATCCTGGCTTGATGGCATCATGGCAGTGTACAGGAGGGCCAAAAAAACATTCTGTGTGGTAGTCCTTCGCATTTCCTGAAAGGACCCTAATGTGTTCGGGTGCTGGAAAAGTCACTCCCCCTTCCTAGAGTGTGTAAATGCTGAGAATGGGTAACAAGCAGCTCAAAGACGCACCAGAAAGGGAACGATTCCATCAACTGTGGGTAGCCCTAAGGTTTATACACATGTGTTTTGCAAACTGAATATGTAGTTTGTTTGCTTGTTTGGTTTAATCACCTGTTTTCAACATTTATGGTGGTGGTGAGTATTTCCCATGGCATTCTGTGGAGTGTTATTTCAAAGTATGTACGTAGATTGGCTGCTTCAATGCATTAGGTGATTTTTTTTTAATAGCTATTTTTTAGAGGAGTTCTGTATTCATAGCCAACTGGAAAAGTGCTGAGAGTTCTCAGATCCCCCTCCCCCTACTCAGGCACAGGACCCCCCCCCCACTATCAACATCCCCTACCTTACAACTGATGAACCTACATTGACACGTCATCACCCAGTGTCCATATGTTTGGGCTCACTCTTGGCGTTGTACGTTCTATGGGTTTGGACAAATGTGTACTGACAGGTGTCCCCTATCATAGTGTCCTGCAGAATAGCTTGATTGCCTTCAAAGTCCTCCAAGCTCCAGCCGTTCATCCCTCCCTCCCCCCTAACCCCTGACTACCACTGATCTTTTTACTGTCTCCATGATTTTACCTTTGCCAGGATATTACATACTTGGAATCGTACAGTATATAGCCATTCCAGAATGGTTTCTTTCACGTACGGTTCCTCCATGTCTTCTCATGGCTGGCTCGTTCCTTTTCGGCACTGAATAACTGGGTACACTAGTTTATCCATCCAGCTGCTGGAGGACATCTTGGTTGCTTCCAACTTTTGGTATGGACAAAAGTTTTCAACTCTCTTACCAAGGAGCACGATGGCCGGATCACATGGTGATCATATGTTTCATTTTAAAGAAACGACTGAAGTGGTTGTACCATTATGGATTCCCACTAGCAGTGAGTGAGAATGCAAATGACTTACCATGTGAGAAACCTGCACAGTTCTGTAGAGATGATTCTATTTTTTTTAAAAGATTTTATTTATTTATTTGAGAGAGACCACAAGCAGGCAGAGAGTGGGGAATTAGGCTCCCTGCTGAGCAGAGAGCCCGGTGCAGGGCTCGATCCAAGGACCCTGAGACCATGACCTGAGCCAAAGGCAGAGGCTTTAACCCATTGAGCCACCCAGGCGCCCCAGAGATGATTCTAAATTTAGTTGATGGAAAGTTTATTCACGAAGACACCCAAAGTGTAAACAAACCTTTAAATATGTTTTTGGTTTCCTTAGTAATGAAAGATGTACATGTTAAGGTTGCTAGGATGTGTGTTCTCTGCCTATCAAAAAGCCCCAGGTAGGGGTGCCTGGGTGGCTCAGTTGTGATCTCTGTCTCTCAAATAAATAAAATCTTAAAAAAAAAAAAAAAAAAGCCCCAGGTAGTGACTCGTGGGTGGCTCAGTCAGTTGCGTGTCTGCCTTCGGCTCAGGTCATGAGCTCAGGGCCCTGGGATCGAGTCCCACATTGGACTCCTTGCTCAGCAGGGAGCCTGCTTCTGCCTCTGCCTGCTGTTCTACCTGCTTGTGCTTGCTCTCTTGCTCTCTCTGTCTGAAAAATAAGTAAATAAAATCTTAAAAAAAAAAAAAAAAAGCCCCAAGTGAAGATAATCCAGTGCTGTAAGGGCTTTATTTGTTGTGAAAATACTATATATTGGCTTTTTCCTGTTAAAAGTTCTTTGAGATAATTTGCCTAGGATCATATGAATTCACCCATTTAAAATGTTCACTTTAGTGGCCTTTTATGTATTCACATTTGTGCAAACATGCCCACAGTCCAATTTTAGAACATTTCCATCGTGTCCAAAAGAAGGGAGTGAAAAGACAACCCACAGAATGGGAGAAAAGATTTGTAAATCAACAATAAAAAACCCATTCCAGAAAATGGGCAAAGGACTCGAATAGACATTTCTTCAAGGAAGACATACAAATGGCCAATAAACCAAGGAAAAGATGCTCCCCATTACTAGACATCAGGGAAATGCAAATGAACACAGTGAAATACCACATCCCACCCCCCAGGATGGCTCTTAACATCAATGGCATGTTGATGAGCATGGGGAGAAATTGGAACTCTAGCATGTGACTGGTAGGAATGTAAAATGGGGCAGCCACCATGGCAAAAAGGCATGGTGGTTCCCCAAAATGTTGAGCATAGGATTGCCATATGACCCAGTAATTCCACTCCCAGGTATATGGCTGAAAGAAGTCAAGTAGAGAGACTCAGATGCTTGCCCATGAATCTCCGTAGCACCGGCATCACAGTGGCCAAAAGGAGGAGTCGACCCAAGTGTATCTAAGATGAACAAAATGTGATCTAGCCATATAACCGAGTGTTGAAACAAGTGAAAGAAGCCAGCACAAGAGGACAAATTACTGTATGGTTCCAGAGTCCTGGAGACAAAGTAGATGAGAGGTTACCAAGAACTGGGAGAAGGAAGTGGGTTGTTGCTTAATTGGTATGGTTTCTGTTTGGGAGGATGAAAAAGTTCTGGAAATAGATAGTGGTGATGGTCACAGGACATTGTGAATGTATCTAATGGCAATGAATTGTACACATAGAAATGGTTAAAATGATAAATTTTATGTATATTTTACTACAATAGAAAACAAACAAGAAACCCTAGCACCACTTAGCTGTCACCCCCCAGTTCCTCCACCCCTGGCCCTAGGCAGCCATTAACCTACTCTCTGTGGATTTGTCTGTTCTGGACATTTCATAGAAATGAAACCATACAATAACATGGTCTTTCGAGACTGGCTTCTTTCATTTAGCATAACGTTTGCAAGGTTCATCCATGTCCTAGCATGTGTTAACTACGAATTTCCTGTTTGTATGTTTGCTTGAATTGGCAGAATAATTTATTTTTATTTATTTATTTTTAAAGATTTTATTTATTTTGGAGCGAGAACGAGTGCGTGCATGTGAGTGGTAGTGGGAGGGAAGAGAGAGGGAGAGGGAGAGGGAGAGAGGGAATCTCAGGCAGACTCTATACTGAGCCTGGAGCCTGACGCAGGGCTTGATCTCAAAACGCTGAGGTCACGATCTGAGCTGAAACCAAGAGTTGGATGTTTAACTGGCTGACCCACCTAGGCGCCCTTGGGGATAATTATTTTATTTTTTATTTTTAAAAATTAGTATTTAGGGGTGCCTGGGTGGCTCAGTTGTTTGGGCAACTGCCTTTGGCTCGGGACGTGATCCTGGCACCCTGGGATTGAGCCCCATGTTGGGCTCCTTGCTCGGGGGTGAGCCTGCTTCTCCCTCTCCCTCTGCCTGCTATTCCACCACCTTGTGCTCTCTCTCTCTCTCTCTCTGTCAAATAACTAAATAAAATTTTTTAAAAATTTAAAAATTTTTATTTAGGGGCACCTGAGTGGCTCAGTGGGTTAAGCTTCTGACTTCAGCTCAAGTCATGATCTCGGGGTCCTGGGACTGAGCCCCACATCGGGCTCTCTGCTCAGCGGGAGCCTGCTTCCCCCCCCACCTGCCTCTCTGCCTACTTGTGATCTCTCTCTGTCAAATAAATAAAATATTTAAAATTTTTTAAATTTAAATTTGAGTTAGTTAATATACAAATTTCCTGTTTCTTAAATGTCTTCTTTAAGACAAATTTTTGTTTTTTTAAGATTTTATTTATTTATTTGACAGAGAGAGAGACATCACAAGTAGGCAGAGAGGTAGGCAGAGAGGCAGGCAGAGAAAGGGGGAAGCAGGCTCCTTGCTGAGCAGAGAGCCCGATGTGGGCCTAGATCCCAGAACCCTGAGATCATGACCTGAGCCGAAGGCAGAGGCTTAACCCACTGAGCCACCCAGGCGCTCAAGACAAATCTTTTTTAGAGCAGTTTCAGGTTCACGGCAAAACTGATAGGAAAGAACCGACAGTTCCCACACGCCCCCTGCCCCCAGTATGTGCACAGCTGCCCTCATGAACAACATCCGCTCCAGAGTGATGTGTTTGTTAACAACCGAAGAGCCTGCACTGACATCATCACCCAAAAGTCATAGTTTCCATCCGGGTTCCCTTTTGGTGCTGTACCTTCTATGGGTTGGCTTTCTTCTTATGGTGGAATGGTATTCCATTGTATGGCTCTAATACCGCGTTTTCTCTATCTGTCCATGAGCTGATGGACATTGGGGTTGTTTCCATTTTTTTGGCTCTTGTGTGTAATACTGTTAGGAACATCTGTGGCCAAGTGTCTGTGAGGACATGGTTGTCTGTTTTCTTGGGTATACCCATAAGAGTGGAATTGCTGGGTCATATGGTAAGTCTGTATCTTGAACAGCTGCCAAAGACACAAGGCCCTTATCAGACATAGGATCTGCAAATGTTTCCTCCCACTATGTGCACTGTCTTCCCACTTTCTCGGTGGTGTCTTTTGAAGCACAGAAGTGTAAGGTTAGTCCTTTCAAAAGGCAGTTTATCAGAACATCAGGACCCATAGGCATTTTTAAATTCTTTGCTCTGTTGTTGTTGTTTCGTTGTTGTTGTTTTAAGATTTTATTTATTTGAGAGAGAGAAAGCACAAGCAGGGGGAGTGGCAGAGAGAGAGAGAGAGAAAGAGAGAGAGAAGCAGGCTCCCTGCTGAGCAGGGAGCCCGACATGGGGCTCCATCCCAGGACACCAGGATCATGACCTGAGTTGAAGGCAGACACTTAACCAGCTGAGCCATCCAGGCGTCCCTGCTCTGGTATTTTCAGTCCTGGAAGCTGGCCCCAAGGAGATGATGAAGGGAAAGAAAAAAGCGATTGTGTACCAATATGTCTGGGGCAGTGTCATGTAAAAGAAAAACTGGAAACAGCTTAAATGTGCATTCACTGAATTATGGAATATTATGCAGACATAAAATTATAAACCTGATCATGTAGATTCATGAATTATGTCTAAGTGGAAGGAGTAGGCTATGCAGTCAGATCAGAAGTAGGTGGGATGAAGGGATAGGAAGGGGACTGACAGCTGGGTGACAGAGAAGGGGTTGTCAGCAAACATGCGCAGTGCTGTCATGAAGCAACATGTAAAAGTGAGGCGTTGGCCTTACCAGATCCTCACAGAATTATGGGGCCATGCACTGGGGTTGGACCCTATTAGGGCATTGCTGTCAAGATACCTTCTAGCTTTCTCTAGGCATCATTTTATAAAAGTGTGATTCAGTTAGACAATGTCATTTTTTTTTTTTTTATCTTGCCTTTGTCACTCATCATTAAGGCCATGGGGACACGTCCACTTCTTCATGGTCTTTTGAAGTCGAGCTTCATTGGCTGTATGATACCCTTTGTCTGTAGTGCAGTCCCTTACTTAACTCCACTTGGGGCTTCCATGAACACAAGAGGTGCTTCTGGTTCCTTTTCCACGAGGATTAAAGTCTTTATGTGCTAAGCCATTCCTGAATTTCAGATGAATTTCCTGAAGCAGAATTATAAGGGAAATGGTATGAACAGTTTTCAAAAGCCTTTTTTTTTCAGACTCTAAAACAATACGTATTTACTGTGGACAATCTGAAAACCACACACAAAGGAGAAGAAAAGCCATACCAAACCACCCCTATTCCTACTGCCAGAAAGAGCATCGCATATAATTGTCTTTTCCCTGTGGAGATGCATATCTATACACGTCTGGTAGTCTGTTACCTCATTGGGACTGTCCTGTTGGGCAGTTTCATAGACAGCTGTGGAATGTGTTTCTTCTCATGTCTTTAGAATTAGACTTACATTAACCAAAAATAGATGCACAGTGCTCCATTGTATGGATGGAAGATTTCCTCAACTGTTCTTGCTTGTTGAAACATTGCCCTGATGGGGACAATTTTAGGCTCTTGTTACATATTGCTTTCTGAGTGAGCTGTGTTCTCCTGATGCTGTCATCAAAACTGGGGTATTTTTAATTGGCTTTAAAAAGTTTACAAAAGCAGGACACGTTCTATGGGGAAAAGTTTGTAATAAAGAAATAAGTATGTAAAATATAAGAGGCCCCCGCTCGGAGTCCCACTGCCAAGAGTTTCATGTGTACCCTTCTAACACACACACACACACACACACACACATACACACACACACACACACACACACACACACACACACAAATACACTGGTTAATTTTGTAATCAACACAGGATTATATTGCGTGTACTTCCCAGAAACTGGCATTTTTCCACTACCGTATCACTGGGGCATCATTATTTGCTGGGGTCTCCAGACCTACCTCAGTCCCCAACAGCTGCAGAACAGCCTGCCACATGGCGGCCGTGGTTCCTTTAGCCATTTCCAGAGGAATGTTTAGGTGGTTTCAAGGTTTTCACAATCACAAACATTGCTGCGGTGAACAGCCTGGAACAACCATCCATGGGAGAGAGTTCTGGAAGTAGAAATGCTCTGAGAGCCATGCCACAGCCTCTGGTTTTGTTATGTGTTCTTCTGGTGGCTCTTTGTGCCGGTATCCCACCTCATGGACATGTCTTGGCTATCTCCTGCACAGGACCTCAGCTTGTAGTGGCTCCCCCAAGACCGAAGAGACACCACTCTCTCCTGTGAAGGCCTCCATCTTCACCCCACCTGTCTTGCTCAAGTTCCAGCCTGTGCCAAGACCCAAAGATGACTCTGAGAACGACCCCAGCAGCACAGAGTCTGTGCCTCCCAAGAGGGGTGCATAACCTCTTCCCTACAGACCATGGCTAGAGGAGTGAATAAAGTTCCTGTGGAGGTGCTTGCTTGTGCTGGGCTCCCTAGAAGCCGTACAGTCCCATGGGCTTCCTCCAGTTGGAAGAGGTGGTCAGGGTGGTGCAAGCCTGAGGCCCCAGCGGCCTGAGCCTGCATCTGCTAATTGGTCAGGGTGGTGGTAGTGTGTAGTCCCCTTGCTTGCACTCTCATATGGGAATTGAGCCACGGTACTTTTTTTTTTTTTTTTTTAAGATTTTTTTTTTATTTGAGAGAGCGAGAGAGCATGAGTGGGGATGAGAGGGAGAAGCAGGCTCCCCGTTGAGCAGGGAGCCCTATGTGGGGCTCAATCCTAGGACCCTGGGGTCATGACCTGAACTCAAAGCAGACTCTTGACTGAGCCACCCAGGTGCCCCAGCCATGGCGCTTTGAAAGAGAAATGAGTGATGAGACAAGGCTGTCCTTCCCTACAGGGACTCTGGCCCCTTTGGGTCTCGCTTGACCCCACTGAATAGGAAGTCTACCATTTTTCCCTATACTTGGCCCCTAAACTCAAACTTTATCCAGGTGTGGGTTTAAAAACAGTGATCTGTTCCCTCTCTTGAGGAAAATAAGCTGGTGTATTAGTTTCCAACTTGGCACCTCCCCAAGGAATTTCAGAGACAGTGACTCCCCTCACGCAGTAACCTGAGAATCAAACCTGCATGGGAGATATGAGTCCTCACTAAATGCTTTGTGACTGCTGGACATTAGCAGATAATCACTGAACCCTTGTGTATGCCCCACACCTTGCTTGGGACTGGAGATAATAAGCCAAGTCGTTGGGGGTCCCTGCTCTTAAGGAGCTTACATCCTATCCTCGTGTATGTGTCTGTGTGTGTGTAACCAGTGCAGAGGTCTAATTAATAACAGGGTTCTAAGTTGTGGTAAGTCCTGTGGGAGCTGAGTTGGACATGTATGCAGTGGGCTGTCAGGGAGGGCTTCTCTGAGGAGATGACGTTTATATTGAAACCTAGAAGATGAGAAGGAGGCAGCCATGAGATGAGAAAGGCCAAGGAAGCTGGCTTTGGGTGGCTGGCTGGTGGTACAGTTGAGTACGGGGAAGAAGGGGGATGGAGAATTCTGTTTTGACCAGACGTGTTAAATTTGAGATCAGGGGTATCTAAGTAGAGGTCAGGAATCTGGAGTATTGGCCGTCTAATGATGAGAATCAAGGGATACAAGTAATATTTAAAGCCACGAGCCTGTGTAAGATCACCCAGTGCGTGGGTGTAGATGGAAGCCCAGGGCTTAGGCTGGAGCACATGAACATAGTGATCTGGTCAAGGGAAAGGGTCCATAAGGGGTAGAGATACGTGAGGGCTTTAGATTTTTGGACTTAATGGCTACTTGTCCCTAATTCGCCCAGAAGAGGGGCCTGGAGTCGGTGGGGACTGAATAGGGGGAGCAGAACGGGCACACAGCGAACATGGACGTGCCTTTGGAGTTGTCTGCGGTGGAAGGAAACAGATGAGCCCGAGGCTGATGGGACTTAAGGTGCCCGGCTGACTTAAAGACCTGAGAGCCCAAGTGAAACCAGGGCGCGCTTGAGCAGGAATGGCACGTAGCCAGGCCTGGATGAGGAAGCGAAAGATCCAGAGAGAGGACCCCCGGCGCCTGAGAAAGTAGGGCCTCGAGACAGAGGCCCCTTGCCTCACCATCGTCTAAGCCTTATGGTGAATTCGGCCCATGCACCCTAGAACCAGGCATACTTGCTGGGCATGCGCACTCGGCACCAGGTGTCCCAATTCCCTTAGGCGCGGCGCCCGCTTCCGGGGCGGGTCCACGAGACCCGGAAGTAATTAGGAAGCTGGGCCGGGAAGTCGGAATTTGGATTGTTTGCCGTCGTTTCTCCGCACTCGCTAGTCCTGGCACTGCCAGCGCCGCCGCCGCCGCCGCCGCCATGGGGAAGCGACAGCATCAGAAGGACAAGATGTAAGTTGAGCCGCAGCCGGAGCGGAGCCTCGCTCGGCCTCAGTGCCCGCCTGTCCCGCACACCGCGCCGCCCTTCTTCCCTCTCTCAGAGCTGGTTCCCGGAGCGGCTCGTAAATGGCGCTTCGTGCCGGAAGCCTCTGCCCCTTCCCCAGGCGGGGAATTATCCCGCGTTCCCCCCACCCCCAGCGCCGAGGTCTCCCGGGCTCCCGGTTCTAACACGCCGTAGGTGCCGTCTTCTGAGCGTGGTCCTCCCACTGCCTTGGCGCTGGGCGAGCACGGGCCCCTCTGCACTCCCGAGCTCGGCTCCCGAATCAGCCCCTGCCTCTCCCGCACCTCCAGTTTCCCTGAATGCTGGTTCATCCGCCTACACTCATGTCCCGGAGTCTTGCAGTTTAAAACAAAACTAGTCGTGCCCCGTGCTCCCCTTCAGCTGCTACTGTGATTTTTTTTTTTTTTTCTTTCTCACAAGACGTGAAAGACTTGCGTCTGCTTGCTGTGTTATGATGTCTTCTTGAAACTACTCCAGGCACGCTTGACTCCCCAGCACTACTCGTGTCAGGATCCTAGTAACTTCTCTGTTGCTAAATCTAGTGATCAGTTCACAGTTCTCATTTTGTTGGGCTTCTCAACAGCATGACACAGCTGACCACCTCACTCCTTCTGAACACCTTCTTTGGTATGTGGGACATCATATGCTGTTGGTTTTACGTCTGCCTCAGTGGCGTCTCTATCCTCAGTCTCCTTTGCTGGATCCTCTTTCCTCTCCCAGAGTTCATACATCCATGCTCTCCACGTTTTTTCTTCCCTTTATGTTCTTTGTGATCTCCCCTCGTGCAGTAGTCAGCTGCTTACTCAACATTTCCAGCTGGAGGTCTGATAGACATCTCAAATTTAATATGCTCCTCCTTCATCTCCCCTCTGTCAGTGGTCACACCGACATTGGGTTTCTTAGTAGTCTGGGAGTTAGCTTTGAGGCCTCTTTTCTGCAGCTCTCTCCTCCCCCTGTTCATCAGTAAATCCTTGTGGCTCTTCCAGGAGCCACTTCTCACTCATCCAGCAACCGTCCGGTAGGAGGAGTTTATGCGCACTCGTCCTTGAACCATTGTAGTTGCCTTCTGATTGGTTTTCTGCTGCCTCTCTTGCTTGTCCCTCTCTACACAGACTCCAGTGAAATGCTTTGAGGACTTAATGTTAGTTATGCCAGGGCCTTACTCGAAACCCTCCAGCAGCTTTCCATACTGCTTAAAGCCAATCCTTAGCCCTTACCCGGCTTGTGGGGCCCTGCGTGATCTGACCACCACCCTTCTTCATCTGCTCCTGGATGCTCCTGTGTGCTTTTCTTCAGCGACTTCACCCTTTTCTGAAAACACAACAGCTTTTCCTATCTCGGGGCTTTTATATGTGATAAGCCTGCTTGGTCTCTCTCTACCTGGAAAGTTCTTCCCTCAGATCTTCACATGGCTAGCTCCTTTGCATCTTTAAGCCTTCTGTTAAATTCTGTTCATTTCCTTCAGAGGAAAGCAGGACTATTTGTATTTGCTTATTAGTTTGTGTATCTCTGTGTTCTGTTGTATTAACCACTATGTGTCTGACACATAGCAGGTGTTTTATAAGCATTTGCTGAATGAGTGAAACGATTCAGTCATCGGTTACTTCCAGAGACTGTCCTCTTTATAAAGGGTGGTGGTAGTAAGATTCTCTTTCTCTTCTTCAGGTACATTACCTGTGCTGAATACACTCATTTCTATGGTGGCAAGAAACCAGGTAAGGCATGAAATCCTTCTGTTTCCCTTGGTGTGGATGTGTGTGTATGGGGGGGGGGTTGTTATTAAGTAATAATGGTCTTCACTACACAGTGAGACTGTAAAAGTTAACAATGAACAAGAACACAGAAAGTGTAGCAGACAGATGGGTTGAGAACACAGATAATTAACAAAAAAGAACACTGAACACATGAGAAAATTAATCTCGGTGAGGGTATATATATCTATATATATTTTTGTGACAGTATGCCTGAGAGCAACTGCAAGTGGGGGAAGGGGCAGAGAGAAAGAGAGAGAGAGACTCAAGCAGTCTCCATGCTGAGCACAGAGTGGACAAGGCCTTGATCTCATGACCCTGAGACCATGACCTGAGCCAAAATCAAGAGTCAGTTGCTTAGGGGCACCTGAGTGGCCTAGGGGGTTAAGGCTCTAGTTCAGGTCATGATCTCAGGGTCCTGGGTTTTAGCCCCGCGTCACAGTTTCTGCTCAGCACGGAGCCTGCTTCCCCTCTCTCTGTGCCTACTTGTCTGCCTACTTTTGATCTCTCTCTCTCTGTCAAATAAATAAATAAAATCTGTTAAAAAAAAAACAAAACAGTCAGATGCTTAACTGACTGTGCCACCTAGACACTCTGGTGGTGATATTTTTTGACATAAATAAACATTCTTTTTTCTGTCAAGTTAATAATGAAAAGAATGATAATACTCAAGGTTATCAAGGCTGCATTAAAAAGAGCACATTCTCATTAATTGCTGATGGGGGTAAAACCAGCACAACTGTCTTGGAAAGCCAAGCCAGGCCCCACAACAACGTTGTGGGAGAAACCCAACCTCAGTGGCTTATTGCTCTAAGTTTATTCTTGATATACTCCATGTGTTCTACCTATTGAAAGGTTTTGTTTGTTTGTTTTTAAGATTTTTATTTATTTTTTTGGAAGAGGGAACACAAACAGGGGGAGTGGGAGAGGGAGATGCAGGCTTCCTGCCAAGCAGGAAGCCTGAAGCGGGGCTCATTCCCAGGACCCTGGGATCATGACCTGAGCCGAAGGCAGACACTTAATGACTGAGCCACCCAGGCGCCCCTATTGAAAGGTTTTTAACCCATACTAGTGTTAGTGTTTGCACTAGGTAGTTAACATGAACTTTTTCTTTTCTTTTTTTTTTGAAAGATTTTATTTATTTATTTGACAGAGATCACAAGTAGGCAGAGAGGCAGGTAGAGAGAGAGAGGAGGAAGCAGGCTCCCCGCTGAGCAGAGAGCCCGATGTGGGGCTCGATCCCAGGACCCTGAGATCATGACCTGAGCTGAAGGCCAGAGGCTTTAACCACTGAGCCACCCAGGTGCCCCTACATGAACTTTTTCTTAACATGGGATTGAGTTGGTGGTAGGAACACATACATGAAGTTATTTATAGAATAAGCTTTCTTTTATTTTCATCTTAAACAGATATCCCACAAGCCAATTTTCGTCGTTTACCTTTTGATCACTGCAGGTAAGAGTTTCAAGTGTTAATCTGTTCCTCCTACTTGTTTCCTGGTACTCGTTATTTGACAGTGAATCTGGTCCTTGGGGATGCATATGTGGGTTCCGTCTGTATTCCCCCACCTAGATCTTCCTTGAACTGAGAGAAGGTGACCTAAGAGTGATAAGAATTAATACTTAACTTTCTGTTCAATTCTGTGTCTGTATGTTTATGCATTGTTTCTTTTAGCTTCTTTCTTACTTTCTAAGGTAAGTAGACTCTGTTGTTAAGCCTGTTTTACACTTGAGAGAGTCAGTATTTAAAAGTGGGAAGTCCCTCACTCTGGCATCACATCCAGAAAGTGATGCCACTGAGGCTTGAACCCAGTGGTCTGACTCCGGGCCCATGTCTTTCGTGCTTTACTTTTAGTCCAGGGTCTAAGTAATAACAGCATCAGTAGTAGTCATGATACTGTGAACCCCTTCCCCCTTCCCTGGGAACACAGGTTACTGTTGGGGATGGGGAGAGACCCAAATGTAGACACTCCCAGATGCTTTTTCCCATCATGGTTGGTATGTGTATGAACAGAAGGTGGGTCTGCTGGAGAAGTGGGACTAGCATTAATGAACTCCAGACATTGGGGGTTGGGGGGATGGTCCACTTGGGCCTCAGTTTCCCCAGGCTTAAGCTGTGATCATCCCTGGTCTGGACACATGCATTGTGGGTGTGGGTGTGTGTGTGTGTCCCGTTGGTTTCTGATTCCGTAGGTCATGATGGGCCTTGAGAACTGACAGAGCTCTCCTAGTGCTCTCAGACAGACACCACAGGGCAGTGAGCATGTAGGAAGGGCCAATGGTACAGCCACTCGGTCTGCCCCAGGAGGATCCCATGTAGCATTGAGTGAGGGCTTTTCCCTGCTCCTGGCAGTTGCTCAGGGAGGGTCCACAAGTGAGACCGAGGCATCATTGGTTGGATTTCTCCCCATGGATATTTGTCATCAGCCTCCTGGGAATCTGGTCTCATTCAGGGTGTGCATGAATGGATTTTATGGAAATACTTTCATCCTTGGTTTCCAGTTCCTCCAAGAGGTCTCTAAACTGTGTTTCATCCACTTTTTTTTTTTTTTTTTTTTTTTTTAAAGAGAGAAACCCTGATAATGGATTTTTGTGATGGCTGATGTTTTAGAGAGCACAGTTTATTTTTTTTATTTTTTATTTTTTTTAGATTTTTATTTATTTATTTGACAGAGATCACAGGTAGGCAGAGAGGCAGGCAGAGAGAGAGAGGAGGAAGCAGGCTCCCTGCTGAGCAGAGAGCCCGATGCGGGGCTCGATTCCAGGACCCCGGGACCATGACCTGAGCCGAAGGCAGAGGCTTTAACCCACTGAGCCACCCAGGCGCCCCTGTTTCATCCACTTTTTAACTACCTTGGGTTCTGGGTAAAAATGTGCTTTGAGAATATGTCCTTTGAGGCCCATTTTGGAGAAGATGCGTAGATGGTGTCTTGCCGTCTGGAGCTTGCTTTGGCGTTGGACCCTGTTGTCCTCAGCCCCCAGCAGCAGCAGGATCACCACTGGGTTAGAGTAATAGGTTGGCCCAGAAAGGGAGGTGGTGAGGTTGTTCCTTGAGGGCTTTCTGGAGCAGCATCTGGGGAGGTGACCCTATCACTGCCAGGCTGGGGACTGACCCGTGCTGACCCAACTTAGAGATGACCGATTTACAAACAAGCCAGGTCAGCCGGGGCTCTTGATGGCTGGCGATGGAAACCCTGTGCAAGAGAAAAGGGTATTGGCTCGAGGAAGTTCACCAGGTATAATCTCCCTTCATCTGTGGGTTCTGCTTTTTATCCTCTGCGAGGTGGTAGATAGCTTGTGGCAGTCTGGGTCTCTGCAGACCCATCTGCCCCCATATCCGTGTATTAGAACTTACCCAGGACTCCTAGGGCACTTGCCTGAGTCACGTGCCTACCCCTTGGAAATGTGGGGGGGGATTGTGTGTACACTCTAAGCAGGAGTGGGCCCAGCACCCCCAGACCAGGATAGGCCCGCCAGAGTCTCTTGGGATGAGGGCAGCTCTCAGTAGAAGAGTGTGGCCTGCCTGCTATGTGAGGTTTTAGGGAGTGGAGTCTAGTCCCGCCCCCCCAAGGCCACCTCCAGGAACTTGTTTTGGGCTCGAACATGTCAAATGACACAGCAGAGAGTGTGGGGAAAGAGAGGCTGCTGTTGCCCCAAGGTGCTCTCAGCACCTCTTGGGACCCTTGCCCTGTATTTATTGGTGTGTATAGGGAGCTTATGAGGGGCAGGGATGTGGGGTTCACCTCTGAACCGACACCCAGCCCTGGCTGGGCAGAGGAGCCCTGGAATTGTTGGAGGGAAGAAGGAAGAAACAAAGGGAGAAGTCATGGGAGCCACTGCGTGACCTGGAGTGACTCTGCCCTTTTCTCAGTCTCTCTCTGCAGCCCTTCGCCTACCCGGTCTGCACCCCTGAGGGTGTCGTCTTCGACTTGCTGTGAGTTTTCCCTTGACTTTTGAGCTAACAAAGGGGGTGAGATTGTTGACACCCACTCGGGAAGGGGGTATGGAACCAGCTGGGGGGTTTGAGTCTTAGGCACTGCCAAGCCAGGCCACGCTGGGGTCTTGGCAGCCTCGGGAGTGTTGGGTGGCCTCTTGGGGACCCAGGAGACTTCCGGAGCTTCAGGGATGAGGCCATAGTGTTGTTGTGACCCTTGGGCAGGCAGCCTTGCCGGCAGGCACTACTGTCCCTGCCTGGGGTGGCATTGACCTCTCCCCATCCAGGGGTGGGGGCTCCTAGGGTTCTAATTGGCCTACCTATACCTGTTTTGGGATGTTAACAAACTTGAATACTTTTTGCTTTATGAAAGTAGAGCCATAATTTAGGTACACTTTCCCCGTACTGTGTTTTGAAGTATGGTGCTCAGTTTTATGTCCCAGCATAAATCAGCTTCTGTAAATTCTTTTTTTGTTTTAAAGATTTTATTTATTTGACAGACAGAGATCACAAGTAGGCAGAGAGGCAGGCAGAGAGAGAGAGAGGAGGAAGCAGGCTCCCTGCTGAGCAGAGAGCCCGATGCGGGGCTCTATCCCAGGACCCTGAGACCATGACCCAACCCGAAAGCAGAGGCTTTAACCCACTGAGCCACCTAGGCGCCTCAGCTTCTGTAAATTCTTCATGCTTCAGTCTCTATTTAGAAAATGTGGAAAATACTTCGAAGTTAAAGGAAAAATTTACCATAATAACACTATCTGGGATAACTGTAGTCAACATTTATACTCTTCTTTTTCCGTGAGTTTATTTGTGGTACGTGGTTGGGGTAGTACTGTGAAGACAGTTCTGAATCTGTTTTTCACCCAGTTGTGTCATTCAGAATTCTCTGGAAGCCTGACTTTTGGTGCTGGCCCAGTATTTCACTGTGTGGACATATCAACATTTATGTTTATCTTTTTTTGCTGCTTTGTGTTGTTTACCCATAACCACAATAAAAACGCTGGATATACATTGAAACCCATGTATCCAGAAACACTTCTCACTTCCTTGGTCAAGGCAAGGGGCTAGCAGAAGTGACGCAGAGCGAAGCCCATTCGCACCGCTCACCTGGACGCGGCCCTCGTGGATGTTGGGCTCATCACCGGGCTGCACCTGGTCGCCTGGCTGACATTCTCTCTTCTCTTCCCTTCAGTAACATCGTCCCTTGGCTTAAGAAGTATGGGACCAACCCCAGCAACGGAGAGGTAGGTGGCCGGCATGAATTTTTAAATAATGCCGATTGAACGCTGTCCTCTCGTCTGTCCTTTGTTCTGTGGTTTTTGCGTACACATGAGAGCGGTAGAGGACTGTGCATGGGGCACCATGAGTGGGACTGTCCTCCCCTCTCTTCCCCACACTGTTCCTTTCTGGAAATGTTCCTTACATGTACGTGCGTGTGTACAAACATCCATTTTCTTTTTTTTTTTTTTTTTTTTTTTTTTTTAAGATTTTATTTATTTATTTATTTATTTGTCAGAGAGAGAGGGAGAGAGAGAGCACAGGCAGACAGAATGGCAGGCAGAGGCAGAGGGAGAAGCAGGCTCCCTGACGAGCAAGGAGCCCGATGTGGGACTCGATCCCAGGACGCTGGGATCATGACCTGAGCCGAAGGCAGCTGCTTAACCAACTGAGCCACCCAGGCGTCCCACAAACATCCATTTTCTTTCCTTGGGTCCTGATGCAGTCCCCTGCATGAACCTCACTGTACCTTGCTTCCTCGCCCGTTAGGGTGTTGGAGATCTGAACGTCAGTGTGTAGAACTGTTCCACGTTCTGTCGTGGCTGCACACGTCTTCTTGTGGGGCTTTTGTGGCATGTTGGAAGTCACCTGCTGTTACAGCGGACAGCGACCACCTTGTGCCCATCTCTGGACACATATATGGGGGTCCTCCCAGGACTGCTGGGTCACAGGGAGGGTGTGTTTCCTGTTTCGGCAGCTACTGGCAAACTGTCCTCTAGAGAAGTGGCAAATGCCTGTTCCCCATACCCTCAATAACCACAAGGATCAAGTTTTTAGAAATTTTCTTTGCCTCAGGGTGAGAGCATTTAAAAAAACATTTTAAGATTTTACTTTTAAATAATCTCTACACCCAGTGCGGGCCTCGAACCCACAACCCTGAGATCAGAGTTGCATGCTCCACTGACTGAGCCAGCTAGGCGCCCCTTAATTGGTGTTTTTATTATGAGCAAGGTTAAGCAGCTCCTTCTCTGTCACGCACACAGGCCCAGTGTCAGGAATTCTGTGCCACTTGGGAAAAGAGCCCCAGAGCCAAGTTCCAGCGTAGTCGCCTTTTCTGTCCCCCACTGCGGGCCTCCATCATAAACCTGTGGGGCTGCTGCCTTTCCCATACTCTGGTGGTCCCTTTACTTCTTGGGGCCCTCTTGTTCCCTTACACTGCGGCACAGGCCCATTTCTTCAGTTCGCAGCTGCAACAGGCAGGGCCTGGGAGCTGTCGGCTGTGGGAGGTAGGGGCACTCCCTGGCAGGGAGCCGGGGATGGGGGTTGAGGGCCTTGGGGAAGGGTGTTGGAGCAGCGCCGTTGAAGCTGAGACCCGGGGATGGTGGCAGATGGTCAGAGGCCATGTTAGGGAGGGCTTGAAGGCCCTGGGGGGAGTTTGGGTTTGTTCTGGGGGCACTGGAAGCTGGACAGGGTTTCATGCAGAAGCATGTTGTGATCTGGCCTGTGTCTTTGTTTTATTTCAAAGAGTTTATTGATAGCACACAAACAGACAAAGCAGGCTCCCTGCCGAGCAGAAAGTCTGATTCAGGGCTTGATCCAAGGACCCTGAGATCATGACTTGAGCTGAAGGCAGATGCCTAACCGACTGAGTCACCCAGGCACCCCTGGCCTGCGTTTCGAAGGCTCAGTTTGGCTGTGGTGTAGGAAATAGGACTACAGGGAGGTAAGGTGGAAGGTGGGAAAGCAGCCAGGGGGCTGTGCCCTTGTCTGTGCAAGAGGTGCTGCGTGAACTTGGACCAGGATGGAGGCTGAGGAGGAGGCACAGAGAGACTGGACCCATGGTTGTTGTTACAGATGGACCTATGGGCCTTGCGGGGCTGTCACATGAGGGTCTCTGTTTCTCTGGGGCTGGGGAGAGCCCAGTAGGAGCCTTTTAGTGCAGTCCCATCTTGGGAGGACTGAGTCACTTACGTCCTGTGCCAGGGATGCCTGGGACAGGCAGGTGGAACTGGGTGATTCAGCCTGTGCTTGGTGTTCCAGGCCAGTGGGCCTTCAGCAGGAAGGTCTATCCCTTTGAAGCAGAACCCTGAGCGGCAGGAGGGATTTGGGTGCATGGAGTGGGGCAGGCAGTTGGGGTGGAGGTGGGATGAGGAGGGCCAGCAGGGAGGGTAGGGACTTCTGTGGGACCTTGGAGGACAGTTGATACCAGGGGGAGGTGTTTGAGGCCGAGAGGTTTTTCACCTCATGAAATATGGCCTGTGTGAGGAGGAATAGCGGGCTGGGCGAGGTGGCCGGTTCTGGCACCGTGGAGTGGAGAGCTGGCCGGAGCCAGGGGCTTGGAGCCCATCTGCTAAGATGAGGCCCTTCCCCGAAGGGGAAGACAGCAAGCTGGCTGAGGCCTGGTCAGCTCTGTGATGGAGACCCTGGCGGCCATGCAAGGTGGAGGCCACCTTCAGGGAGGCCCAGGAGGACCTGGGTGCTGTGAGGCTTGAGGGGGAGGTTAGTGAGGGGGCGAGCAGTGTGAACGGTGTCCTGGTCGCTAGCCTAGGACAGGTGAAATGTCACTGGTTTATAACTTAGCTGAGGTCTTGTTACCTGATTCCTAGAGGCCCTTCTGTGCTGTCTGGACTCCTCTGGCCCTTGTGACAGAGTGTAGGGTGCCGTTGGCCCCTTGTATCAGGTGGGTGGCTCACCAGTGGTCCTTCCCTGCCCTTGGAAGAAAGGGGGTTAGACTGGGGGGGTCGTGCTTTCTGGGCCCAGCCACCCAGAGCCTGTGGGTTTTTTTCTCAGATGGCTGAGGTGGTGCTTGTGCCCTGGTCTCCAGAAGAAGAGCGTGCTCCTTCAGGTGTCTGCTGTGTCCTTCCTCACTTTTTGTCATTCAGAAGCGTGACTAGGCAGTGTTTTCCTGTGAGGCCTTCTGCTGAGAAGCCCCTGTGGGCTTCCACGGGCTTCCTGTGGGGTCTGTGCTGCCTGCCTGTGCCCCGTGATTGGCTTGTGCTCGGGGTTCATTGCCTTCCCTGACATGAGTGTCACGTCTGAGCAGACGAGTCTGCAGGGCTCATCCACAGCCAAGGCTCCGTGCTCTGAGCTCCCAGTGGTGGCTTTCCGCCTCCACCCTACCCCTGGACCGCCTCAGGTCTTCTTGTCCCTGCTTGTCGTCACGGCCTCGGTCTCCTTCCCCATGGATATTGTCATTTGGTTGGGTCTAGGGCACTTTTTGTTTCGGGCTTTTTGCTTCACGGGTGCTCTTTAGGGTCCCAAAACATGTAGCTGCTCTGGGCTCGGCCTCTGGCCAGGCCTAACGTGGCAGCTAAACCAAGGGCAGTTCACCAGGAGCTGGCTTGGCCCATGTCACTTCCCGGGGACCCAGGAGGAGCATGTTGTGTGCAGGATCATGTACCCAGACTGCCTGGGCCTGAAGCAGGAGTGCTGTCTGATGGGAGCAGCCTGGGAGTGAGTACCCTGTTGCTGAATGCTCACTGCACTGGTGGTGGGGCGGGGGCAGTTGAGTGGCCACCGCAGGAATGAAACCAGCCGTGGAGGAGCTGGTGAGGGCTGGCCACTGCAGGAGGGCGAGGACATGGGGGCCTGGCTCTGGGTGGCCTGCCCAGCATCTCCTCTGTGGCTCGGCTAGGCAGGGCTGGGCTGGGCTGGCGCAGGAGTGGCCAGGCGCCACTGGGATGTGGGCTCTCAGTTTGGTGCTCCGGGGCACGCAGCTCTCCCTCCCCCTTCTTGTGGTCTCTCTGTAGTCCCCTTCTCTTGCTCCAATCCAAGCCCCCCACCTTGGGGCAGCTCTTTTCTTCTGGCTGCCTGGACCTTATTTTATTGTAAAGTCGCCGATAGAAGAGGTAAACTACAGATGGCGCAGGAACTTTGAAAACTAGAGGATCCCATCACAGTCACTCCACATGTGGGGGTATTGATTCCTCCCCGCCTCAACAAACTAGTCCTAATGCAGAACAGCAGGGGCACGCTCGTGTACTCCCCAGCTAGGTGAAGAAGTAACATTTATTTGTTTGTTTAAGATTTTATTTGTTTGTTTGACAGAGAGAGACACTGCAAGAGAGGGAACACAAGCAGGGAGAGCGGGAGAGGGAGAAGCAGGCTTCCCGCCGGGCAGGGAGCCTAATGCGGGGCTCCATCCCAGGACCCTGGGATCATGACCTGAGCCAAAGGCAGACATTTAACCGACTGAGTCACCCAGGCGCCCCCGTAACATTCTTTTTTTTTTTTTTTAATTTTTATTTATTTTTAAAATTTCTTTTCAGCATACCAGAATTCAGTTTATTGTTATTATTTTTAAGATCTTATTTATTTATTTGACAGAGAGAGAGAGATCACAAGTAGGTAGAGAGGTAGGCAGAGAGAGAAGGGGAAGGGGAAGCAGGCTCCCTGCCGAGCAGAGAGCCTGATGCGGGGCTCGATCCCAGGACCCTGAGACCATGACCTGAGCTGAAAGCCGAGGCCTAACCCACAGAGCCACCCAGGCGCCCCCAGAATTTATTGTTTCTGTACCATACCCAGTGTTCCATGCAGTACGTGCCCTCCATAATACCCACCACCAGGCTCACCTAGCCTCCCACGCCCCACCCCTCCAAAACCCTCAGATTGTTTTTCAGAGTCCATAGTCTCTCATAGTAACATTCATTTTTAACTTCAGCAGTAGTCAGTACATCAGGGCTCGCAATAAAAATGTGTCAGCATTTGAGAAGTATAAAACACACCTCCACTCTCGGCCTCTAGGCAGGGGTTGCCCTGTGAGCAGGTCAGTGTGCTGCTCAGTGGCTGGGGGTTCTGTGGGGCAGCCTCTCTTACCCATGTGACTGTTGGGTCTCAGGGCCCTCGGGGCGGCCCCTGTGGCTCTCCTCTTGCCTGCTGCTGTGAGGGCTCTGCGTGGTCAGAGACCTTACCCATCTCTCTGCCTCACCCATCCTCATAGGCCCGGCATTTCTTCACATCAGCCACTTGCTCCTTATTAATTATTAATTTTTCTTCCAGAAACTGGACGGGAGGTCCCTGATCAGGCTGAACTTTGCAAAGAACAAGGAAGGTGAGAGATCACTTTTACAGCCATTTCAAAGACTGCTCAGACCCCAGCGCCCCTGCCTCTCACCACGTTTTCTGCAGAATCCATCATTCTCCTCTGATCAAGCCGGACACTTAATTTTTCTTTTTCTTTTTCTAAAAGATTTTATTTATGTATTTGTGTTTGTGTGAGAGAGAGAGAGCGACCGCACAAGCAGGGAGAGGCAGAGGCAGAGGGAGAAGCGGGCTCCATGCCAAGCAAGGAGCCTGACATGGGGCTCGATCCCAGGACCCTGGGATCATGACCTGACCCAAACGCAGCCGCTTAACAGACTAAGCCACCTAGGCACCCCTTAATTTTTCAAATATGTAGGGGCGCCTTGGCTGACTCAGTCAGTGGAGCACACAGCTCTTGATCTTGGGGATGTGAGTTCAGGCCCCACCTTGGCAGTAAAGATTACTGAAAATAATAGAATGGTTGAAGTGGCAAAGGTTATGTGTATTTTGCCCCAATTAAAAAAAAAAGATGTAACATAATTTTTCCTTAAAGGTCCAGATGGTTTAAAGCTGGGGAGGGGGTAGGGGGTAAAATGTTGAGTTTTGGGCACTGCTTCTCACAAGGGCAGTGGGGGCTGTGAGGGTTGCTGATGGCCTTTGTGTGGACAGTTGGGCCCTGTGGGCATGGACCCTGTTTAGTTGCGACCCTGGTCTGCTCATTGCTGAGGCAAGAGCTGCTCAGAGGCCCAGGGCAGGTGGGGGTGGGGGTGTGTTGGGTTTGCTGGGGACTTCTTTGGCTGGGCTTCTCCTCACCGCTGGTTGTGAAGCCCCACGCCAGCCCAGGGATCCTGCTTTCCAGCTCTCCACACCCTCCGCTGTTCTTGTCAGATACCAGAGCTGAGGTGCTTCCCCGCCGGCTCCAACCTTGCTCTTGGCTCTTTGTGGGCCTGGCACAGTTCTCGCAGCCCATGCAGGTGCCACGGCTGAGGTGGTTGTGAGCGCTCAGTGGGTGCGTGCATCCCAGGGAAGATGCTGGGGCCTGACACGCCCGTCTTGCCCCAAAGCCTGGCCCAGAGTAGGTGCCGGCTCACTGTAAATGAGGGTATGGCCTCGACAAAACCGGAGCACGGCGCTTTGTGGATGGCCTGGGGACTCAGAGCTCCATGATGATAGATAAGCACTGCAGACCTGCTCAGAGCGCCGAGCTCTGAGGAGCTCGGAGATCCACTGACTCAGAGGCCCACTGTGTGTCTCATTCAGCACGTATTTACTGAGTGCCTGCCACGTGCAGAGAGCAAAACAGGCCACATCCCTCCTGGAGTAAAAGGAGCTTACATTACGGTGAGGGAGGAAACTGGACAACGGTTCATCATAGTGTTCGATGCTGCTTCTGCCACCAACCAAAGATAGGGAGCGGGGAGGTGAGGGAGTCACAGCGAGACATACTGATGGGGTTTGTGTGGAAATCCAATGAGACAGGAGGTGTGAGGGGATGTGGGGATAAGCATTCCAGGCAGAGGGCACAGCCAGTGCAAAGGCCCTGAGGAGGCCTCTATTGCTGGGACAGTGTTGGGGTGGAAGCAGGGAGCTACGGTTGGAGGGGTCCAGGGTGGGGATGGTGCACAGCAGTCATGCGGGACATGGGCACCCACAGGACTCCCAGCTGCCAGCCAGAGAGGAGAGATAAGATCTGACCATCCGACCATTCACCTGGTTTTATTGTTTTAACATTTTCGACCAGCCAGCACCTCTTTTTTTTTTTTTTTTTTTTTTTAAAGTAGGCTCGAGGGGCCCCTGGGTGGCTCCGTGGGTTAAGTCTCTGCCTTCAGCTTAGGTCATGATCTCAGGGTCCTGGGATTGAGCCCCACATTGGGCTCTCTGCTCAGCAGGGAGCCTGCTCCCACCTCCCGCTTGCCTCTCTGCCTGCTCGTGATCTCTCTCTGCCAAATAAATAAATAAAATCCTTTAAAAAAAAAAAAAAAAAGTAGGCTCCATACCCAGTATGGAGCTCAGTGCAGGGCTGGAACTCATAGCACTAAGATCAAGACCTGAGCTGAGATCAAGAGTTGGATGCTTGGAGCACCTGGGTGGCTCAGTTGGCTAAGCATCTGCCTTTGGTTCAGGTCATGATCTCAGGGTCCTGGGATCAAGCTCCGCATTGGGCTCCCTGCCCTGCAGAGAGCCTGCTTTTGTCTCTCCCTCTGCCTGCCACTCTGCCTGCTTATGCTCTCTCTCTGTCAAATAAATGAATAAAATCTTTAAAAACAAAACAAAACAAAACAAAAAAAGAGTTGGATGTCTAACCGACTGAGCCACCTAGGTGCCCCTTTTGCTTTGTTGTTGTTTTTAAAGATGTATTTGAGAGCGAGTGCGAGCATAGGCATGTGCATGTGTGTGAGGAGGGGGAGGGCAGAAGGAGAGGAGGAGAGGGAATCCTTAAGCAGACTCCACGCTGAGCACAGAGCCTGCCATGGTGCTCAATTCAAGGACCCTGGGACCATGACCGGAGTCGAAGTCAAGAGTTGAACGCTTAACCAACTGAGCCACCCAGGCCCCCTTTTGGCTTTGTTTTTATTTTATTTTATTTTATTTTATTTTTTAAAAAAATATTTATTTGAGAGAGAAAGAGAATGAGAGAGAGCAAGCATGAGAGGGAGAAGGTCAGAGGGAGAAGCAGACCCCTTGCTGAGCAGGGATCCTGATACGGGACTCGATTCTGGGACTCCAGGATCATGACCTGAGCTGAAGGCAGTCGCTCAACCAACTGAGCCACCCGGGCGCCTCTTTGGCTTTGCTTTTAATTGGAAACTCCAGACAAATGAAAGTAGAATTAGTACAGTGATCCCTGCTCCGTAGCCATCACCCAGTTCAGTTCCTGTCCACTCAGAGCTGTGTGGTTTTATCTGTGCTCCTGTGTGGCACCTGCTTAGGTAATTTTGAAGCAAATACAAGATACTGTGTCATTTCATGCTTAAGTGCTTCAGTGTATATGTCTAAACGATAAGGACTTAAAAAGTCATCATAGTACCATCATCACACCTAAACACTTAACAGGAATTCTTTAGTATCAGATATCCAGCCTATGGTCAAAATTCTGGAATGTTTTCGTAATCTTTTTCTTCTAGTTTTCAAATCAAGATTTTTTAGAAGCCCACACAAATCTGTGTGCTTGCTGTGTCCTGAGTCTCAATCTGTAAATATCCTACCCCCTTTTCCCGCAGTGTATTTGTTGGGACTTACTTGTACGGGCTTCCTGCCTGCCTGGTGCAGAGCTGGCAAGGCAGGGGCAGGGAGGGCAGTGGGAGTTTGTTGCAATAACGCAGGAAAGGGTACAGGGGGTTGGGGAATGTGGCAAGGTGTGAGATGGAGGAGACCAGGGTAGTGGCTGCTAGCAGCAGGCTGATGGCATAGACGCCTTCAAGGAAGGCCGTGCGGGGCTTGGGTTTTGTAGGACGATTAGGAGTTTCCCACTGGGATTGGAGCCAGGTCTTGAGCAGCTGACTGTCTGTGGGTCTCTGTTCTGGGCCTGCTGACACAGGGTTCTGTGTCCTCTCTTGCTCTGACCCCGGCCCTTTCTCCGACTGGTTTTGTATGTTCCTTCTTTCTAGGAAAGTACCACTGCCCAGTGCTGTTTACCGTGTTCACCAACAACACCCACATTGTAGCTGTCAGGACCACCGGCAATGTCTATACCTACGAGGTGGGTTCTTGGGAACCGTGTCGCATGTAGGCTCTTTAGGGGTGTGGCTCAGGGCAACCCTGGGCTGGTGCTGAGGTTGCCCCGGGCACCGTGGGCACAGCCTGTCTCCATGGAGCCTACATTCTGAGAACCACTGGTGCAGTCAAGAAGAGGTGTGCCCTTCCCGTGGCCTCCACACCTGGAACCTGGGGGTTGGTTTTGTACCCCAGGGGTCCACCCTGCAGTCCTTGTCTTCATTGATCAGGCCCTGGGAGAGAACCTGTGCTCTGAGGGCAGGCCCAGGGCTGAGGGGAGCATTGAGCACCCACAGCCCCACCTCCTGCTGGAGTCCCCAGGAGGAGCAGACGCAAGCTGGTGGGCAGGCGTGGGGGGTGGGGAGGCCCCGATTCCCCACCCCCCCAGGCTGCTGCTCCGGGTGGACTGGCAGAGGGTACCACAGCAGTCGCCACGGCACCATGTTGCAGGGAAGCCCTCTCTGAGCTGTTTTCCCATCTGTCCCTGGCTGTGGGCAGGGTCTGGGTGGCCAGTGCTGCCCTAGAGGCTCTGGGGGTCACTGCTGCCCACAGAGCACAGATTTGGCTAGAGGGGCTTGGTAGAGCTGCAAGGCCGGCTCCTTCAGTGAGCCTTGCTGAGATGGCAGATTCTAGTCTCTGCGGCTCAGCTGGCTCCACCCTCGGTGGTGGTGGGGTACACGGTCATGCCATCCTTTCCCTCCCCGCTGGAATGGCATTGGCACCTGGGTGAGCTCCTGGCTCCCAGGGCCAGGGTTGGGGCAGGCACCCTAACAGCGGACTTCCTCCTGGCTGCAGGCAGTGGAACAGTTAAATATCAAGGCCAAGAACTTCCGAGACCTGCTGACGGACGAGCCCTTCTCTCGGCAGGACATCATCACCCTTCAGGTGGGCATCCCCTTGCCACTGCTCTTCTGAGGGTGGACCGAGATGCTCTATGCCAACCCCACCTCCCCGCACAGGCTCTGGGCATGCCTGGTTGTGGTTTCCCAGCTGCCCCCCACTGCTGGCAGTGCCCCCAGCTCCAGCACCCCTGCTCTCTATCCGCCTGGCCCTTTGCACGGCCGCTTCTCTCTGGCTCTCACATCTCTCCTTCCGATGCCTGTCCTTGCTGTGCCAGGGTAGCTCATCTCTGCCCCCAAAGCGTTCTCCATATCCAGGTGGGAGAGGACGGGCTGGTATGTGTCCTACTCCAGTGTTGAGCAGAGGATGCGCCTCTAGGTGTCAGCCCTGAGTGGGCTCCTGAAAGACCTGGACTTAGAAACTCTGGGGGTGGCCTCATGGGCCATTCCCATCCTTGACTTATCCATCCTCATCAGAGGTCCGTGCACGCTCCCTCCCACGGGGTGGGCCCGAGGTGCTGCAGGCTCTGTGTCTGGCAGCTGGGCTGAAGGAGCGGTGAGGGTGTGTGTGTGGGAGGCCTAAGTTAGCTGCCTCATGTCTGCCCTCACCCCCTAGATGAATGTCCATCCATGCTCATCGGCCGTATGCCGGGGAGAACGGGGCACAGTGTGCCAGTGTCTGTCCACCCCCTGCCCACCCCTGCTCTTGGCCCTGTTCTGGCAGAGCCCACTCCCGACCGCGGGCGCCCTCCATTCCCTGCTTGACACCCCACATCTCCATGGTGCCCCGCCTCTCTCTTTCCGGGCTGTGCCCCTGGGGCCGCCCAGCTGTCCTTTGTTGCCCGGCTCACTCTGCTGCGCGTGTTCTTTTTGCTGCAGGACCCCACCAATTTGGACAAATTCAACGTCTCCGATTTCTTTCATGTGAAGAATAACATGAAGATGACAGATCCTGGTAAGCACAGCTGGCTTCAGTGCCAGGGGTTTGGGTGAAGTAGGTCCGTGCCTTCTAGGTAAAGCCCTCACCTTGCTGGGGGCAGGAGCGTCCAGGAGTCTTTCTTGAGCCCAGACTGGCCGATGCTTCCTTCTGTGCTGACGTTGGCACGACCGCACTCACCCACACCCGCTCACGCGGGGCATGATGTGGGGAGTCCCAGCTGGGGCCCATATGCTTGGTGTCCACTGCCACATATGGTGGAGGCCTGGGCCCCACCTCCTCCCCACTCAGGACTCTGCCTCAGGCCCCCTGAGGCCATGTCCTCTCCCAAGTCCTCCCCTTGCTCCTTAGAAATTGTCTCTGTTCCCACTGCAGGGACAGGTCATGAGTGCAGGCTACTGGGTCCCTCTGGCATGGAGGCAGGTCCTGGGAGGGTAAGGGGTGACTGTGGCCAGGGCGTGGCTAGGGACAGAGTCCAGAGTAGACCACAGTGGAAACTGCCTATGGACGGGCTATCTTGCCACCCTTACGAGCTGTTGCCTCGCACTCTTCCCCGCCCCGCTCCCCTGCGTCGTGGCCCCCAGGAGTCACTGTGTGGGGGCTCGGCTTACTTGCCTGCATCCTGTTCCAGGCTTCTGCTGTTGCAGCTGGCTCTGGCCTCTTGTCCCTGTCGCGCCTGTCTGGGGACATCACTGGGGGGTCGTCTGAGCAGGGTCACTGTGCTGTTTTGTAGATGAAGAAAAGGCCAAACAGGACCCATCTTATTATTTGAAAAATACGAACGCCGAGACCCGTGAGACGCTGCAGGAGCTCTACAAGGAGTTCAAAGGGGACGAGGTCCTGGCAGCCACCATGAAGGTCCCCGAGAAGAAGAAAGTGGACAAGCTGAACGCCGTGAGTAAGCGGAGGGCTACATAGCCGCCAGTGCAGCCGGCCTGCCCATCTCAGCCCCTCAGAGAGGTCCTGGGGGACGGGGCTCATGGGGGCCCTGCGATACCTTTGGAGGGTGGTGGCCGGGACCCCTCAGAGCCCAGCTGCCCCTTGGGGGCCCAGAGGCGGCCTGCACTGAGGCTGGGCCTCAGGAGGCTGGGGGTGGCTGGTGCATATGCTGGGGGCCCACGGGGTTTGTGTCTCACGCTGGCCCAAGCTCGGCAGCCTGGAGCAGATAGTCTGGGTGGACCTCTGCCTGATTACCATGTGACGCTGCAGCCTCAGGACAGCAGGGAAGGGACAGCCCCTGGGATGCAGTCACTGCCCTGCGGAGCAGATCACTTGTTGCCCAGAGGAAGCCCAGGGAGAGACTGTAGGGGTGTTTCAGGGGACCGTGGTGCTGAGGGGAGGGGACAGCTGGTGCCCGCCGCCTGGGCCTCTGCCTGGGTTTCACGTTTGCTTTTTATGACACCCACTTTTGGCTCCAAGGCCCCCAGTTGGCAGTGATGGTGACGGGATTTGTGCCCTGGCCCGTCAGGCCCCAAAGCTGCTCGTTTCCCCGTTCAGGCGGGGCTCCAGGGGGCAGGGGAAGGAGGGCTCTGAGGCTCCCTCAGAGAATTATCCTGGAAAACTCACAAGAGAGAAGGAAGTTTGTTGTTCACAATCCCATCCCTCTAAAACAACAGTGCTTAGCATTTTGGTGTATTTCGTTCTGACGGGGAGAAATGTCTTTTTTTTTTCTCTTCTCTGTCTCTGATAAAAATGTTTTTAACGTATTGGGGCTTACTTTTCCCTGATTGAAAAAGCAGTATGTTTACTCTAGGAAATTGAGACCTTTGAAAAGGAACTAGCATCCCTCGTACTGTGAACCCAGCAGTGACTGGTTCCTAGTTCTGTCCAGGGTCTCAGTTACCATGAGAGCCTTGGCCACCTGGGTCTCAGCCTCCTGACCGGTCAGGGCCCTCTGTCGCACATGCCCCTGGTCAGTCCCCGCACTCCCTGAGCCCTTAGAGAAAGAGCCAGGCCCCCCAGAAGTCCCTGCTGGGCTCTGTGGGAGGCCGCCAGGGACAGCTTCTTGGAGGAAGGGCACTGAGGGGGCCCCGAGAGATGGGATCCTGGCCTTCCAGCTTCCCGGGACGCTGCTCATGGGCCACCTGGTTTTCTCTGCAGGCGCACTATTCCACCGGGAAGGTCAGCGCCTCCTTTACCTCCACTGCCATGGTTCCGGAGACCACACACGAAGCAGGTAGCTGCCCTTGCCTTTCCGTCCCCAGCAGGCTGCCTCACAGCGGCCAAGGGCGGGCATCCTGCCCCTGCACCCTGTGACGTGCCATCATGCCTGGCCTTCATGGGTGCTTAGGCAGCTCTGGTGTGGTTAGGCTCTGGTGTGGTTAGGCAGTGACAGGACTTTTCTAAAAGTGGAGGTGGGGGGGCGGCAGAGGCTGCAGTGGAGGCCCAGCCAGGGGGGTAGGAGGTCCTCCCTCCACCCCACAGGGGCTGTCCTGTCTTGGGCTCCAGCCTACGTCCCACCTTGGCGCTGGCCCCACACCTCTTCCTCTCGTGTTTTTGGCCTCTCTGGCCCCCACTGTCCCCTTCCTTCCCAATGACATCCCATTCCAGGCTTTTCCAGGCTCCCCCACCTTAACTGCCGAGCCCCACCATGTCCCCCGGCCCCGAGACCCACCCTGTCCTGTGGCTGGGGCGCCGTGAGCCCGTGCTTGGCCAGGGCCAATCCTCGGGCTCCCCCCAGACCTGGTGTGGGTAGGGGTTGTTGCCCCAGCCGGAGGGCAGCACGGACCCAGGGCCTCGGTTTGCAGCCGCCATTGATGAGGATGTGCTGCGCTACCAGTTTGTGAAGAAGAAGGGCTACGTGCGCCTGCACACCAACAAGGGCGACCTCAATCTGGAGCTGCACTGCGACATGGTGCGTGTGGCTGTCCCCGCCAGGGTCCGCATGCCTGCCCAGCTTTTCAGTCCGTAGTCACGCCTGTATGCGCTTGTGGGAGATCAAATGTTCCACCTGCCCCCTAGAAGGCCCAGTGCCCGCACTCCCCTCCCCAGAAGGGACCCTGGGAGCCGCGCATGGTGCTTCCTGGGCCCGTGTTCTGGCTGGGGCATGCGTACCCATCCCACAAAAGGGGTCAGGCTCCATGCGTGCACACCCCCCCTGCCCCCCCACTTGCTCAGGTGTCTCTCGGTGGCCCTCACTCAGGGTCATGGCAGGTGCATGTGTCCTGTCATTCAGCCTCACGGTGCTGCTTTACCGGGTCTGGCCTGGGCAGCTGACCGGCCCCCCTGCCTGATATGGGCCCTGGGTGGTGCTTGCGATCCTCCCACGGGCTGCTCCTCACCTCACGGAGGCATCTGGGCTATTGTGTAGACGCCGAAGACCTGTGAAAACTTCATCAAGCTCTGCAAGAAGCAGTACTATGACGGCACCATCTTCCACAGGTCCATCCGGAACTTTGTGGTGAGTGACGGGGGTCCACGCTAGCCACAGACCTGCGCCCCCGTGAGGGCCGTAGGGCTCCTGGCCAGGGCGAGGGCTACGGGGACTGCTGAGAGTCGTACCTGTGAGCCCCTTCTCCCCGGGCGGGGAGTGTGCAGACTGACCCCTGTGAGTCCCCAGCCTGGCTGTGCTGGGCTCATGCAGAGAGCTGGCCCGGGAGGGCTGTGTCCTCACCAGGCGCTCAGCCGCCCTCAGGCCTGCCAGGCAGGTGGGGAGCTAGCGGAGGGCTGGGTGGGGCAGAGCTTGCTGACTGGCCTTGCTTCCTCTCACAGATCCAGGGCGGTGACCCCACCGGCACAGGCACAGGTAGGTACCGGTGCGCGGGCTTCCCCGGCAGCTCTGGCTGCTCTGTAGGCCTTGTGGTGGGGTGGGGAGGGTAGTTGGGTGGGGGTTGTGCCACCGAGAGTTCCAGATGTGGAATCTGATAGGACAGCCACTAGCCAGCCTGAGGGGCGACTTTTTTTTTTTTTTTTTTTTTTTTTTTTGAGATGGTTGCACGGCCTGGATGGGCTGGAGAGGCCATGCGGTGCCTCTTGGCTGCTCTGGAGCCCCCTTTGGGTCCATAGGCTCCAAGGGCCCAGGCAGTGTCCTCACCCAGTGTGGTGTGAGTGGGCATGACCTGTGCTCTCACCCTGTCCTCCTTGTCCTAGGGGTCCAGCCCCATGCAGGAATCTGAGGGGCCTGGGGGCTGGAGGTGGGGGGGCGTCCGTGGGGAGATGGTGATGAGGTTCCCTCGGAGCAGGGCTGCCCCCTGGAGTACTCGGCAGGGCCCCAAGGGACTCAGCGCACACCTGTGGAGCTGGGCTGCGTCCACTGGCCACACTTGGCCGGGACCCAGGCATTGCTGCTGCTAGCCTTGCCGCTTCCTCCTGCAGGTGGGGAGTCGTACTGGGGAAAGCCCTTCAAAGACGAGTTCCGGCCCAACCTTTCGCACACGGGCCGGGGCATCCTCAGCATGGCCAACTCAGGGCCCAACGCCAACAAGTCTCAGTTGTGAGTCAGTGGGCACCTGTGGGTGGGTCCTCCCTCTCAGCTTTGCCCTCCAGGGCGTGCTCCACCCGAATCCTGCCCAGAAAGTGGGCAGCACCCTTGGGGAGAGGACCCCCATCCCCCCAACCCCACCTCCGTGTGTGTGCATGCGCCCATGAAGGAATAAGCCTGGGTGGTTGCTCAGAGGCCCAGGGAGGCTGTGGGAGGCGGCAGATGCTGGCTCCGGCCACAGAGAGGGGGTGGCCCAGGACATGGAGTGCTGGAAGTCTGGGCCTGGGTGGCCCTGTGTCCTGATGGAAAGGCAGGAGGTGAGGGCTCCATAGGAGTGAGTGTGGGGAGGGGAGCGGCCAGACCCAGCCTGGGAGGGGCAGGAGTGGAGGCAGGACAGTTTTCCAGAGGAGCCTCACGCCATGGAGCAGGCAGGACAGGGGAGATCCGTCTGTGCAACATGGGGCCCGGTGACCGGTGATGGTGGCATCGGTGGTGGGCGGGGGGGGCCCTTCCTGCACACTTGATGGGATTCCCCTGCAGCACTGTCCCGTTGGGTGGAATGGGGGTGCCCAGCCAACCAGAGTTTCTCTCTTTTTTTTTTTTTTAAAGATTTTATTTATTTATTTGACAGACAGATATCACAAGTACGCAGAGAGGCAGGCAGAGAGAGAGGAGGAAGCAGGCTCTCTGCCGAGCAGAGAGCCCGATGCGGGGCTTGATCCCAGGACTCCGGGATCATGACCTGAGCCGAAGGCAGAGGCTTTAACCCACTGAGCTACCCAGGCACCCCAACCAGAGTTTCTCTTGATCTGTCTGTCCTTCGCTCTCTGGGAGCTGTAGTTCACCTGAGTTCCATTATTTCTGATTTTTAAAACTTCTTTGGTTTCTGCTTGTGGTCAACTCTTTCCTCTTTGCTCACTTTTTTTGAGGAGGTTTGTATTTTTCTTCAGAGCTTTTTAGATTAGGCATCTGTTTTCCAGATACTTTTTCCAGGTATTCCCAGTTGGAAGAATCATCCATAGTATTTTAAAATATACGGTATATATTCTGAGCCACCCAGGTGCCCCTTATTTGGTATTTTATTTTTTATTTTTTTAAATTTTATTTTTTTTTTCCTTATTTGGTATTTTAAAATCAGAATTCTTTTCCAGTTCAGTTGCTCATATAAAATCTATTTTTGGGGGCACCTGGGTGGCTCAGTAGGTTAAGCATCTGTGTTAGCACAGGTCATGATCCAGGGTCCTGGGATGGAGTTCTGTGTCAGGCTGCCTACTCAGCGGGGAGCCTGCTTCTCCCTCTCCCTGCCTCTCCCTTGCGTGTGTGCCTGCACACTCTCTCTCAAACAGATAAAATCTTTTTATTTTTATTTTTTTTTAAGATTTTATTTATTTATTTGACAGAGATCACAAGTAGGCAGAGAGACAGGCAGAGAGAGAGGGGGAAGCAGGCTCCCTGCTGAGCAGAGAGCCCAATGTGGGGCTTGATCCCAGGACCCTGGGATCATGACCTGAGTCGAAGGCAGAGGCTTTAACCTACTGAGCCACCCAGGCGCCCCCAGATAAAATCTTTTTAAAAAAAAGTTGATTTTATATCTAACTACTTTATTTGAATAGTTTAGTAAGAGTGTCCTGGGTTGGGGCACCTGGGTGGCTCAGTCAGTTAAGTGCCTGCCTTTGCCTCAGGTCGTGATCCTAGGGTCCTGGGATCAAATCCCACATAGGGCTCCCTCCTCATCGGGGAACCTGCTTCTCCTGACTGTTTCTGTCCCTGCTTGTGTGCACTCGCTCATTCTCTCTCTCTGACAAATAAATAAAATATTAAAAAAAAAAAAAAAGCGTCCTGGGTTTCCTAGATATTCAGCGTTTATCAGCTCAAGGTGTTGTTGCTCTTCCTGCGGGAACACTAGTTCCCTCACGGTCGGGCCTGTAAGGAGAGCACGTGGGCGTCCCGTTCTCAGGTTCCATGCTGTTTTGCCTTCTGATCAAATTTGTTGCCGTCCCGACTCTTGGGGAGAGGCTGTGTTTCCAGAGGCTTTTCTCTTAGCATCTGTTACTACGATCAGACCGTTTCCTTTTCCTTCTGGAATCTGCGAACAGAAGCGCTGGGTTGACCAGCTTGGCTTATCACTGTTTTGTCCTGGAGGGCAGCTGGGCTGGTCAGGCCTGAGGCCCAGCGTGAACCGCCTGGGGTGGTTTAGCTCACGTCCGGTCTGCTTGGTGAGGTAAAATGCCAGGGACAGCTTTTGCGGATCCTTCACGCTGACTCCTCAGTTCGGGTTCCACTTTGAGGGCCATCTGGGTCGCTGCTGTTGTGCCAGAATGGAACTGATCCGTCTCTAGATTTCCAGACTTCTGCGGCATCTCCCTTCCTGTCCGTCACTGTGTCCGCATTCCCGCTCTCCTTAATGGTTTACGGAAGGCTTTCCTGTTTTTATTTTATGCGATTTTCTTCTGTTTCCATCTTCGCTGGCTTCCTCCTGTTTCTCTCCTCTCCCAAGCCCCCATCTTGCTCGCCGCCGCCGCAGACGTCCGAGGCTGTGCATGCTGACGGCTCGTGCTTCCACTTCACTGTCTTCTCAGGTCATAGAACGAATTGTAGACTTGGCTTCCTTTCTGGTATATCTTTGTTTGCTCTGTCATTGCTTTTCTTTCCTCCTTTTTCCTTCAGGACTATTTCATTCCCTTTTAAGCTTCCTGACCTGTCTTAGCAACGCATGGCCAAGAGACCCACTTGATGGTCAGAGCTCAGGTCTGCACAGTTGTGGCTGTTGAGGTCTGTGGAGACTTGCCTGCCGGCCGCATCTGGTCAGGCCTGGTCGGCTCTGAAGGGGTGTTGACCCTGGTGGGATGGGCTTCGGCCTCCGTCCCTTGCTTGACTGCGCGTGCCGCGGGCTGTCGGGGATGTGGGTGACATGGTGTCCCAGGAGGGCTCTCTGGCCCAAACTGCTCCTCCAGAGACCCTGCCCCAGAAGGCTTCTCTCTCCATCTCTTCTTGGGCCTCTTCTTCCAGATTCTTGAGGTTTTAGGGGTGTCTTTTTAATGGCACACACCTAGATTTGGGGTTATTTTAATTCAAACTGACAGTCGTAGGTGTGTACTTAACTTTCCAGTCAGTATCTGTATTTTCTATTATCTTAATTTGTACTTCCTGGTTACCCTCCCCTTTTTTTTTTTAAAGATTTTATTTATTTGACAGAGACAGAGACAGCGAGAGAGGGAGCATAAGCAGGGGCAGAGAGAGAGGGAGAAGCAGGCTTCCTGCTGAGCAGGGAGCCGGATGTGGGGCTTGATCCCATGACCTTGGGATCATGACCTGAGCTAAAGGCAGATGCTTAACTGACTGAGCGAGCCACCCAGGCATGCGTGGTTTCCCCTTTTTTTAAATATTTTTCATTTCTTCCTTTTCTCTTTCACCTGATTTGGAAGTTATGTGTCACTTTTGGCTTTAAGTAGATTTATTTAAAGTCTGCAGTTACCACTTAATCTCTCTTCCTCCCTCGCAGACAAACCCTGCCTGTGCCATCCCCTCAGCCCAGCCAGCTCACATGTTCGTATAGTTGGATATTTAAATTTCACTCATTTTTACACCAAATTAGATTTGAAAATTTACTAGGTCAGCATTTATGGGTGTTAACCCACATTCCTCAGGGTCTCCTCTCTTCCAGTTCAGAGTCCCTGCATCTTCACGTGCTGTCACAGTGGGATGGTCTCTGGTGTCCAGTCTCCCTTTCCACCCCCCTCGGACCCCCCCCAGCAGCCTCTGCCTGCAGGCTCTGGCAGCGTCTGTCCGCCAGAAGTTGGCTGCAGCCCGATCTGGTGGCAGAGCCTCCCCTGGCCTTTCCCAGGCCTTCTCCTGGGGAACTGGGGTTCCGGTCCCCTCAGTGGCCTTGGCTGACGGCCTGCCCCAACCAGGCATATATGTGGGGTCCATGCGTACAAGTGAAGCACCAGCTTCCCAGAGCTGCTTTTGGGGGACGGGGATGCCTAGTGGGTGCCCAGAAGCCTTGGGGACCAAGCAGGCTGGGTGGGGAAGCTCACAGGCTCTTCCTAATTTCCCCTCCTCCTCACCCAGCTTTATCACCTTTCGATCCTGTGCGTACCTGGACAAGAAGCACACCATCTTCGGGCGGTAAGAGGTTGGGGGTGCTGATGTGGGTGGGCTCCTTTCTCAGTGGGACCCTCTCACTGCCTTTCCCCATGCCCGGCCCAGTGCTCATTTGGTCTCGCGACCATCACTGCTGAGGTCACAGCCACGCAGAAGTGGGGACTCGGGCCTTTTCTGTTAGCCAGGGGATGGCTGGCTCTGCGGACCTGCCGGCTGAGGGGAGGGCCACTCCGGCCCCTTCTGGCCAGCTGCCCTATCCAGACTTGCACCCGACTCTGTTCCCCTCCCCAGGTCACGCCCCCATCCATGCGGCCCTTCTCATGGCCATCCTCTGCTCCTCTTCTTGCCATGCTTTTGGGGGTATCCTGCCCTGGAGCACATTCAGAGGTACCCCTGTTCCTTGGCTGCAGGGTTGTTGGGGGCTTTGACACGCTGACAGCCATGGAGAACGTGGAGAGTGACCCCAAAACCGACCGCCCTAAGGTACATGCCAAGGGAGACTGGGGGAACTGCTGCTCAGGATGGGCACGGGGCAGGCGGGTTTGGAGGGGCCTGTGGCCTCCCACCGCCCGCTCACTTGTCTCCCTCTGCTGCTAGGAGGAGATCCGCATCGACTCCACCACCGTGTTTGTGGACCCCTACGAGGAGGCCGATGCTCAGGTGAGGAGGCCACCGGGCCGGTGGGGGGCTGCAGGAACTCCACCCAGCCTTCGGGGCTCCGAGCCAGCTGTTGCCCTGCTCCGTCCCAGATTGCTGAGGAACGGAAGAAGACGCAGCTCGAGGAGGCGGCCCCAGAAAGCGCTATAAAAACTCAACAGCCCAAGGCGGGGAGCCAAGGCCCCCAGACGTACCGCCAGGGGGTGGGCAAGTACATCAACCCAGCAGCCACGTGAGTGCAGTGAGGGTGCTCGTCCCGTTTGCGGGGTGCTCGCCTAGCTTCCCAGCGCCCACGGTTAGAGCCCATCCATGGCGAGAGAACCGGACACTGGCAGGGAGCAGGTGCCATGGGGGCCGCTGTGCAGGTGCAGGCCGGAGCTCAAGGACTCGGGGTTGGGGGGCGGATATGTGACTGTGCGACCTCACACTGAGCAGGCGCTGTGGGTGTGCGTGGGCTCCCAGCGCAGGGGACTCGTCTACACGCAGCAGCTCAAGCACTTCTCCTCTTCCCAGGAAACGGGCAGCAGAGGAAGAGCCCTCAACCAGCACAGCTGGCCCTGCGGCCAAGACCAAGCCCAGCCGCGGCTTCGGGGACTTCAGCTCCTGGTAGCAGCGGGCCTGCCCCTCTGGAGCCCTAGAAGGACTCAGGGCTTGGGGGCCTGTATCCACGCCGCGGAGTTCTCCGCCTTTCTGACTAGAGCTCGCTAAAGCTCTTGCTTGTTGTAGGAGTCCCCTTGCTTGGCCCCGGGGTCCACGGCCTTCCCCGCCTTCACTCGCTTCGGTGGCGCGACCCTCTTCCCAGGCCGGGGCCAGGCCCGAATGAGATCTCAGACCACCAGGCGTGGGCTGTGGCCCTTAGGCCCACCTGCAGGGTGTGCCTGGGTGGGGGAGGAAGGCAGAGACTCTGCCTCTGCCTTCCTCCCCAGCCCCATTTTTGTCGTCTCCCTTGGGCACTGTTTGCTCAGCGTTAGCACCTGGCACCGCGTTAGAAACACAGGCTTGCAGAGCCCGACCTCCTCACCCGAGGCCACGGGGAGGACAGTCCCTGGGACAGACTGGGGAGCTCCTATTGCCTGTGGCTTGAGGACCCTTGACCAGAGCCTTGACCCGAGTTCCTAAAATCTCTCCTGCTGCCTTTTGCCTGGACTCGCTGAAGCCTGCCCGCGCCCCCGCCCCCCGCAAGGACTCTGGGCGGTCATAGCCATGTTCCCCCGTGGGCCTACTCTGGCCCCCCTGCCTCAGGATGGTAAGAAGAGCCCATGGGAGCAGCTGCCCCCGCCCCCGCCCTTAGGGCCTGACTTCGGGCTCAAACATTTGACCCTTCACCCCAGCACTAGGGCTTTCAGACCAGCCTCACCAGTGTTTCTGGATTTAAAAATCCCTTTCCTTTATTTTTCTATAAATGTCAAAAAAAACTTAACATTTGCTGGTCTGCCCTTTGTTTTCTGTTTCTTCTGTAGCCTGTGCCCATGTGGCTTCCCTGCTCCTGACCTTGACGACACTACCTCAGCTTTCCCAGATGCCTCTGCAGAAGCGCGGGACAGCTGTACACCCCTCGCCACCCACTCCTGAGGCCCGTCCTCATGTTGGCATGGGCCGCGACCCCCTCCAGCTTGTCACGTTGCAGACCTCACTTACGCTCTGTCCTTGGTTGTTCTTTCCCTCACCCAAACCTCAGGTCCGTCAGTGTCAACAGCAGCTTCCGAATGTACCTGGGAGTCCCCCCCCCTTTTTTTTAAGATTTTATTTGACAGAGATCACAAGAAGGCAGAGCGGCAGAGAGAGGGGGGGATGCAGGCTCCCTGCTGAGCAGAGAGCCTGATGTGGGGCTCGATCCCAGGACCCTGATACCACAACCTGAGCCAAAGACAGAGGCTTAACCCACTGAGTCACCCAGGCACCCCAGGGCTCCCCTCTTTCCACTTCTGATACTGAACCCCAGACCCAAGCCTGCCTCTGTTTAAGCCCCTTGCACATATCCTCCAGGTGCCATCTGGGCCCCCTTCCCAGAGCTTGTCTGGCCATTGTCCTTGTTTCACACCAGTCACTGGCTTTCCTGTGTGTGGAGAACAAGGTCTGTGCTTCCCACACACCCTGTCCCTCCACAGTCCTCTGCCTGTGACTGTAGCCAGGGACCCGGGGTTCTAGAGAGCACCCGCTCAGCCCTCTGCACCTGGGGCCAGGCCCTTGTCACCCTTCTCCCTGACCTCCCCACCATCCCTCCCAGCTACACCAAAACATCAGGGAGCTGGTGTTTGTGCCCAGAATGCCTCCAGGAACCTGGTCTGCCCAGGAGAGGGCTGCGTCAGGGACAGCCGTGTGAACACACTCGCAGACCTCTGAATAGCTCTTGGTGACTCAGGGTGCAGGTGGGTGGGTGCAGAGGCGGCCCTGGAGAGGGAAGGTTCCAGAGGGCCCCCGGGCTCCTCAGCCTTCTGAGTTTGGGGGCAGGGGGAGCTCAGGTGAAGCTTTCTTGGGCTGCATGTACCCACTCCAGACTTGCCTGGTGGGGAGCCTGGTGGCACCCTGCTCTAGGACACGGCAGGCTGCACGCCACCACACAGGACCGGAGCAGCCACAGGAGGAGCTCGGAGATGCAAAGCTCCCAGCGGGAACCTAGGGCCCCTCAGCATTGGGGCAGGGCGCCTGAGACAGGAGGTGCTACCGGAAAGGACACAGCTGACAGTGGAAGCTTTATTTTTCAACCTCACACAGACACAGAGGACAGAAGGCTGGACACAGAGGCTGAAGGAGGCTTGTGCACGTGAGCTTGGCAGTCCTGCTCCAAGGGGCAAACCTTCCGGCTGTTGTCCATCTGTCCGTCCTTCCAGCTGTACCCAGTGACCACACCCACCTGGCCCAAAGCATGGCCAGCCCACCCTAGGCGCAGACCCACCCAAAAGCCTTTGACAAAGGAGGGTTTACATTTCTGTAGGTCGTTTTGGAACTTTTAAATTAGTTTTCTAAATATTAAAACCGCTTGGATTTTGTAAGTACCTGGTGAGGTCCTCAGGTAAATTAAAAGGGCTTTTGGAAAAATTCCCATGTCTGATCTCGCCTAATATCTGACAGATGCCATCAAGAATAAGCATTAAGGTACAAAAATACTATATATATGTATATATAAAATAGCAACGAAATGAAACCACACTGTTAAAGCAGACGCGCCATGCCAGAGAATGCAACATGGTTGAAGTTCAACGCATTTCTGGTCCTGGCATCATCTCCCATTCTTTAAGGAAACAAATACTTTAAATAATTTAAATAAAAGTCGCAGGATGGTATTTAGTGTCTCGGAATTTAAGAGGGTGGAACATTCCCACACTTCGCCAGCACGTCTGGTTGTGTGTGGTCTCCTGAATGTCCTTCCCCTGAAGCCAGCTCACGGTCTGTTCATTTGGTAAGGAGCTTGGATTTTTCAGAAGACCAACAAATAAAAGTGGTAAAGAGTTTTTCGTTGGTATCAATTACCAAAAAAAAAAAAAAAGCCTAAGACCACTAGTAAAAATGTTTCAATGCCATCACAAAAGACAATACAAAAACCAAAGTGCTCAAATCCAAGGAGCAGTAAACTTGCCCAGAACATATAAAAGCTTTAAATATAGGTTTAGTATATACAAAACTTGGTCAGAGGAATTTGAGAAGATTCTTCAGTTTAAACGAAGAGCTTGTGGGGAAACACTCAGGAGCCTGGCCCTCGGTGCCCCAAGGACCACCCCCACCCCCAGCCCTCATCCTCTCGCGGCCTCGGACGCAGCATGGAGGCTTGCAGAGGAACCAAGGCAAGGAGAGAAATGTTAGTTTAGGCCAAGTTTTCAATGAGGAGCACTCACTCCTCAAATTAAAGGGCCTTGCCGTCCCTTCAAAGTGGCCACTGAGGACCGAAGCCGCAGATGTCCACGCTGCCTGTGCCAGCTCGAGGGTGAAGCATCTTCGGGTTTCAGAGCCTGGCAGCAGGTGCGCACGCGTGCGGGCCTGGGCCCCGGGGCGCCTGAAGGCTGTACAGCTGAACGTGAACTTATACACATGGGGACTGTGCTGGGACAACCTAAACCTGCGGGGGACGCCAGCTCGGGGAAGCAGCAGCCTGCTGGAGTACCTGCGCGCGCAGAAGCCCACACAGCTGTACAAAGACCTGCCCTTGACGCTGGGATATGCGCGGACATTAACCGGGGCGCCCGTCCCCTCACCCAGAGTGGGGCGCTGCATCTCCCCACGTTCTAAGGCTTCGCTCTTAGCCAGAGAGACGGTTCCAAAAGGGAAGCTCTGGGGGAGCAGCTACGCCAGAACCAGTCAGGGGAGCCCAGTGCCAGGTCATGGGCTCTGGGCTCCGGGGAGGGCAGGGACCTCCCATAGGACTGGAAAGCCATTCTCTCGCCCTTCCTGGCCAGCTCACACTCGCCCCTGGGCTGACCTTTGCTGAAGTGGTTTCAGAGCCACTGGCCGGGCTGAGAAACGTCTGGGTTCGCTGCCCTTCTCCCTGCCTCGCTAGGCCCTTTTCCTGCCCCTCGGCAGTGGGGTCTCAGGAGTTTCATGCCATGCTACACCCAAAGCCCTGCCAGACTCCTGGAACAGCAGGCCGGGCCAGGCAGCTGGAGTCAGGTCAGAAACTTGAAAACCAAAACCGATTTGGAAATGGTTTTTGGCCTTCATTCTCTGAAAACTGGCCAGTACCCTGCGTAGTGCCGTCTCCCTGCGGAGGCACTGGTGGATCGGAACTTAAAATACATTGCTGAGACACAAGGCATAGACGACCATCCAGGTCCCTTCTGTGTCAGCTCAAGGGGCAGAGCCAGTGGGGCACGGGAGACCCATATTCATTTACAAAGTTTAAATCTATTTTGAAACTTTAACCTTTCCTAAAAAAATTTTAAAATGATCTCCCAAATCTCAAGTTTGGAAGTTCATCCTGCTAGTTCTGGCCTCTTCCATATGCAAAAGTATTTCTTTTTCTTCAAGTACATCAGAAAAGAAAAGGAAATCCGATCTGATTCCGTCCAGTGAGTTCACCCCTCACTGCGCGGACACTCTGTCAGCGACTGACACAGAAGTTCCACTTCCAGAGCCCTGCCGGACTGCGGCCTCCGCACATGCGCGCCTGCAGCCCCTTGGAACAGCCTTTGCTAATGCTTGCTTTCTAGATAAAGAAGCGTTGGCTTAAATAAACAAGATGTCCCATTAGACAGATTTCTCTATTTATAGCTTGTCTAAAATGTAATCAGTGGTATCTTCTAGTTCTGAACAAGCCTTCAAAAAAAAAAAAAAAAAAAAAAAGGCCCCTTGGTGTACAGATTTGTTGACTGTTTCTGGAAGATTCCTAAATGAGCACTATGCCTTAACAGCTCATCTGCAAGAGGAATAACTCATCTGTAGTTTCAGGAATTAGGAGAAAAAGTGGCCTACAGTATCCTTACTCAAAAAGAGCGGCGTGAACTTGCTCTCTGAAAAGCGCCCTAACCCTGTGGTCCGCAGAAATTTTTGTTTTTTTGTTTTTGTTTTTTATCAAACATGAAAGAGCAAAGTCAAACTCTATCATAAAGGCATAGCTTAAAAAAGGTATTAACTAGACAGATAAGTCATCAATTGGTTAATTCTGTCTCTAGAACTTGAGAAGTTGGGAAAAAGGTCACTGAAACATTTCAGAAACAGCCATGTACGTGAACAGGACAGAGGCTGGAGGGACACCTTACCACCGGAACGGCCGGGAAAGGCCCGCCCGCCGCAAGGTTCAAGTTCAAGAAATACGGCCATCCAGGGTGCTCCTATGTCTCCGTTACACTTACAGTCTCTTCCACAAACTAGTATTCAGAAGAGAACGAAGTTTTCACTTTACTCCCAACCATTGTCTTTGATCATGTGGGCAAGCTCAATAATAAATTTTCCTTCCTTATATTTCTGACTGCTTTCAAAGGCATGTTCCTTGAAAAAAAAAAAAAAAGTAGAAAGAAGGTTTCAGGACAGAATAGACTTCACTTTTCAACTTCATTACACTCTTGGCAAAGAAAATAAGCATATGGGGTCAAATCTCCCCAGGTGTCCCTTGTTCCGCAGACCAGGGCCAGGGGAGGGGTCTGTCTTGGTGACAAGCCTGGGCAGGGAAGGGCAGCCCACCTCTACTTGTCCTTAACCTTACAGATCCATTTCACAGGGAAAGGGTAATTCAAGTTTGTCCCTGAGCATCTGCCATGCGTAAGACAATCCGGGAGGGAGGAAGGGGAGCGAGGGCCTGCTTGCAGGGACTGCAGGTAAAAGGCCAGTGGAGGCCACTATAGCCAGCACCGGGGGGTCATTTAAGATGCTGGAGTGAGAGAGAAGGCCCTTGGCTGGGCAGTGAAGGTAGAAATGGAATGGGGCTTGGCAGGGTGTATGTGTGGGCACATGCAGGCCTCTCGGAGCCCATCTCCACACCGGGGACTGCGTCTCCTCATGTGTGTCGAGGAATGTGGAGGACAGGAAGTCAGGAATCCAGAAAGAGGAAGCACAGGCAGCCCTGACCAAGATGGCCAGAATGAATGTAGCGGACAACAGGCAGGCACCAGCCACACCCAGACGCACCTCTCAGGTGCCACAGCTGGTGGTGGTCGGGGGCACAGGAGACAGACTTGGGAGCCAACAGGAGGGGTGGGGAACAACGGGATCAGGGAGCGGGGGGCAGAAGCTGCCTATGGGCCAAGCCCCAGGTGGGCCAGTGAGGCCAGGCCTTGCTGGGGGCCGCCCCAGCCACCAGGGAGTGTCTCCTACATGGGTGGGCCACTCCCCTCCTGCCAGAGGACCCTCGGAGGGCAGGGCCTCATGCCCGCCAGCCAGCATGGCTGTTACCCACGTCCCACCTCCGGGAGTCAGGGGAGCGCGGGTACAACCATGTGAGGACCTCCACCTTCAATTGGCTAGAAAGACATGCTACAACGAGAACACGGGACACTTCAGGCAGGAGGTCTTACTCCTTTGCAAATTTTGCTCCTGACTGTAACGCGTGTTCCGGTACCGCGGTGAGTCGGCGCAGGCTCCGCGGGCCCGGAGTGCACGGGTACTCACATATTTCCACCCGAGCGTGGTTTTGCAGTTTTCACAGTAGATGTCTGCGACCGCGTGCAGCCCAGTGAGAAGGACCCTCTCCTCCGCCGGGCCACAGCCCACGTTGACCCTGCAGGGGAACAGGCGGGACCTTGCTGAAGACCAGAGGCCCCGCCCCTGCCCACCACCGCCCTTGGGGGAAGGATCAACTTATTTCTCCAGAATCCCAAGATGGGACGGCTGCGGGGGCCATGACCACCGTCCTGCACAGAACACCGTCAAAAATCAAACCCACCACAAATGGGTCACAGACCATGCCTCATGTGGGAGCTGGGTCTCAGGTAAGAGCACACCCTTCCTGCAAACTCTCACACTAAAGAGAGCAGAATTCCTTAAGCTATCAAAACACTGGGTCATTCTAGGGGCACCTGGGTGGCTCAGTCATGATTCCCGGTTCCTGAGCCTGCTTTTCCCTCCTGCTCTGCCCCTGCCCTCCCCCCGAGGCTCATGCTCTCTCAAATAAATAAGATCTTAAAAACCAAAAACAAAACCGCTGGATCATTCTAGCTCATCAAGGAACTCTGCACAGTCCAGCTTTGCGTAATCACGTGCATGGATGGACAGGAACACTGAATGTAATCGGACCATGGACACAGCCATGTCCACAAGGCCAATGGCAGTAGTACTCACACAGAATTGAAGAGGTAGGCTCGTCCCTGACTTCCCTGAAAAGACTGCAAAGAAGAAAAAAATTTTAACAGATGTACTGCAGTAAGAGGAAAAGTCTGGCATTTAGGGATGAAGGTGGAGAGACTGTTTCAGGTCATGGACTTCAACGTGGGTGGAAGGGCCACCTTGTGGGGCATTTCGAGCAGCGCTCAGGAGGAGCGCTGACCACAGGCCTCCAGGACCCCGGACCCCACACAGGACCCAGAAGTCAAAGCGCTCCTAGAGCCCCAGAGGGGCCGCTCAGTGTCCCAATTCTCTCTGCTGGACTAGCTCCCGTCAGTCAGACAGTAGGGGCGAGGGGACATTCCCATGCTTTGCCATTGAAACTGAAAGCAAAACCACATCCCAAGATGACTCCTTCCTTGGAGGAAGGGACCTTCCGGTGACATCTCCCCCAGGAAAGTGCTTTAAGCCAAGGAACAGCTTGTAGCATACCCACGGAGTCTGGGATGATAATGGAGGCAGGATGGGGTACAGTCGGGTCAGTTCCAGACTTAGCTCCCACACCCTGCACTCTCAGCAACAAAAGGGAATATGAGTTCCCTCGTAGACAGATGGGGGGCTCGTCTGCTTCGGTGCCAGGTCCAAATGACTGAGTGGAACACAGGGACCTCAAAAATAACCAAATGAAGAGAACTTCTTTGAGTGTTTTTTTAGTTTGTTTTTGTTTTGGGTTTTTTTTTTTTTTTTTTTTTTTGCCTACCACCTCAGCACGAATTCAAAAGACTGTGAGGAATGTTGAATGGAGCAGAGGGTGACAGTATCTGTAAAAGTAAGAGGCACATGCTATGTGACCAGCCACTCCACTCCTAAGGATTCACTGTCAAGACAAACCAACCGGAGCACATAGGGAAATGTGTGACAAGATTGGTTACTGGTAAGTATTTGCAATTGCAAAAGCATGGGACACGTGGATAGCCACACAAGTGAGCAAACGAGGGCACTCACATCCAGGACACATGCAGACATTAAGAAGGGGACGGAAGCAGCTGGGCACGAGCGTGTGTGGTGAGAGAGTCACACTGGGAAGTGAAGGAGAGCTAGCCATGACACGCTGTGCCGCGCCTTGTTGTGGGGGCCCTTCAATTAAGGGGAAAACCACAGGGCACCAGAGTGGCTCAGTCAATCAAGTGTCTGCCTTCGGCTCAGGTCACAATCCAGAGGTCCTGGGATCAAGTTGCACATCGGGCTCCCCGCTTGCTGGGAAGCCTGCTTCTCTCTCTCCCTCTGCCCCTTCCCCTACTTGTGCTCTCCCTCTCTCTCACACTCTTGAAAAAATAAAATCTTAAAAGATAAAGGGAAAACCATGATCTTATAGGCCAGAAAGAGACCATTTTTGCCACACAACTAACAGAGACAAGCAGAAGGAATGGAGTCAGGGGTGAGGAGGGGAAAGCAGATCTGTCCCTGCCTCCCGTGCACACAACACCGCACTGTGCTGGTTCGCGCAGTCCCTTGCACGGGCACAGACGGCAGCGGCCCCTGCTGACCGGGGACACACATCCACTGGAGCAATACAGAGACCCTCATGCTAAGCCACTAAGCCCCTGTGGTTTGGGGGCTCTTTGTTACTGCCGCATACCCTGGCCTGAGGCTAGTGGTGTTTTGATCTAAACATACAGCTTTCAGACTTAAAAAGAAAAAGAAAAAGAAAAACGCTTCTTAAGAAGAGTTTTCCTTTCCAGTGGCTTTCCAAAATTAAGAATATTACTTTATGTCCAGTTTAACAAATAATCATGTTATGGGCTTCCCCTCACATCCTTATTAGTCTTCAATTCTGTAGACCGATTTTCCTAATTCTCTTGCCTGCTCTTCAAATTCTCCCCCCGCACCCCTATAAATCCTTATTTAAAAAAAAATTTTTTTTAAGATTATTTATTTATTTATTTGACAGAGATCACTAGTAGGCAGAGAGGCAGGCAGAGAAAGAGGGGGAAGCAGGCTCCCCACTGAGCAGAGAGCCTGATGCGGGGCTCGATCCCAGGACCCTGGGATCATGACCTGAGCTGAAGGCAGATGCTTAACCCTCTGACCCACCAAGGCGCCCCACAAATCCTTATTTTTTAAACAGGGTTAGATCCGTGATGTGGCCAGATCTGTGGCTGGGGGTGAGACAGAAGTCAGACTAGAGCAGGAGGTCTGAAAACTTCCATAAACGAGGGCCAGCTGAGAAATGTTTTCAGCTCTGGGGGCTGCGCGGCCTCTGCGGTAAGGATGCTGGTGCTCTGGCCAGCCCAACAGCAGCCACCAGTGCTGTAGAAACACACAAATGTGGCTGTGGCCCAATAAAACTTCCTGGGAACAGGTGGGGTGCCGGAGGCGGCCCACAGATAAAACCAGAGCCTTCTCATAACGAGACCCGCCTGCATCAAGGAACGGCTCCCTCGGGCCGGGGCATCACTGACTAATGACAAAGATGGCCCTCTTCACAGCTTCCCTCATGGGTATTTTTCTAAAAGATCCAATTTTTCCCATCCCCCCATGATACCCTGTTTTCTTCTTAAGTATTCCGAGTTAACATTTAATTTCCTCATTATTGGACTATTTCCACAGATCTTCTAAACTTCCTTTGCTCCTTCAGTGTTTCTTGGTCTTATGTGAACTCTACTGCTCTGACAAATAACCTACTCATCTTGCTTTCTGTGACTTTTCTGTCCCAGCTGCCTAGCCCTCCAACACCCACCCCCTGTGCCAACACCACGCCCAACGGCACACCAACACCGCAGTCACGCCGAGATAACGAGACAGCAGTCAGTGACACTCAATCACGCACAAAACATTCATCAGTGCTGCCCGGAAGGCCCTAGACTCCTAGGATGCCACCAACCCCAGAAGTCACATGATGGTCAAATGTCCATCTGGTAGGGAGGTACAATCACGGTGACCGGGAGCCCATCGCTCCCTAGACACCAACCACTTGCCTTGGAGATCAGCTCATCGTGGTTGGCCAGGTGGGCTCTGCAGTGGACACAGCTGTAGGTTCGGTGACAGTTTGGCAAATAAGCTTGGAACGTTTTGGATTTTGTCATCTTCACCATCTCGGCTGGGCGCTCCTCGCTCAGCTCAGGGCTGGCACTGGACGGCCGGCGGCTCTGCTGGGCCCTCTGACAGGAAAAACAGCGGAAGATGCACGCAAGGGCCGTCGTCGTTCGGAGGGCGTGTGGCACTGTCCACACAGTTGGGACGAGAGAAAAGCGTCACAACCTGTCAACCAATCATGACAAAGCACAGGGTTATGGAGGGAACGAGAGACTTCGAGGAGGGATGCCTGGGAATTGTGTGTTCCCAGGAACAGGGTGGGGAGAGGCAGACCCAGAAGATCGAATTCTTTACTATTTGTCACGGTTTCATTCTAGGTGCCATTGGAAGTGGCGAGTGAACTACTTTTACATCCAGATCATTTGAGAAAAACATCTGATTTAGTGCATTTTAGGCTGTGTGTGACTTCTGAAAACATAAAGGAAAAAGCAGCCAACAAGCCTCCCATCCGAGTGAGGCCAGCAGCAGGACAGCACACATCTTGTCCCAAATCCTGGAATTAATGACTCAAAGCACTGTGACATTTATGAATACGCAGGAGGGATCCAGTTTAATTAATCGTGAAGAAGTTACATATCAGTCCAGAAACAAACCCTTTATATGCTCAACTGATTTTCAACAAGGGGACCGAGATGATTCAGTGGGGAAAGGGCAGTCTTTTCAACAAACGGCACTAGGAAAACTGGATATCCACATGCAAAACAAAAACGAGGTTGGACCCTTATTTAACACCATATACAAAAAATAACTCAAACTGGATCCAAGACCTAAATGTAAGAATGAGGGGTGCCTGGGTGGTTCAGTCGCTTGGGCATCTGCGATAGGCTCAGGTCATGATCCCAGGGTCCCAGGATCAAGGCTCGCATCAGGCTCCCTGCTCGGCAGGAAGCCTGGTTCTCCCTCTGCAGCTCCCCCTGCTTGTGTTCCTGCTCTGGCTCTCTCTTTGTCAAATAAATAAAAAAATTTTAAAAAATTAAAATAAACAAACACACACAAAAAACCCCAAACTATTAAAAAAAAAATCATTGTAAGAATGGAAACTATAAACAGTTAGATGAAACCATAGGGGAAAGCATTCACAACATCAATGGGGCCTGACTGCCTGCAAATGACGGTGAAGGCCCACACACGTATTTAGACTGATGGATGGTAAAGTGAGAGGAAAAATGGGGCAGAGCACCTGTAGAACACCAAAGAAAGAGAAATAAAAGTATTAGAAGTATCCAGAATGGGAGGGAAAATTACCTTTCAACAGAACAATTTCCTAAGTAGAACAACAGAACACAGAAGGCAGTCAGGAAAGGTACCTTTAAGGTGCTGAAAGACAATGATGGCTATTCCAGAATTCTACATACAGTGAAAATATCTTTCAAGAATTCCGGAATGATGTTTTCAGACAACTAAAAAGTTTGACTTCAGCGAAGTATCACTAGAGGAAGCGCAAGGATGTGCTTCAGACAAAAGAAAAACAGCACTAAACGTGAGAGTCTAAAAAAAAGAATGGGAATGAAGAAGATGGTAAGTCCATGGGTAAACAGAACAGCAGTATCTTGTAGAGCTTTGAAGAAATAGGACTGTGTGGGGCGCTTGGGTGGCTCAGTTGGTTAAGTGTCGGACTCTTGATTTCTGCTCAGGTCATAGTCTCAGGGTCGTAAGACTGAGCCTTGTCTCAGGCTCCACGCTGGGCATGGAGTCTGCTTAAGATTCTCTCCCCCCAACCACCCCCGTTCTCTCCTAAAAATATAAAAGAAAAAGAAAATATATCACCGTAATACATAAGCACAGTAACTCAGGGTGAGAGCTCTGATGAAAACTTTCTAGGGTCCTTGTATTATTCAAAAAAGTAGCTATAAGTATTGGTTAAGCTTCAGATTCTGGGAAAGTAAGGATAAATGTTGTGATTTTGATGACATTTCTAGAACAACAAAACCTAACTGTATAATTCCAAACCTGCAAAGGGGCATATCAGTGAATGATAAAATGTCAGTCTAAAAAGACGCAAGAAAGGGGGGGCCCAGCTGAGGGAACATGTATCTCTTGATTTTGAAGTTGTGAGTTCAACAACTCACCTAGACTTAATTTACAAGAGACATACCTCAAAGTAAGGACACATAGTGGCTAAAAGATAAGGCTAGAAACCTGGGTGGTGGCAACACAGACATAAGGCTTATAATTATTTGCTGGCAATATATTTATCTTATGTATTATATGTATGTGATTCACAATAAAGAAATTGAAGTAGTAAAAGGAATGGGCATCTGGCTGGCTCAGTCGGTAGGGCAGTGACTCGATGTTGGGGTCGTGGGTTTGAGGCCCATGTTGGGTGTTGAAATTATTTTTTAAAAAGGTGGCTAAAGGACAGAAAAAGTATGATATGCAAATGAAAAAATATTAATACATTAGCACTTCCCTTAAATAAATATTTAAGGGAAGACTTTTGCTAGATAGAAAAATGGATTACTTCATAATGATAAAAATAGCAGGGAGAGAAATAGCAAGTGTAAACCTTATCACTTAATAACACAGCCTCAAAATATATAAATCAAACACTGACATAAGTGCAAGGAGTAAGAAATAAATCTTCAATCAGAATAGGATTACTGGGCGTGCTTGGCTGGCTCAGTCATTGAGCACGTGACTTTTGATTTCAGGATCGTGAGTTGAAGCCCCATGCGGGGCATAAAGCTCTGTTTAAAAAAAAAAAAAAAAAAGAATAGGAACACTGATTATAGTGTGTAAATATGGTATACTTATTACATATTTATATTATACTTAAAACATAGCATATATAGTATAAATACATTTCTCTTTTACTATGCCTTTCAGTGACTGATAGAACAAACACAAATGATTATGGGCAGAGAGGATATGCAAAATGTGACGAACAAATTTTACCTAAAAGACATGGAGAAAGCTGTAAGAACTGCCGAACCCACATTCATGCACAGCATGCAAACATTTACAAAAGCCCACCCTACAAGTCTCAACCAACTTCCCCAAACTTAAAACACAGTATATTCTCTGAACACAATACACTTAAGTTAGAAATCAGTAAGAAAACCTAACAAGAAAAGTCTTTGGGGTCTCCTGGGTGGCTCAGTGGGTTAAAGCCTCTGCCTTCAACTCAAGTCATGATCCCAGGGTCCTGAGATCGAGCCCCGCATTGGGCTCTCTGCTCAGCAGGGAGCCTGCTTCCTCCTCTCTGCCTGCCTCTCTGCCTACTTGTGATCCCTGTCAAATAAATAAATAAAATCTTAAAAAAAAAAATCTTTGTATGCTTGGAAATGCAGAAATGTCTACACAAAGAAATGGAAAGATGTTCTGTGCTCATGGATTGGAAGAACACTTAAAATTCTCATCCTACCCAAAGCAATCTAGAGATTCAACGCAACACCTGACAAAATACCAGTGGCATTTTTCATAGAACAAAGGATCCTAAGATATGTATAAAACCACAAAAGACTCCAATAGCCAAAGCAATTTAGAGAAAAAGGAACAAAGTTGGAGGTATCACAGTCCCTAATTTCAGACTATACTACAAAGCCACAGAACTCAAGGCAGTGTGGTACTCGTGCAAAGACACACACACAGATCAAAAGAATGACTAGAGAGCCCAGAACAAAACTCACACACGTACGGCCAACCCAGGACAATGGTGGTAAGAATATATGATGAGTCTCTTCACTAAACGGCCCCGGGGGCACTGGACAGCTAGGTGCAAAAGGAGGAAACTGGACCACTGTCTTACGTTGTACACAAAAATAAATCCAGAATGGATTAAAGACTTGAAAGTAAGGCTCCAAACTGTTAAACTCTCAAAGAAGCCATAGGCAGGAAGCTCTGTGACCTCATTCTTAGTGGTATGATTTTGGGACCCACCTCTCCAGATAAGGGCGACAAAAGAAAAAATAAGCAAATGGGATTACATCAAACTAAAAAGCTTCTCCACAGCAAAGGAAACCATCAACAAAACAAAAGACCACCTGTGTAATGGGAGAAAATATTTGCAAATCACACGTCTGAAAAGGGGTTAATATCCAAAATATACAAGGGACTTCACACAATTTAAAAACAAACATCCTGGTTAAAAATGGGCAGGGGGGGCGCCTGGCTGGCTCGGTTGGTAGAGTGAGCAACTCTTGATCTAGGGCTTGTGAGTCCCGAGCCCCACGTTGGGTGCACAGCCTACTTTAAAAGAAAAATGGGCAGAGGACTTTAATGGGCATTCTTCCAAAGAAGACATCCGGACGGCCACAGACACATGAAAAGATAGATGACGACTCAGCATCACTCATCATCTGGGAAATACAAAACTAGTTTTCATTTTATTGTGGTTTTTCAATAACTTATCAGCACACACCTGTCAGATTGGCTATTATCAAAGAGACAAAAAAAAATAAAAGTTGGCAAGGATGGGGAGAAAAGGGAAGTGATGGAAGCAGCCAAGTGTCCACTGATAGATGAATGGATAAAGATGTGGCCATACACAGTGGAACACCACGCAGTCATCTCACCACAAAATCGTACGCGGCTCAATGTCAACGGTACTACACTAGGTGAAAGAAGTCAGAGAGGGACAAACACCATATGACCGCACTTGTATGTGGGATCTAAACAAAAAAGTGAAAGAAAAAACAAAACAGAAAGAGATTCACAGGGGCGCCTGAGTGGCTCAGTGGGTTAAAGCCTCTGCCTTCGGCTCAGGTCATGATCCCAGGGTCCTGGGATTGAGCCCTGCATCATCGGGCTCTCTGCTCGGCAGGGAGCCTGCTTCCTCCTCTCTCTCTGCCTGCTTGTGATCTCTGTCAAATAAATAAATAAAAATCTTAAAAAAAAAGAAAGAAAGAGATTCACAGATACAGAAAACAAAGGTGGGTTACCAGAGGGGACAGGGTGGGGGGATGGGCAAAGTAGGTGAAGGGGATTAAGGGGTATGAACTTCCAGTCACAAAATAAAGAATTCATGGGGATATAATGTACAGCATAGAGAATATAGTCAGTAACTTTGTAATGATTTTGTATGGGGACAGGGGACACTAGATTTATGGTGGAGATCATTTCATAATATATAAAAATACCCAATCAATATTATCTACAGTTAAAACTAATAGGATATTGTGTGTCAATTATTCTCTCATATTAAAAAAGTATAATCTGAGGAGAGAAAGGAATGTATTTCTATATACTCATGGGTCTAAGAATGGAAATTAAAAGATCTTTTTATTAATATTATTAAACAATAATAAAATAACTACTTTCTAGTACTTAAAAGAAAATGTATAATCTTACAGGATGTAGACTAGAAAATATGATAGGTTGAAATGATGAGCTAAACACCCCTTTTTTTTTTTTTTAAGATTTTACTTATTTATTTGAGAGAGAGAGAGAGAGCCTAAGCTGGGGGGAGAGGGAAAAGGAGAGGGAAATGCAGACTCCCTGCTGAGCAGGGAGCCCAAAGACCTGAAGGAATCTTCAGAGGATTATGCTAAGTAAAAAAAAGAAAAAGTCAACCCCCCAAAGGTGACATACTGTATTATCCCATTTGTAGAATGTTTTTGAAGTGACAAAATCATGGAAATGGGGAACCGATTAGAGGATGCTGGGGGTTTAGAGGGGGCTGAAGTGGGTGTGGATGTCAAAAGGCAACACAGGGAATATTGCTGTGATGATTTTTTTTTTAAGGTTGACTTTTTTTTCCCTCAGAGAATTTTTTAAAATCTAAATTCAATTAATTAGCATATAGTGTATTATTAGTTTCAGAGGTAGAGTTCAGTGATTCATCAGTCTTATATAATACTAGTGTTCGTTACATCACGTGCCCTTCTTAATGCCCATCACCCGGTTACCCCATCCCCTCACCCATCTCCCCTCCAGCAGCCCTCAGTTTGTTTCTGATGATTAAGAGTCTCTAATGGTTTGGCTCCCTCTCTGATTTCATCTGGTTTTCTTTTCCTCTCTTCCCCTATGATCCTGTTTTCTTTCCCTCCTTTTTAAAAAAAAATATTTTATTTATTTATTTGACAGAGGGAGAGAGACAGAGAGAGGGTGTACAAGCAGGGGGAGTGGGAGAGGGAGAAGCCGGCTCCTGTGGAACAGGGAGTCCAACGTGGGGCTCAATCCCAGGACCCTGGGATCATGACCCAAGCTGAAGGCAGATGCTTAACTGACTGAACCACCCAGGCATCCCTGTTTATTAAATTCCACATGAGTGAGATCATACAATATTTGTCTTTCTCTGACTTATTTCGCTTAGCATAATACCCTTTAGTTCTATCCACATCATTGCAAATGAGAAAATTTCTGTTTTTTTGCGATGGCTGAGTAGTATTCCATTGTGTGCATGTACACACACACACAGACCACATCTTCTTTACCCATTCATCTGTCCATGGACATCTGGGCTCTTTCCACAGTTTGGCTGTTGTGGATGTTGCTGCTATAAACATTGGGGTGCATGTGTCCCTTTGGATCACTACATCTGTATCTTTAGGGTAAATACCCAGTAGTGTGATTGCTGGGTCATAGGGTAGCTCTATTTGCAACTTTTTGAGGAACCTCCATTCTGTTTTCCAGAGTGGCTACATCGGCTTGCATTCTCACCAACAGTAAACACCCATCTTTAAAAGTTTAAAAAAGAAAAAAAAAAGTAGGGGCGCCTGGGTGGCTCAGTTGTTAAGCGTCTGCCTTCGGCTCAGGTCATGATGCCAGGTCCTGGGATCAAGCCCCACACTGGGCTCCCTGTTCAGCGGAAAGTCTGCTTCTCCCTCTCTCTCTGCGCCCTGCTTGTGTTCCCTCTCTCGCAGTCATTCTCTGTCAAATAAATAAATAAATCTTTAAAAATATATATTTTTAAAAATAGAAGTTAAAAAAGTAACAGAGAGGAGTGTCTGGGTGGCTCAGTCAGTTAAACGTCTGCCTTTGCCTCAGGTCATGACCCCGGGGTCCTGGGATTGAGCCCTACATCAGGCTCCCTGCTTGACGGGAAGCCTGCTTCTCCCTCTCCCACTCCCCCTGCTTGTATTCCCTCTCTTGCTGTCAAATAAATAAATAAAATCTTAAAAAAAAAAAAAAAAGCAACAGAGAAACAACACAAAGAAAATATAGGGAAGGAAATAAACAGGAAAAAATGTAATGTAACAGGCAAGGAAAACATGCAAGAGAGGATCAACGAAGCCAAAAGTTTGTTCTTGGAAAAGACAGATAAAACTGATAAAGCTTTGTTCCACTGATTTGGGGAAAGAGGTGGGAGGGAGAGATCGGATAGAAGTAATAACCTGGCAGAAATGGAAATGGGATATCACTTTCTTTGGATGAGATTTATAGGGTAAGAGGATGTTGTGATCAACTGAATGTATTTGAAAACGTAAATCACACAGATAAATTCTTAGAAGAAATATAACTGAAAAATAGGACTCAGGAAGAAACAACAAACCCAAACAATCTGATAAACATTGAAGAAATGGGGCTGAGCCAGCTAGCTTGACCTGATACCACACCTCGATGAGGGGAGTGCAAGAACGAAATTCGCTGTAATTTTCTTCTCATGAACCAAGATGCAAACACCCAAAATCAGTTTACCAAATGGAATCTAATACTATTTTAAAAGGATAATAAAATACAATTAGGTTGACTTTATCACAGGAATTCAAAATCATTTAACGTTAGGAAGTACAGTTAATACAATGTACCACCTATTGTTCTCTCAATCTGTTTATCTCAATAGATGCAGAGAAAGCATTTGACAAAATCTAACATCCATTGGCAATTCTAGCAACATTCTGCGCAGACTAAGGAAATAAGGGAACTTCCTTATCTGTTAAAAGACATCTATAAAAACGGAACAACCCACAATGAACATCAGCCTCTTGGTAAGACTTAGAAAACTTTCTCTTTGAGGTCAGGAATGAGCCTCTACACCACCATTTCCACACGGCCCTATCCCCTCTCCCCAAGTCCCAGGCAGCTCTGCAAGACAAGGCAACAAGACATAAAGATCAGAACAGAGGGGCACCTGGGTGGCTCAGTTGGTTAAAGCCTCTGCCTTCAGCTCTGGTCATGATCCCAGGGTCCTGGGATTGAGCCCCATATTGGGCTCTCTGCTCAGCAGGGAGCCTGCTTCACCCCTCTCTCTGCCTGCCTCTCTGCCTACTTGTGATCTCTGTCAAATAAATAAATAAAATCTATAAATAAAATCTTTTTTAAAAGACGGGGGGCACCTGGGTGGCTCAGTGGGTTAAAGCCTCTGCCTTCAGCTCTGGTCATGATCCCAGGGTCCTGGGATCGAGCCCTGCATCGGGTTATCCGCTCCTCGGGGAGCCGGCTTCCTCCTCTCTCTGCCTGCCTCTCTGCCTACTTGTGATCTCGGTCTCTCAAATAAATAAATAAAATCTTTAAATAAATAAATAAATAAAATCTTAAAAAAAATCAGAATAGAAAAATATACACTTAGGCAACAGTGTTACAGTACAAAGTATCTAAGAATAAATTCAAAGACCTGAAACATCTTTACAGAGAGAGCATACATTTTTGAGGGACAATAAGGAATACCTAAATAAATGGAGATAAACCAAGATCAGGACCGGAAGATATTGTAAACATATGAATTCCCCCCAAAGTGATTTTTATTTTTATTATTTTAACTATATTTGTTTTTAGAGATTGTATTTATTTTATTTGAGAGAGAGAGAGCATGAGCACAGGGGCAGAAGCTGTGCAGGAGGGAGAATCTCAGGCAGACTCCATGCTGAAAGTAGAACCCGACGCAGGGTTTGATCCCATGACCCTAAATGATCATGATCTGAGCCGAAACTGAGTTGGATGCTTAACCAACAGAGCCACCCAGACACACGTGAATTTTATTTAAGTAATTTCTACACTCAACGTGGGGCTCAAACTCATGACTTCAAGATCAAAGAGTGGCACTGTCTGCTGACTGAGCCAGCCGGGCGCCCCCCACCCCAGAAGTAATTTTTAAATCAAATGCAATTCAAATCGGGGCGCTTGGGTGGCTCAGTGAGTTAAAGTCTCTGCCTTCGGCTCAGGTCATGATCCCAGAGTCCTGGGATCGAGCCCCACATCGGGCTCTCTGTTTGGTAGGGAGCCTGCCTCCCCCTGTCTCTGTGCCTGCCTCTCTGCCTACTTGTGATTTCTGTCAAATAAACAAAATCTTTTTAAAAAATGCAATTCAAATAAAAATCCAGTAAGATGTGTTGGGTGTGTGTGTGTGTGTGTGCGCACGCGCGCATGTTTGTACACACGTGCATATGCAAGCCAGGGGAGGCAGTGAGAGGCAGCGAGACTAGATTCTAAAATTTATCCTAAAAGTGTCTATAGGGGAGGATAAAGGTTTCCTCAACCCTCTCGGGGTCCCTGGCTGGGTCTGGAAATTAAACTGGCAAAGAAAGATCAGCAGGAGAAAAGCACACAGATCTTATGGAATGTTTCCACAAGAGAATGAAGAACCAATAGCAACAGAGCAGGAAGCTTTTCTATCACTTAGACAAAGAATTTATTTGTGAAGAACAAGGCAGAGGTCTTTGGTCAAGGGGGTATTCTGTGGTGAAGAAGTAACTAGAAAGACAGGGTAGGTTTAATAAGGTTGTGCAGAATTCTTGGCCCCAAATTCTCTGTCTCTGATAGGAAGGTCTTCCCTCCTCCTCGTACAGGGAGGACACCTTTCCCAGGAGGGTCTTATGACCTGTGTCAGGGAATCAGGGCAAAGGGGGAGGTCAGAATGACCTCCTTCCTTCTGTCATTTTCTCAAATTCCTCCACCTTAAGACAGTCAACATGCATGGTGACATATGTTAGGGTAGTGTGTCTTGAGCCCCATCCTGTCAAAGGTCAAAACCATGAGGGCGCGGGACGCCTGGGTGGCTCAGTTGGTTGGACGACTGCCTTCAGCTCAGGTCATGATCCTGGAGTCCCAGGATCGAGTCCCGCATCGGGCTCCCAGTTCCGCGGGGAGTCTGCTTCTCTCTCTGACCTTCTCCTCATTCATGCTCTCGCTCACTGTCTCTCTCTCAAATAAATAAAATCTTTAAAAAAAAAAAACAAAACCATGAGGGCACTCTCGAAGAGCGTGATGGAAACACGTTTGCTACCTAAGTCTGACAGAGAGCCGTCCTGCCATTTTCCACAGTCACGGGGGCAGAGCGGTGCTGGCAGGGGACAGGAAAATGGGCTGATAGGACTCGAAAGAGAACCTAGAAACAGACCTATGCCTAGATGGACACCAGATACAATGACAGTGGTATCGCAGCTCACTGCGAGAGAGAGGTTTCCTAAAACGGTGCTGGACGTTATGGATACCCATCTGTAGGAAAAGGAAAAGGTGGGTCCTATTTTATACCAGAAACAGAAATTAATGGTTGTCCCATTTCCCAACAGAGAAAATCAGCCAGCAAGAATATCGTAGAGGAAGGTTCCACACAAGGGACACACACGGACGCCTACACATCTGTCTTCCAAAATGAAGCTCAGTTTCTTTCTCCACTCAAAGTCTTCTCAACCAAGGATTAAGGGAGCCTCTGAAGAAGTCTGATTGTATTAGATATTCCCTATCAGGGATTCCCAAAACTTTAACCTTTTCAAGCCATCACATTAGCCCTGATACAGTCTATTGGGTTTTATTTGTTGCCCAAACTATTGGGCACTCTGAATCGGAACCCTGGCATCCCTCCCATCTTTGAGGTCATGGGGATGGGGGTCTGGATGGATCCCACCCACAGCAGCCCAGCTCCCACCCCATGTCCCACACAGGCCACACAGGTACTGTCAATCCACACATGCAACCTCCTCCGCCCCCCACAATTTGGTGATGACTCATAAGGAAGGAAAGAACTTTAAAAAAAAAAAAAATTTTTTTTTTTTAAAGTAGGCTCTACACCTGAACTCACAACCCAGAGACTGAGAGTCCCACGCTCTACCAACTGAGCCAGCCAGGAGCCCTCTGACCTGACTTTTTACTGAACTCATGTTGAGTCTGGTTTCACACCTTCACCTGAGTCTTTCCCCTTTATTGAAAGGAGTCTTCAGTTTTGTCCCTTCTTTCCTCAGACTCCCTCAATGAAGACTCTAAAAGTATGTGGTAGGGACGCCTGGGTGGCTCAGTCCATTAAGCCGCTGCCTTCGGCTCAGGTCGTGATCCCAGGATCCTGGGATCAAGTCCTGCATGGGACTCCTTGCTCTGGGCGGAGCCTGCTTCTCCCTCTGCCTCCCACTTGCCTGCTTGTGCGCTTTCTCTCTCTTTCTCTGACAAATAAATAAATAGAATCTTTAAAAAAAATAAAAATAAAAATAAAAAAATAAAAGTATGCGGTAAAGGGGCCAAGAGACAGGAATCTCAGACTATTCACGAGCTGCCTGGTCAGGTCTCGAGAGTCCTGCCCCTTTAGGGGCAGAAACACTGCTCCTTGTGACTGAATAGAGAAACTCCCAGAAACTCCCTCTAGCCTTGAAACAAGGGATTTCAGGGTGCCTGGCTGGCTCAGTTGGCAGTGTGTGTAATTCTTGATCTTGGAGTTGTGAGTTCGAGCCCCATGCTGGGTAGAGAGATTACTTTAAAAAGGGGGGGGTTCACTTTTATTCATAATAATAAAGGGGGTAACACCTCTTATTTTTAGCTCACATGCAGTTCCCTTTGTATGGGACACCACCTTTCAAAGTGGCAACTCACCAAGGCTTTTCTGTTTATCGTGAATTGCTCAATGGCACAGCTATGTGTCCTTCCACTGCAGGCCTCCAAGGATGGCCTTCGCCCCAGCTGACCTCAGCCTGAGGAGCGGCCAGTGTCCAGAAGGCCCGTCTCTGTGGAACCGCCCTTCTCATAGTCTCCTGTCACCTTTACTGAGGCTTGTCCATGCTCAGCACTCACGGCCAACCCTTCCAAGGCAGGAGTGTGCCTTACATATACACATTCCACCGTCCCTGTCCTGACTGCCACCCCTGTCGCCACCCAGCAGAGGGGGCCCAGCCAGGGCAACGGCCAGGCCTGGATTTGTGGTTCCGGAGAAGCGTTTTGGGTGGTGGTTCCACTAGGCTTCTAAACTGGGTATCTGCTGGGGCACTGGCAAGATCACGGCCAAATTTTCAGGCACCCAGTGCGCAAAATGGGCTTTTACAACATAGAGCTACTGGCGAGTTAGGAGCCTCCGTGAATCAGAGAAGGGTCGATGGGTCCTGTGAATCATGTTTACTATAGGACATTATGTTTCCCCTGGGTTTGGAGGGCAGCAACCATCCCCCCACCCCCACAGAAGATATTACTGTGGGGTAATTTTTTGGAGCAAAAACAATATTCTGGATTCCAGAAATGTCTCTCCTAAAATAAACACGCATAATTATTTTAAGAGAACGTGAATCAGGCCCATGTCCATATGGTGCTGTTACCACACTTCGAAAGACAAAAACATTGAGAAATAAAGCCCCAGCCAGGCAGCTCTGACATTTCCGGGATGGCATGGAGGCTCCTGAGGGCCCCACACCCTGGGACACCCATTCTCCCTACTCTCCACGCCACCTCCCCACCCTGCCACTACCTGGTGACAGGCTCAGTTCCAGCCCTCTACTTCCTCCTCCTCCTTCCTGGGGGGCATACAAAGCATTTAGCCAGAGTTCATGGTGGAAGTAGGACCCCGGGTGGGTGGCTCGGGCAGGGACATCCACATCTTCCATGGAAAAGGGAACATGGGGGCTATGCAGAGACCCCCCGCCCAGGCCAACACTATTCTAAGTAGCAGACTTCACAAGAACCAGACGAACTGGCAGCAACCCTCGGAGGTGGGGATTCTTCTGAGTCCCACTGTGCAGATATGGAAACTGGGGCCCAGAGAGCTTAACCAACCTGCCAAGGTTGCACAGCTAGTAAGCAGTGGATTCAAAGCTGGACCGCTGTGCCTTGCAGACACATGAACCTGTGTGAACTTCACTCATCGAAGCAAATTAAAGGGAGTCTGGTAGGTCTTACAACCTAGCAGATGGGCAAAAATTTTTAAGAAGTTGCTATCACCACTGGCGAGGGCTGGCTGTGCTGCAGCCATCTGGTAACACCTGTCAGCGCTCTTGGGCACACGCCCCTGGACCTCAGCTGGGGTCTAGGAAGCACGGGGAAGGTGACTCCCTTTTCACCATTTGCTTTTTGAACAATTTAGATTTAAAAAAAAATATTTTATTTATTTATTAGAGCACACAAGCAGGGGGAGCGGCAGGCAGAGGAAGAAGCAGGCTCCCCATTGAGCAAGGAGCCTGATGTGGGACTTGATCCCAGAACCCTGGGATCATGACCTGAGCCAAAGGAGATGCTTAACCAACAGCCATCCAGGCGTCCCGGTGACTTTAGATTTTTGATACCGAAGGTATGTACCAACTACTCAAACTCACTCACTCTCTATCTCTCTCTCTCTCTCTCTCTCACACACACACACACACACACACACACACACACAAAGCGCAGGTGTGGAAAGGCCTGGAAGGATTCACGTCAAAGGGCAATGGCAGGCCAGTTTGCCTTTGGCAGAACCAGCTTCCCTTCACGCGCACGGTCTGCCTTCTCACTGGAATTACAGGATGAAATGCTCTTCTCCACACATTTCAGGAACTGCAGGCTTGGTGATCCGTGGACCCACTGGGAGGGGCAAGAAAATTTCCTCAGTCCTACCACCTGTCTGTCTGGCCCCAGATGAAGCCCCACAGCTTCTCCAGAATCTGGGCAGGGGTGTCTGTGCAACTTCAACACCTCATGGCCTAGCTCCTCTGCCCTCCAGGTCCTGGTCCTCACCCCTCCTCCCCGCTGCTTAGGTTCTGCCTCCACCATCTGTCTCCTACAAGACTAATTAATGTGTTTGCACTGAGCCCTTCTTTTCCAACAACCTGTAATACATTCTTTTCTATTTCTCCCACTAGTAACAACGTTCCCCACAGTCAGGGCCTAGGGACACTTCCTCGCAGAGTTTACTGGCTTGCTTGCTATTGACAGGGGGAGAGACCAAGGCGCTAGCTACACACACACCACTGCCCTTCTCACTTGAAAGGGTGGGACCCAGAAGGCTGATGGAAGCAGGACACACGGTGGGATAAGGACATAATCAAACATTTGAAGGCCTGTGTTGGAGCAAGAGAAGGAAAAACCAGAGATGCAAAAAGCAATCGAAGGGGGCCAGTGCTTGAGGGTGAGAGTGCCAACACTGGGAAGCCAGGTGACAGCCCAAGGGACCCAGGAGGGGAGGTTTGCCAAGAGACAGGCTGCTGGGGGTGAGCGGGGACAAAGCTGCAACAGCGCTTGGCTCAAACTGTGCCCCGTGTTTGGTGGCCAGGGAACCGCAAGCCAAGCTGTTGCCTTATCTGTAAAATGAGGGTAAATTGCGATTCACAAGGTGGTCCAGACAATCACATAAGAGGTCGTGTCATTGTTATAGGACAGCGGGACAGAGGGATGGCGAGCGCATCTCCCCACTGGGAAGTCCTGGTTCTGAGGCTCTTCAGGAGCCAGATTAAGGGGATGTTCCCTGGGTGGGGATGACACGGTATTGGCTCCAGGATTTCCATCTCTCTCTCACCAGCAGACAGCTTTTCAGAGGGTTTCTATCACAGAAGGAACAGGGACTTCCTTCCTGAATCCAACCTCTGCTGTCCTCCCCAGAACCCTTAGCCCTCTATGTCTTGGTTGTTCAGAACTTTCTCCAACCTCCCCTGAAATCTCATGTCAAGATTTCCACTCCCTAGAGGTTTCGCTGATTAGCAGATCTAACTACTTTTCTACAGATGGAAAACCAAATGAACCTCAAATGAAGAGTTTGAAAGGAAGATTTCCATTGCTGCTGCCTTTTTCTTTTTCAAAGTTTTCATATTTTCTACAAACATAGGTAAGTCGCTACTGAAGTTACAGCAGGCACCTAGCTCTAACAGAACATATGGAAAAGGCAAAAATAAAAAACCCAGCAAGTTGAGGACAGGTGTCATTACGCAGTCTGCCGTGCCCTCACAAATTAGAAGTGATAGCAATAAATAGGCAAAATGGGCTTAGTTAACCAGAGGGCTTTCCTCCCTTTCTTATGTTTGTGTCGGGGCTCTGAGGCTAACAGAATCTGTGTTATTCAACTTCGGCAAAGCAGCTTCTTGAAATGCCAATTTTATATCTTCCTGGCATTAAATCCACCCAGGCAGATTCTACTGGCAACTTGACCTCAGCATTTCAAGCACCCCCAGTGGCTGAGGATTGGTTTTGCCAGCTCCCCACGTCAGAACAGCTCTCTAGAGCGAAGTGGTTATATATGCTACCGAATAACTAAGAATACTGCCTCTTCATATTCTAGTTTCTCAGTCTCCCGGGGGTGCGGAGGGATACATTCAAACTCTACGGAAGCCCCTCGCCCTCTCCACTCTCTGTCCCTTGACACTAGGTCCTTGTGAAACTTAGGGACGACAGGCAGGAAAATCAGGAAGAGATTTTATAGGAAAGCTGCTTCCAACCTAAAGAGGTTTACACATTCCAAGGCTTCAAAATGGTAAGATTTAATGTCTGGACTTAGGCTACAAGAATGTCTCCATGTCAGTTGCTCATGTTGGCAAAGGCACCATGACAGCAGAGGGTCGTTAACACTGGGGAACACTGGGCATGGGGCATACCAGGGCTGTCTGGACTACCCTTGCAACTTTCACAGAAATCTAAAGTTATTACAAAACAAGAAGTTCGTTTAAAAAGCAAAGGTTATGGGGGCTCCTGGCTGGCTCAGTCGGTGCAGACTGTGGCTCTTGATCTCAGGGTTGTGAGCTGGAGCCCCACACTGAGTGTAGAGATTACTTAAAGATGAAATCTTAAAAAAAAAAAAAAAGAAAAAAGAAAAAAGAAAAAGCAAAGGCTATTGCTCAGATTGGTAATTAAGATTATTCAGCTATTTTTTTTCTTAAGTGCCCAACAGAAGCCAGACTCTGTGCTACAGGTCTGTGGTGGGACAGGATTTCGCTCTGGTCCTACCTCTCCTGAAAGGAGAAGACACTCTAACCCTGTGAGATGGCAAGGGAAGGGAGCATCAGGGTCCAGGAGAGCTTCAGTATTAGCATTCCTCAAGTGTACCATGACTGTCACCCAAGAACCCGGGGCTAGGGGTAAGAGGGAATCAGCGCACAATTACAAAACTCAACCACCCCAGCATCCAGCACAGCTCCTGGCACCGAGCAGGGACTCATCTACTAGAACGGAGCAGAGGCTGGAGGGTGCACAGGTGTGGGAGAGAGCCGGCTTGCTCAGGTGAGGCACCTGGAAGAGTTCCCCAGAGGAGGTAAGCCTCCTCTTGAGGCTTGCTTAGTTTAGGAGGGAGGTGGGTGGAAAGAATAACATTCTTGGCAAAGGAAACAACAGGTTAAAGTGTGTGTTCTGGCCAAAAAGAGGAAGAAGAAATGCAACTGAACAAAAAAGCTTGGGGGTGGGGAAACTGAGGTCTTCCAAAGCCATTATCTTTGCAAAATGAAATTATAGCCTTCCCCCCCCGCCCCATCCTGGAACTCAGCACATTATCTGGACATCAAAGATGTCAATCAGAGGCAGGCCTGGGGGAGGGGGACCCTACTGAGCAGGTTTCCCAAGCTATGGTTCCTGCAAGCTGTGCTTTAAAAAAAAAAAAAAAAAAAAAAAAGCCTAGTGCTACGAGCAGGGAACTGATACAGAGAACAATTCATTTTAGTCACGATCTTTATGTGGGTAACTCGAAAACATCCCCCTCTTCTAATAAACATTCCTAGGAACCCTCTTTTGTCCTCATTTCACTCCGGGTCGCAACATTTTTTTTGTTGTTGTTGTTAAAGAGGGAAAAGCCCATTATCAGCAGGCATCTAGTTCATTCTCTCTGTAAATTTTTTTCGTGGCTGAAGTGGGAAGGAGGCAGGGAAGGGAAGGAAGAAAGGAGGGCAAAAATCAAAGATCAGGCTTTGTGGTCTGCTCCAACACGGAGTGAGCCAAATAACAACAAAAAATCCAATCAGAACAAAAACATCCACAGGTGCGGCCCGCTCGCGCCCCGCCCGCCGGCCCGGACGCCCAACAGGTGCCTCCGGGCCCCGCCCGCTGTCGCAGGAGCCTCGGGTCGCCACAGAGTAGCCGCCCGCGCAACAGTGTCCAGGCCCGCCCGTACTCACGGCCGCTCGGCGGTCCGCGCCCCGGCCCGCAGCGCCCATCCGGCCCGGGCCCCAGTCAGCGCGGGCTCGGCTCTCAGGCGGCGCCGGCGCGGCCCCGGACGCGCTGCGGCCGTTGGCGCCTCCGCAGGGCGCGAGGCATCCTCCCGCCGCCGCCCCGCGGGCCGCCTGCCCTTTGTTTTGGAGCCGCGGCCCCGCCGCGCCGCCGTTAACGACCTCGGAACGCGGCGTCGGCCAATCAGCGCGCACCCCCGCCCGCGCTCCGCCCCGTGCCCCGCCCCTCCCGCGCGTTCCCTCCCCGCGCGCTCCGCGCCCCGGAGCTGGACCCGCTCGCACTCGACTGGGCTGGGCGGGGGCGCACGTGCCGCGGGGCGCGCCGCGCTCCCATTGGCCGGCCTGCCGAACGCGGCCTCGGAGCCAGCCTATGAGGGTTGAAGGGCCTGGGGGCGGGGCCCCGCGGGGAGGGGCGGGCCCTGGGGCGGGCTTAAAGAGGAGAGCAGTGCGCAAGCGCGGTCTGTCCTGAACTTGGGTGTTCAGCCCACGGTTTTCGCCTGCAGGCTTCCCCCACGGTGGGGAGCCCGCGGGCCACTCGGTCTCTCCGCACGCCTGGGTCGGCTCATGGACGTCAGGGCCACAGCTTCCGGGACCGAAGCGGGGCGCGTGGGTCGGCCGTGCACAGGACTTGGGCTTCCCTGGTCGGACCACTGGCAGACTCGGTTCCCAGAATACCGGGTCCTCCGCGCTCGCCCACTCCATCCTCCCTGAACCCTCCAAGTCACTCTGCCTGAGAACCTCTGCATCTGGCTCTCTGCTTCAGAACCCCCAGATCGGATTCGACAGGAAGCTCCATTCTTCAGGTGGCCCTCCCGGCCCCCCAGGCAGCCCATCCTATCTTCATGTCCACACCCCATCCCTCTACGACTCTCAAGTCATTATTTTTTTGGCCCCAAAGCTTTCCACTGTAGGTTGTTTCTTAAGTTACATAATTTTTTTAAAACCACAGTGTTGAGGTCACAATGTATATAACATTTTTATAAATGTTCGCCTTCTTTAGATCTTGTTTCTTTTTTGCAATGCAGTGTATCTGTAAAGATCTCTCAGCGTCTTTGGATGTGCATCTGATTTATTACTGTACTTAGAAGGTCTCTGGATACTATCCATTTGTCAGAACTCAGCCATTCTCCTGGCAATGTCTCCAGCTCCCCCTCTTTTACAAACCTGGCTGCAAAGTGGAAACTCATGATTGTTTTTAAGATGCACTTTTCAGGGACGCCTGGGTGGCTCAGTTGGTTAAGCGGCTGCCTTCGGCTCAGGTTATGATCCTGGGCTCCTGGGATCGAGTCCCACATCGGGCTGTTTGCTCGGCGGTGAGCCTGCTTCTCCCTCTGCCTCTGCCTGCCACTCTATCTGCCTGTGCTCACTCTCGCTCTCTGACAAATAAATAAAAAAAATCTTTAAAAAAAAAAAAAAAGATGCACTTTTCAGAGGAGTGTTAGCATCTCTTCATTAACTATTAATTAAGTCTTTCGTAGCTTCTATTTCCAACTTTCAGATCTTCAGTTTGCAACTGAGTGTAGGGGAGTTCCTTTCTCTTGTAAATTTTAGAGATTCCTTAGATTGTCTTAAATATTATGCTTTTGTTGTTAGACTTAAACTAACAGACTTAACAGTTGTTAGACTAAGACTGGCAAGCATCTTAGCCAGTCCTCTATTGAAAAAAATCCTAATTTTTATGTGAGTCAACGTTTATGTAATTTTGTATCTTGCTTCGAGAAGGGACATTTTACTCTTACTGCAGTTTTTAATGAATGATTTTAGTGGCTGCAGAATATTGAATTTAACATACCCAAATAACTATGTGCTCGTTAGGCACGTTGGTGATTTCTGCTCCATTTCTTTGGATTCCTGCATTCTTGGAATATTTTTGCACCAGATTTCCTATTGTGCTTTGCATTGTGGTTCCTAGCTTCATCCTTAGAAATACATCTTTTCCTTAAAATCTAAGGGATCGATGCATGTAATGCATGTGAATCCAGTACCCTGGCCTGTCAGCTCATTGCCGCCTCTCCTGCAAGAATCTTGCCCTCTGAATGACCCCCAGGGTGGACCCCTTTCCTGACCACTGACCAGTGCCTTTTAAATGTTTTAAACTATGACCACAGTAAAGAATACATTTTATGGGTACAAAATTTCTATTTGGGGTGATGAGAAATTTGGGGGATAGTGTGGATGACTGCACAACAATGTTAATGTATCAATGCTACTGAATTATACACTTAACAGTTAAAATGGCAAATTTTAAGCTTTAAAAACCCATTTTACATTATGATCTAGTACACATACATATGAAAAATTTCACGATTTAAGACATAGTCTTGTCTTGTGTAACGCCCTAACACTATTCTTTTCAGTTTTATTTTTATTGATGACATCCTGCACGTGACTCTCTATGTGATTTCACAGGCTATCAACCATAGCCTGTGGTCTGCCACCCGCTGCCTGGTCCCCGTTGTCACCACCCTCCAGAAGCCTACTCTGAGCCACAACACTGTGCTCTCTGGCCCCCTCCTGTTAGCAGGACCACGGCTGCCTTCACCAGCACTGGGAGCCACACAACTCCCTGTCTTCACCACCTACCCACCGATGGCTCTTCTCCTCCTTTTGTTCACCTCCCTTGAGCACCTTTCTCACATCACAGACTTGCCCAGTGAACCCCAGTCCTGGGTAAATGTGACTCTCTCTGCTATGGCTGGAGAGATGCTTTCCCTTGGGGAGACCACTTTCTAGGGCAGAACTGTCCTCCTGACAATCCTACCCTTGCCCACCTGCTGTGGCCATTCAGATTCCTGCCTTCCTGGAAGACGATCCTACACCAGCCCCTGCCCTCTGCCTGTGCTAGCTCTGTGTCTTGCTTTACTGAAGACATCAGTGTCAGCAGGAGAGTGTTTCTCACTGCTTCCACCCTAAACCTTCCACCGGCCCACTCCCACCACCATGCACACATTGCTCTGTCCTCTAAGACCTGCATGTCACTGGCGCATCGGGTCTACCCCACCCCACATGCTAGCTGGTCTGCTTCAGTCACAGCACCCTCTTTCTCCTGCATCCTCAGTCCTTGCTTTATTGGGCTGTCCCATCAGGATGGGAGACATGGTGTCATCTCCATATCCATTTTCTCCATCATCATGCTTCTCTCTAATTCTTCAAGAGCAAAACTGCTCAGGAACAGCTTGGCTGGGCTCCTCCCACTCTTGGGCTCCCTCCACTCCACCTGTTCCTTGCCAGAGCTCACATCCGGGTTCAGCCAAATCTCTGTAGTGGTCAGGCAGCACTTCACACCACCTGATGTCTCCCAGGGTGTGCCTCAGCACGGACCCCCAGCCCCCAAATCCTAGGCTTCCAAGTCCATATGCCCACTCTGAACCACCCTTGGAGCTCTATGGGACACCTCAAAGCCAGGGCACCCTCAATCGAGCCACAGCTATCAACACCTCAGTAAAAAGCACAGCCAAACTTCCAGGACAGCCAAAACCTCTGAGCCCCTCACCTCGGGTCTCCCCATCATGCCCCACAGTGGGCCCTCAGAAAGTCCCTTTCCTGCCACCAGTGCCTGACACCAGGGCCACTCCTCTCTCATGATGATGACTGCCACATGTGAGCAGCAAGCTCTTCTCCTTACTCCTCACACACTGACTCTTTGAGAACAAAAGCCAGACCTGTCCCTCCTCAAAAGCCTCTGGGAGCTTTCCATTACACTCAGACTAAAAAACAAAGTCCTTCCAATAGCCCCCCAAGACTTGGCACCTCCCTGTCCCTCTCGATTTCCTACTTCAACCCCTACATTTGGCCAACTACAACATTCGGAGGGACCAGTCCCCACAGGACCACCTCCACTTCTGACACCAATGGCACGTTTGGGAGTCCCCAAGTGGACCCTTAGCCAAGGTTGACAATTTCCTGGAGGGACTCACAGCGCTTTACTCACGGTTACAGTTTACAGCACAGGAAGGATGCTGATTAAGACCAGCTGCAGGAAAAGCACCCAGGGACTGGTCTAGGAGAGTGTCAGACTTGAGGGGTAAGCTGCCTGCACACAACCCTCCTCTCAGCACCCGTGAGGGACAGCCCACATGGTGCTGCCGACAGGGAAGTTCCTCAGGGCCAAGTGCTCAGAGCTTTTACTGGAGTTCATTGCACAGGTGTGATTAATTGAGTGTCCTCCTAGTGATCTCAGTCTGCAGCCCCCTCATCACAACATTGGTTTTTCTTGTGTGTTCAGTTCCAGCCTGAATATAATCTGTGCCACGTCCCTACTTGAAATCGCATTGTTAGGCTATTAGAAGGCCCCCCCCCCCGCCCCAGGCAAACAGGCACTCTTGGTAGAGCTTAGTAACCGCCTCCCCAAAGCAGAAGGCAAATGGCACTCTTTGGGGGTGAGATTAAATTCTTCCCGACAACCTCCCCTTGCTTACTACTCTTCAGACACACCACCTCTTTGCTGCCTCTTCTTGGGGACTCTGTGCTTGCTGTCCCTTCCTCTGGAAGGCCCCTTTCTTCAGGACTCTGCTCAAATGTGTCATCACCAGAGAAGCAGTATTCTCCAGGCTCTGCGGACCAGAGGCTCCTACCCACCACTCCCTCTCCCTCCTCACCCAGCTTTGATTTTCCTCTTCAGCAACCCCTCCCACCACCACCACCACAACTGGCTTGTGTTTGCTTCTGTTTGGTTTATTGTCCGTCTCTCTCACCAGGATGTGAGCCACCTGAGGGCAGGGTCCGGGTTTGTCCTCAGCTGTTTATGCAATGCTTGCAACATAATTTGTTGAATGAGCTACTCCTGCAGGAAGACTGAAGCGTAAAGGAGCTCTAAGATGCCCAGCTCTTTCGTTTGGGCTGCCCACGGCACCGGAAGACCAGTGCACCAGAACCCCAGTGCACCGGAAGTGCACCACAGAGGAGAAGGGATGGAAGAGTCCATGAGAACCTGGTGCACCATGGCTCAGTGCCTTGCTGCTCAGTGGTGTTGTACACCTGCTGCCAGCAAGCCTGCTTGGTGATTACGGACTCGAGCCCAACAAAGGTGAATGGATCAGGCTACGCTCATCAAAGGTGGAATGCAGTATGGGATCCAGGACACTGCAGTTGTCTAACTGCCCATGGGAGGCTCTCCAGACCCATGTGTGGACACAGTGGCACGTTTGTGATCACATGCTGGAGTTGGACCCACACAGGCTCTCACATACAGAGATGGTTACAGGCTAGGGTACTGTCCGTGTCCCTGGAGGATCCGGTCTAGCCGGTTGTTACACGCTAAATTGCGTCCCTCCAAATGTGACTGTATCTGGAGATAGCCTTCAAATAGGTGATTAAGTCAAAATGAGGTCGTTAGGAAGGTGCCTTGATCCAGTCTGACTGGTGTCCTTATAAGAGGAAATCAGTTCACAGACACACACAGGGATGACCCACCATGTGAGGACACAAGGAGAGGGTGACTGGCCATTGACACACCCAGGAGAGAGGCCTCAGAAGTAACCAAAGCTGCCAACACCTTGATCTTGAACTTGCAGCCTCTAGAATGGTGAGACAGTAATCTCTGTTGTTGAGGCCGCCTGGCCTGTTATTTTGACAGCCCTAGGCAAGCAAATACGCTGGGGTTGGGAAGTAGCAAGACACCAAAAGTAGGGTGCCTGGCTGGCTCAGTCAGTAAAGTAGGCAACTCTCGATCTCAGAGTCATGAGTTCAAGCCCCACGTTGGGCATAACACTCAGTTAAAAAAAAAAAAAAGCACTTAAAACAGTCTTCCTAAAGGGTCCTCTAGGCTGCCTTCTGTCCCCAAATCCTGCTTAAACACCTTGGGTTGGCCAGGCTGAGCAGCTTGCCTAGGGATGACTTCAAAGCAGGCTGGCAGCTTGCCATGCAGCAAACAGGGAGACTCACCTCCCATCCCCAGGGCTCTCCACAGCCAAGTGAGGGGATGCAAGTCTCTCTGTAGCTCCTTGGGGTTAAAAATTCTCTGATTTGCTGATAAGTTTCCTTTATGAGATCCAAGCCCATTAGGAAGGGTGCAGTTGCTGTTGGCATGGCAACCACAAGCCATCTTTGGTTCTTTCCAAATTAAAAAATTCCCAGCTTCAGGGCTGAGGAGAGCAAGATGTAAAAGAGGAGATGAAATTAAGTTACTGATGGAAGACGTTGCCATGGCATCGTGCTGTCCTTGGAGTCTGCCAGCTGCCACTGTGATTTCTCCATTCTTCGTGAAGAGGAAGGAGTCCAAGAGATGATGAAGTGCAGCCTCCCACAGTGAGGGAGAAAAAGTATATGTTATGATTAGAAATAGTAACTAATGATGGGAATTTATATTTTAAGAGTAACTATCCATCTAACATACAGGGTTTCTCAAAATGTAAACAGATCACCTGGGAATTTGTTCAAATGGGTTTGCTGAAAGGCAGCATGTCTGAGGTGGGTCCTGAGATTCTGCATTCTAATTTTTTATTGTGGTAGCATATATAGATAACATAAAATTTACCCTCTTAAACGAGAGATTCTGGGGCACCTGGGTGGCTCAGTCAGCTAAGTGTCTGCCTTTGGCTCAGGTCATGATCTTGGGGTCCTGGGATTGAGCCCCACATCAGGCTCCCTGCTCCACTGGAAGCCTCATTCTCCTTCTCCCACTCCCCCTGCTTGTGTTCCCTCTCTTGCTGTGTCTCTCCTTGTCAAATAAATAAATAAAATCTTGGGGCACCTGGGTGGCTCAGTGGGTTGGGCCTCTGACTTCAGCTCAGGTCATGATCTCAGGGTCCTGAGATTGAGCCCCGAGTTGGGCTCTCTGCTCAGCGGGGAGTCTGCTTCCCTCACTCCCTCTGCCTGTCTCTCTGCCTACTTGTGATCTCTGCCTGTCAAATAAATAAATAAAATCTTAAATAAATAAGTAAATAAAATCTTAAAAAAAAAAGATTCTGCATTTCTAACAGTCTCCTAGTGATGGTGATACAGTGGGTCTGTGACCCATGTTTTGCACATTAGCCTTTTTAGAGCCTTTCTTTGTACCATAACTTGAAGTAGGTGGCAGGCGTACCAAAATGAGCAAGACACACAGTGTGCTTTTCCAGGGAACTTCCTGGCAAGTGGACAAGAGAAGGGGCAATGTCATTTCAGAGGACCAGACTGAAAACTGTCTGATTCACAAGTGGGTCTGGAATTTGCATGCTGGAAGATCAAAGTGTGGGGGTGGGGATAGTGACATGAAGACTCTGGTAACTGCTGTATTGACTTGCAAGTTTGCTAGACCATTCCCTAAAGAAGGGCATGGAGGCTATTTGTCTTCTTTTTGGGATTTCAAATAGTGCTGGTACAAACACCTTTGTCCACATGGCTGTTCTCTCTTGGATTATTGCCTAGGGAACAAAAAAATCCCCCCCTAAAAAATCCCAGTAATGGAAATACTGAGTCAAAACACATCTGACTGGCTCATCACATGTGCCAGATTTCAGTGTATTCATTTACAGCACTATTAGCAATGCCAAAGGACACATGTTTCCTTACAACTTCACAACATTTGGCTTTTATAATTTTGCTTTTGCTAAAAACAGATGCACAAACAAACAAAACAAAAAAACCCAGAAAGCCTATAGGTTATATACAAACTGGAACTTCACCTTTTTTTTTTTAATTTTTCTTTTTTTTTTTTTTTAAGATTTTATATATTTGTCATAGAGAGAGCACAAGCAGGAAGAGTGGCAGGCAGAGGCAGAGAGAGAAGCAGGCTCCCTGCTGGACAAGGAGCCCGATGGCGGGACTCGATCCCAGGACCCCGGGATCATGACCTGAGCCAAAGGCAGCGGCTTACCGACTGAGCCACACAGGCGTCCCACGTTTTTTTTGTGTGTGTGTGTTTGTTTTTTGTTTTTTAAGATTTTTATTTGGGGGCACCTGAGTGGCTCAGTTGGTTAAGCATCTGCCTTCGGTTCAGGTCCTGGGATACAGCCCCACATTGGGCTCCCTGCTTTTTCCTCTACCTCTGCTCATGCCCCCTGCTTGTGCTTGCTCCTTCTTTCAAATAAATCAATGAAATCTTTAAAAACAGATTTTTATTTATTTGAGAGAGAGACAGAGAGAGCAGGAGTAGGGGGTGGAGAGGGGTGGGACAGAGGGAGAAGGACACTCCCCACTGAGCAGGAAGCCAGCCCGAGCAGGGTCTCAATCCTGGGACTCTGGGACCATGACCCTAGCCAAAGGTAGACAACACCCAACTGACTGAGCCACCCAGGTGCCTCACATTTAATCTTTAATTTGCATTTTCTGATTTCTAATGGCACTGGATGTTTTTCTTCATGTAAGCAGATAATATTTTTTGATTAACAGTTGGGAATGAGGCAAGGTTTTTGTATTTTTAGGATTTTTTTATATTTTGGAAAATAGATTTTATTACTGGTCACCCATGGCAGATGTGTCCCAGCTCCTATGGTTACCCCCCACTGTTGTCCACATTGGCCTGTGTTAAAATCAGATGCAGAGCTATTTCTGAATAGTTTTCTCCAACACCACCTGCTGAGTAAACACTTGTCTAGACACACTTGTTAGAAAGGCATTGGAGAGCAAGCACAAATATAGGAAAGGCCTTCAGGTTAAGGTTTAACACATAGGGAACTCGGGATCCCTCCTGCCCTCGAAAACAAGAAAAAAGCTGCAGAAAACTGAAAATCAAGGATCTCTTCTTAGACCCAGCAGAGAATTGAGGTCGGGGGCAACACCTCCTCCCTCAAACTGTAGACTCAGGCAAAGACAGAGTATCCCAACTCACCAGTAGCAGGAGCCGGCAGCCAGGAAGTGGTAGGAACATCTACATGACTGCTTAAATGGTCATGTTCATGAAATGCTGGAGCTGAGCAAGAACTAGCTTGAGAATTAGAAACTCACCCTCAGTGAACCAGTCAAAGGGGGGGGGGGCAGGGAAGCACACTCTTCCACGTCTTACCTCCAAGGAGCCCCAGCAGGTCCTCACAGTGAAGACTGGAACAAAATTCTTTCGTGTTTGACGCAAGGGAGAGGGGACATGTGATCATTTGAAATATGTCCAGATGGGGGCGCCTGGGTGGCACAGTGGATTAAAGCCTCTGCCTTTGGCTCAGGTCATGATCCCAGGGTCCTGGAATCGAGCCCCGCCATCGGGCTCCTCTCTGCTCATCGGGGAGCCTGCTTCCCTCCCCCCCCCCCCCGCTTGCCGGACTCTCTGCCTACTTGTGATGTCTGTCTGCCAAATAAAAAAAATCTTAAAAAAAAAAAAAAGAAATATGCTTAGATGGTTTATTCTACACACACACACAGAGTCCAGCCCATGACAGAGACAACTTCCCCAGAGCCTCATCTAACATGGCCACTCCAGCCCCCTGTAGCCTTTGTCTTACCCAGGGAGGCAAAAAAGCCCCGAGAAGCAACGCTTGTGAGAATCACGGACGGGGCCACAAGGCCACAAGAAGACAGACCTAATCATCTGATCCTGGGACAACTCCCCTCCCTCTGTGTCTTCCAGCCCCAAGCAGGGCTCCTGTTTCTTAGAGAGTTGCAGCTGTAACAACTGCTACAAGGCTGATTCTTCACAAATCCGTGTGTCATCCCTGCACAGAGGTCATGCTGATCTCTGTTGCCATTCTAACCTGCTGTATGTTTGTTTTTAATGATTTTATTTGACAGACAGAGATCACAAGGAGGCAGAGAGGCAGGCAGAGAGAGAGGGGTAAGCAGGCTCCCCACTGAGCAGGGATCCCGATGTGGGGCTCGATCCCAGGACCGGGAGACCATGATCTGAGCTGAAGGCAGAGGCTTAGCCCACTGAGCCACCCAGGTTCCCCCCCACCTTTTTTTTTTTAAAGATTTTATTTATCGTGAGAGAGAGAGAGTGAGTGAGAACAGGGGGAGGGGACAGAGGCAGAGGGAGAGAATTTTTTTTTTTAAGATTTATTTATTTGACAGAAATCACAAGGAAGCAGAGAGGCAGGCAGAGAGAGAGGAGGAAGCAGGCTCCCTGCGGAGTAGAGAACCCGATGTGGGGCTCGATCCCAGGACCCTGGGATCATGACTCGAGCCGAAGGCAAAGGCTTTAACCCACTGAGCCACCCAGGCGCCCCCAGAGGGAGAGAATTTTGAGCAGACTCCCTGCTGAGTGCAGAGCCCAGTGAGGGGCTCAACCCCATGCCCCTGAGATCATGATCTCAGCTGATATCAAGAGTTGGATGCTTAACCAACTGAGCCACCCAGCTGCCCCGCGTCGTTCCAATCTTAACACGTGTTGCCTAAGTGAATACCGGTGCAAGGCTGACTCCACTGAAGCAGTTTCTAGAGACACCCAAAGACCACAGAGGAAACATAAACAAGGACACCAGAGGGAACCTCAGCCTCTGAGCCTAACTCCTCGCCAGAAAAACATATAAACCTCTCATTAAAGTGCTATCACAGTTACTCAACATCTGTCTGAAATTTGACAAAAACTACAAGCTTGTGAAAAAAAAGGCACAGTCTGAAGGGAGAAGGCAAGCCTCAGACCCGGGCTCAGCTATGGCAGAGATATTGGCATTATTGGCAGGAATTTAAATATTTTATTATTTTATTTTATTCTGTTTTTTTAAGAAAAATTTTTTTGACAGAGAGAGCAAGAGCACATAAGCAGGGAGAGCAGCAGTGGGAGAGGGAGAAGCTGGTTCCCCACTGAGCAGGGATTCCCGATGCAGGACTCGATCCCAGCACCCTGGGATCATGACCTGAGCCAAAGGCAGACACTTAACCAACTGAGCCACCTAGGTGCCCCAAGATTTTATTTTATGAGTAATCTCTACACCCAACATGGGACTTGAACTCACAACCCTGAGACCAAGAGTTACCTGCTCTCCCTACTGAGCCGCAGTGTGCCCCCTTGTATGGGGAATTTAACACAACCATGGTTCATATGCTAAGGGCTCTAACAGAAAAAGTGGGCAACATGCAAGAATAGATGGGTAATGTAAGCAGAGAGATGGAAACTCTAAGAAAGCATCAAAAAGAAATGGTAGAAATTTTAAAAAAATGAACAGAAATGGAGAATGGCTTTGGTGGGCACATAGGTGGGCCGGGCACAGCCAAGAAAAGAATTCATGAACTTGAAAATATGTCACTAGAAACCTTCCAAACGAAAATGCAAAGGGAAAAAAAAAAGTAACAATGTCCAAGGACGGCAGGATGATTACAAAAGATGTCGCATATACAGAATGGGAATTCTGGAAGAAGATAGGAGCAGAAGAAACATTTAAAGGAAAAATGGCTGATACTCACTGCCCACGTTGTGTGGTGTCAGTGGTGATGGATGTGTGACTCCAAGGCACGGGCACCCACAGCAGTGGCTTGGGCCCAGTGAGCACACACTCACTCTTGGGGACAGAGACTGAATAACCAGCACCCCTTCACAGGCAGTGGTGTGGGGGTGGGCACCAGCCTCAGGGTGCCTCATCAGTGTGTTCAGGTACCAGGCCCTCTGGGCTTTGTGGCTGAACCAGTGTGAGCCCCAAGTATGTCCACAAGCTCTGGTGGCATGGATGGTATGCTCACGATTTGCCTTCTGAGAACCGTCCACCAACAGTATCCAGGAATGTGTAGCTGAACAGAATAGGGCCCCGTGCCCCAAAATCCATCAGGCATCCTGGGCCCCTTCTCTGCATGAGCCCACAGTATGGATGCATCACAGGAACAGGACACAGGAAGGGACAGATAGGTCCACAGAGGCTGCAGGTGGGAGCCCAAATCCCCTCTGCCAGAGGTTAGCATGGCTGCTAAGGGATGGTGAGCTCTTGTCCTCAGCACAGAAATGAGTTTCCCATAAGTGAGATAAGATGTTTACAAAGTGGTATTTGTGAACTCATTTTTGCAAGAAGATAAGTGCTAGGAGGGGCGCCTGACTGGTTCAGTTGGTGGAGCACGTGACTCTTGATCTGGGGGATGTAAGTTTGAACCCCACTTGTGTGTAGAGAATACTTAAAAATAAAACCTTTTTTAAAAGAGATTTATTTATTTGACAGAGAGAGAGAGAGAGAGACAGTGAGAGAGAGAACATTAGCACGGGGAGTGGGAGAGGGAGAAGCAGGCTTCCTGTTGAGCAGGGAGCCCAATGCGGGGCTCTATCCCAGGACCTGGGATCATGACCTGAGCCAAAGGCAGATGCTGTGCCCCTTAAAAATAAAATTTAAGAAAAAAAAAAGTGCTGAGAAAAATGAAGTGGGGCCCTGGCTTCCCAGAAAGTAGTGTGAGTGCCTTGGTGTGTCTCTATCACGGAAAAAAACAAAACAACAACAAAAAAAACCAAAACACAAACTCTCCAAAATAACAACAACAAAAAACGGAGAATATTGAAGAATTAATGGCAGAAACCAAATCACAAATTCAGCAATCTCAGACAACACTCAGCAACACAGCCCATCTAGGCATATTCAAACTGCAGGAAACCAAAGACAAAAAGACAACTGGAAAGAAGCCACAAGAAAAGAAAAACAAAAACAAAAAACCCCCAGATCACCTACAGAGAAATAACGGTGAAAATCACCTCAGATTTCTTGTCTGAAACCATGCAAGCAAGGAGTGAGAGGGAGTAGAGTATTTAAAAAGGTGGGGCAACTGGGTGGCTCAGCCAGCTAAGTGTCTGACTCTTCATTTCTGCTCAGCTCATGATCTCAAGGCCATGAGATCAAGCCCTGTGTTAGGCTCATGCTGGGCATAGAACCTGCTTAAGATCCTCTCTCTCTCTTTAAAAAAAAAAAAAAAAAAAAGCTTATGTATAGCTGAACTTCCGAACTAAATAATTTTCCTTCTCTCTGAAGAACTTCTTTTAACATTTCTGGTAAAGCTCTACTGGCAACAAATTTTCTCAGCTTTTTTAAAAATATTGTTATTTATTTATTTGTTATCTTTAAAGATTTTATTTATTCATTTGAAAGAGAGAGTGAGCATGAGCAAGGGGAAGGGCAGAGGAAGAGGGAGAAGCAGGCACCCTGCTGAGCAGGGAGCCTGTCATGGGGAATGATCCCCAGACCCTGAGATCATGACCTGAGCCAAAGGCAGATACTTAACTGACTGAGCCACCCAGGCTCCTCTAATTTTTTTTTTTTTTAAAGATTTTATTTACTTATTTGACAGAGAGAGAGACACACACACAGCAAGAGAGGGAACACAAGCAGGGGAAGTGGGAGAGGGAGAAACAGGTTTCCTGGTGAGCAGGGAGTCTGATACAGGGCTGGATCCCAGAACTCTGGGATCATGAACTGAGCAGAAGGCAGACGCCCAATGACTGAGCCACCCAGGCGACCCTAAATTTTTTTTTCAAGTAATGTGGGGCTCAAACTCATGACCCTGAGATCAAGTGTCCACACTCTTATCAACTGAGACAGCCCGGGACCCTGAATTCTTTCAGCTTTTGCCTAAGAAAGTATTTCTCCATTTTTGAAGGATACTTTCACTGGATACAAAATCCTAGGTTTGGTGGTGTTTTTGTTTTTTCTCTTTCAACATAATGTTTAACAGAAATAGTGTGAAGGGACACCCTTGCTTTGTTCCTGACCTTGGGAAAACACATAGCTTCTCATCATTAATAATGTTACCTCTAGGTTTTGGGGTTTTTTTTGGTCATTTAATTGTAGTATAGTTGACACATACCTGTGTTTTTGTAGACATTCTTTGTCAAATTGGGAAAGGTCCCCTTTATTCTTACTTGGCTGAGATTTTATGAGCAAAGGGGTTGGATTTTGCCATATGCTTCTTCTGCATCTATTGGTATGATCATGTGACTTTTCTTCTTTAGTTTGTTGATATGATGGATTACATTGACTTCCTAATGTTGAACCAGTCTTGCATAACTGAAATAAATCCTACCTGGTCATGGAGTGTAATACTATTTTATTTTATTTAAGATTTTTTAAAGTAATCTCTACATTTAATGTGGGACTCGAACTTAATAACACTGAGATCAAGAGCCACATGCTCTGCTGACCAAGCCAGACAGTCTCCCCTATAATTCTTCTTATATGTTGTTGGATTTTCTTTTCTTTCTTTTTTTTCTAATATTTGTTGAACATTTCTGCACTTACGGTCATGAAAGATAGTTTTTTTTCTTGCAACATCTTTGTCTGATTTTGGTACATTAGGGTAATGCTGGCCTCATAGAATCAGGTGTGTTCCCTCTGAAGAGGCTGTAGAGAAATCATATCATTTCTTCAACTGTATGTGTCTGGCGCAATCATGCACCAAAGGGTAGGTATTACCTGAATGAGATGAAAATTTACATCCACAGGAAAATGTGCAGACAAAGGATTACAGCGGCTTTATACATAATTCCCCCAGATGAAACCACCAAGATGCCCTTTATAGGTGAATGGGTAAACAAACTGTGGTATGCCCATACAATGTAGCATTATTCCAAGATGAAAAGAAATGTGCTGTCATAAACACAGAGGAGAAGGGGGTTACCAAGGGCTGGGGGGTGGGAGAGAGGGGGAGATGCTGGTCAAAGGGTCCAAGCCTTCACTTATAAGATGAATGACTTCTGGGGATGCACGGTGACTGTAGTTAATGATACTGTGCTGTATATTTGAAATTTGCTAATAGTAGATCTTAAGTGTTGCCATTACACACATACAGAGAAACTGTGAGGTGATGGATGTGTTAACAGGGTAGTGGTGATCATCCCATGAAGTACATGTATTTTGAATTATTATGTTGTACATCTCTTTTTTTTTCATGTTGTACATCTTAAATATATACAATTTTACTTATCAATTGTATCTCAATAAAATTGGAGAAAAATGCGCTATCAAGCTATAAACTGACACGAAGTGGGCTTAAACACAACATTGCTACATGGAAGAGGCCAATCTGAAAAGGCTACACTCTTTAGATTTCCAATTACATGACATTCTGGAAAAGGCAAACGTAGAGAGACAACAGAGCAAAAGGGTCTGTGGCTGCCCGTGGTGAGGGGCGGGGCTGGTACTAGGAGCTCTGCGGGCTAGCTGCTCAGTTATTCTGCCAATCTTAAACTACTAAAAACAATAAAGTCTACTAAAAAAGAAAAAATAAGGATATGAGCCAAAAGGGGCTGAGTGGCCCAAATTGGTGGAGAGGAGCTCTTGGGAGATGTGGGGGGTTAGGAAGTGACTAAGCTGTTTTGAGAACCACCAGTGAAAGACAGGGTGTCCCAAGATCCAAGAGAATTCTGGCAGGGTAAGTTGACTGCTTTCTGGATTTAATGCATGTATTAGAGTCCTGGGGAGAAAAAAGTAGTCATAAACACACAGCTCAAGGTCTACTTTATGCACAGAGTAAATGTAAGAAACCAGCAATGGGAAGAACTAAATTGATTTTTGGGGGACAGAATGTTCTGGAATTGTCAGCACCTGTCTGCAGCCTCCCCAGGCACAGGTAGGGCATCTTCCACACCATGTTTTCTAACTGTAATAATTGCCCTTCTCCAACTCCCAGACTAACACAAAGTATTAAACCTCTTGGTACCTGTCAACTGCTTTTTAGGAATCCCTGTGTGCCAGGAGTGCTACCTAAATCTGAGGGGCAGTGGGACCGACAGCCCAAGTGGTGGGGTGCTTCATGGAAGGGGCTTCATCTCTCTGCTCTGGGGCCTTGGGCCAGTGCTCCAACACTGCCAATTCACCCTCAGGGCTGGGAAGGGCTGAGCCCAGAAGGGTGTGGGGTCAGACGGAGGCAGGGACGTGGTACAGAAGACCAGGGCTGAGGGGGTACCCTTGGGGGCCTGATGAAGCCTCCAGACCCAGACACAGATACCTGTCACCGCCAAGGAAAAACAAAACACAAAGCCAGACCAGCAAAAGACAAAGAAAGGAAAGGGGAGGGAGAGAGCTCTTGCGGAAGCTGCTGTAGGCACGGGACACACCTTTCCTCCAGAGTCCTGGGGGCCACTAGGAGGCAGGGGCTGCCATCCCAATCCCACCAGCAGACTGAGGCCCCCATAGCCTTGGCTGAAGGCCCTCTGCTACTTGACAGTGGAGCTGAGTTTAGGACTCAACTTGCCAGAGGGCGCTCAGGAGTTGGGGTGCATGTCTGCTTCCCCTTCAGGAGCTACTCTGTGTGCGGTGGGTGGGGGAGGGGGTGAGACCTGTGTTCTCCCATCCCAGGTGGGGCATGCAACCTTGATGAGGGCATGTTCTTATATCAAGATGGGAGCTTGCACAGGCACACCAACTCGTCTGCAGCATGTGGGAAACATGCACAACACGGGGTTTAAGAGGGTGCCAGGACCAGCTTGGTGGGCTCCCTACAGCCCCAGGTCAGTGCAGCTGCACTCCACTCCACACTTGTGGGAGGGAATCAGCCATCAAATAGTATCTCCAGTGTTTGCTGGGCATGCCCGTCTCATGGCCAGCTGAGAAAGGAGGTCTGACTCGTTCTTGCAGACTGAACTGAATTAAATTGGACAGAATTCAACCAGGGCCAGCCCCACCCCTCCCACGTGGCAACCCAGTTGAGGGTCCTGGGAGTGGCCGCAGAATGAATGCACAGGCCCCCTCTGCCTTTATCTGTGAGAAAAAAAGGCAGGACAGGTCAAAGCATCGTGTTTCCTCGTCTGCCATGACATAATCTGCCTTTTTCATCCTTCTTTCAGTAAAATACTTGGCCTCATCTGCTCATCACTGACAGTACTAACTTGTCTTTTTGGAGGATGAACTGAGAGCCTGGGCACTCCTGGGACTTCTCCTGGTCCTAAGTTCCCTGCTGGGTACCATCCTGGCCTTCTGGGGGCCCGAGTTGCACACACTGTCCCCACAGTGCCATCCAGTCCTAACATGCCTGCATTTCATGCTCAAAAACACTTGGGGCTAATGCAGCTGCCTTTGCACACTTTATAATCTAGCAGGACGGTGCCTCTCATTCCTGTTCTCCTTTAAGCACTTTTTAAGTTTGTAGTTTTAACTTTTCATTTAATGCCTGTCTTCCCTGCCACAGATGGTGCCACGAGGGCAGCTCTGTGAGCTTTGCCTCCTGCTACCTTACAAGCTCTTCTTTCTTACCTACTGCTCCATCCAACCTCATCTGTACTTCTCCACTGGTCTGCATTTCCCTGCACTTTCAAACCAGGGGGACCTCCCCACACCTACTCGCGGGTTCCTCCTGCCAGGGACTCCCGAGCTGCTGGCCCACTGGGCAAGTGCTAACAGTCACGTGGGGCCCTGTTCCACTTCTTCAATGATGCCCTTTTGTGGCACTTGCTCTGCTCTCCAGTGCCTCTGAGTGTTCTTTGATTCCTCTCGGGTGGAAGCGTGATGCCACCCATGGGAAGGAGCCCGGGGAGGCACTGGGCTGTCCCACCCTTGCTTATTCACAGCAGGCGGATTTTACGGATTTCATGAAAGGGCTCTGGTGATTAAAATATTTTAAAATCACTGCTGTGTGGGATGTGTGCACACAGCAAAGACTTCAAAAGCAATTAAAAACGCAATTCCTTACAAGAAGTCAGCCCTGGCTCCTTGGAGCAGCTCCTGCCTCCCCATCCTGGGCCTTGCACTAGTGCAGTCCTCCTTCCCCGGCAGCTGGCGCCATCATGGAAAGCCTACATCTTCTAGCCTCTAGAGTCTGCTGGCTCCCCAAGAACAGGATATTTTAGTGTGGAAGTCACTTTGGGAAGGAAGCAAAGGCACTCTCTAGAGTTTAGAAGGGGAATAAAAAGGGGTGCCTGGATTTCTGGGAGCGGTAACAGGGCCACTGGTCCCTGACTCTCCAAGGTGGTTTCTGTCAGCTTTGTGACACTTTGTGAGTAGAAGGCCAGCTCATGTGCCCACACCGTCAGTCTGCAGCAGACGTCCTGCCAGTGCCTGGGCCTGGAAGCCTTGGCCCTGGTGTCCCATGTGCTCCAGGTCACTGCACATCCCCTCCCCCCTTCTCCCACCACAGATGTGCCCTCCCAGTCCTCCCACCATTTCCACAGCTGACAAGAGGCTTTGTTACCTCTTGGTCTTACTAAATACGGGACAACGGCTTCCCTGCTCTTCTGACCAAGAAATTAAAAAGGAAAAGCATCTCTACACCCAAGAGGTGAGGTGACTCATGCTCCATTCCCTCCCACACTCCCCCCAGCCTCCTTGGGCCTGTCTTGCCCTGGCACTACACAACAGACTTATGGGCATCACCTCAGCCAGGCCTCCAGGGACACGCATTCCTCTCATTTCTGCTTTCATTACTGGCTCTTTCTTATTCTCAAGAGACCCTGTTTCCCACTTCGCCTAAAAAACACCTGTCATGGGGCACAACCTCATTCCATATCCTCCTCTCTACCTTTTCTTCAAAGGACCTTTGTCTTCAGCTTTCCTTGGTGCCAGACTCAGAGAGAGCGAGCCCCTTGTGCCACGTCCACCTTGACATCCCCCCCGCTTCCCTGGCCCTCGGCCCTGTGAGGCCCAGTAACACTGTCCCCTCTCTGGGTCAGTCTCCTCAGATTCAAATGTGGTTAAGCCCATCATTGACAAAAACCTTCCCCTCATTGCTCCCCTGTGGACAATCCCAATCTCTGTCCTTCCTCCACACTTGGGGCTTCAGGGAGGTCTGCACCTGCCTCTACCTGCTGTTACCCCGTGACCTGGAATTGGCTTCTGCTCTCCCCAGAGAAGAGCAGTGTGGTCACTGGTCAGCTCTGAACGTTCTGGTTCTGATTAAATACAGAGAACCAACCAAGATCTGAGTCTATACTGCCAACTGGAATGGCTGCACCACTGCCAAGAAAAGGAGCTCATCATAATTAATGTGGAAAAAAAAAGATTATTAATTCCTTCTGCTGAAGGAAGATGATCATTACAATTGGTTTCCACAGCATTTGGGACAACAGTGTTGATCTCTCAAAGGGAAAGTTAATGCAATAATTCCATGAACGTTTCAAATACCCATCAATTTAGGCGAGATCAGTTCATTTCCCTGAAAAATGTTCAGACGGTCCTCCCCACTCAGATGAATAGAAAGCAGGTAGTTAACAGATGTTTTAGTGCTACCTTACAACAAATAAATAAAAACAAATAAATATATAAAGCATTTCAAAAGATCTACTATTTACTTTCTTTTGAGGTACGGAGCTAGAAACTTAAAATGTATTTGTATGATCTTTATGACATGCCAAGTTCTACTTTCCAGTCGAAGGTCTGAGTGTACAACAGGCTGAAGCACAGAACAGCACAATGACGGGCCCAAAGCCAGCTGCAGTTAACAGCAGACGGTGGGTTTTGAACCCACATTTATGGGCCCAAAGCTTGTGCTCTTCCTATACCACCAAACCAAAACATTTTCCAGTATTTCTGTTCTGTAAGTCATAGCACGATGCCCAATATTGAGAAGGACCAAATGTCCAAAAGTCCCTAATACATTCATGATATCTTGGTCTGAAAATAGAGGCCGCCAAGGACACCTGCCTTAGCAGCTGTGGCGCTGAAGCTTAGGAAGATGAGAAGAGACGCACATGGGCACCGTGTCTGAACTCCCAGCACTGCCTTCTTCCCCCTTCTACAGTCAAGCATCTGAAGAACAATCTGGAAAACCTGATGGAGCACTAAAATCCCACTGGCCTTCAGAGTACCAGCTTATGGTTCTATCACTGATTACTATAAGCAAACTCAAATTACAAACACACTCATTTGGAAAGCACTGTAATAAAGGACTAGACGACTTCCTATGTTCACATATGAAATTCCAATTAAGCTATACATGCGCAGTACTATGTTATTTTGGTAACACAGGGACACAATTTAATGATTCTAATTTTTTTTGTAGTTTTTTTTTTACAAGTCAGGTGCCATAAACATTCAAATAATCCATCTTTTAAAAAGTACGTTTACAACATCAAAAGAATTAAGATGAAATATAAACCTTTCTACTTACAATTTTTATACAGATTAACCAAATCACAAATACCACAAATAAATGTTAAACTGTAACAATATAATGAATAAACATTCAGATTCTTAATAAAATCTTCCTTTAACATTTGTTTTTAACTTACCATTATACTAAATAATCTATGCAGAGTTTTGGGGTACAATACCAAGAAGGCACCAACAGTACAAAGCAGATACAAAGCAGTTTCAGAACTTTCTCGAGTGCTCTACATGGATGAACAGCACAAAAAAGGCAACAAGCTTTAGGTAAATCTGGTGCAACCCTAGAGAATTCCCTCTGGATTCCCAGTCGTTTCTGATCCATGATGCCGAACTGGCTTACAGTGAGAGAGACCACAGATCTACTGTTACATGCTTCTCATCTGCACTATACGAGTATCATATTTCAAACACCAGCATGACAATTTTAAAGCACAAATGCTTTAAAAATGAATAAGCAAAAGGATTGCTCAGATTTTCAAAACCACTACATTTACAAAAATATTTCCCTTAAACTTGGGATTGCTCCAAAACATTGATTTACAAATATAAAAGTATTATGGAAGGACCCAAAGCATGTGTGCATATGTGTGTATTAACATACTGTTACCATACTATATAAAAGTTACCAATTTAAAAACCGTATTAACATATAAGCAAATAAAGGTCAAACAGTCTCCTCTAAATGGTTTGAACGTTATGTGGCATGCGGTGTGGGCAGCATACATGTGTGACTCTTTACTTAGACACAACCAATGATAAGCCACATGTGGCTCCAAAAGCCAGCAGGACCCTGCACACCCATCACCTATGCCTGCAGCAGCAGGACAGACTGCGAACACACCACGCACTGTGTACTGCACACAAACACAATGGTATTCTTCTACCCATGCATCAAAATGGTCTGCGTGTCTCCATCAGCTTTGAAGACTTGTGTCAGCACAGAGTCGTCATGAGTTCTCTCAAATCCATTCCACTGGCTTCGTTAGGTATTTTGTTTCACACTAAATGAAAAGACTGGAATGTTTCAATAGAAATTTTTTGCTTACTTTTTAGACACCAAAAAAGCCATTAGTCTGAAAGCTTATCTGAGCATACTAAAAATGGAGGCATTCAGTATCACCAATAAGGAATCTGGATGATCTAAGCGGTACATTTTTAGAGATGTAAGAAGATTCCAAATGACAAGCCTATCACACGTAATAGCTAGTACTTTTCACAGGTACCTTGATTATGACAATTCTCTGACCTGTTAAACCAAGTTTGGCATGATTAATAAGAAGCACACAACTTACGACTACAGTGATTCTAGAATACAGTTAGTGGTTTCATGCCAATGTGACTCCACAGTACCAGTGAGGGGGATGGGACAGCCTGCAGTCCCCAAGTATTAGTAACCAAGACTATGGCTTTCTATTTAGAGGACTGCAGATTAACCTCATAATACTAACATTCCATTTAAAAAGGACAAAGAAATAAGAGTAAGAAAACTGCCAATGCTTCTTTGAAAATGAAAACTGACTCACCAATATATCAAGTTAACAGTCAAACCTCTATCCTATCAATGCCGTGCAGACCTTTACATGGCAGCTCTGTGCACGGAGATGAAAATCACGTACTTTAGGGCAAGAATCTAGATGTGGTTCTGATCTCTGAGGCTGCGTCAGCCGTCCTTTGTTAACCTGTGAGGTGTGAACATCAGCACCCTGGCCGGTTGATGTGGGCCAAGTGACACTGGGCAGTCCTTCCCAGCACCCAGCCAGTGCCCAGCAGCATTTCTGGGGCACACAGGCAGGCCCTCTTTAGAAAGAACCAGAGAATCCAACCTGAGATGTCTGGGCATCTTCATCATAGTTTGACATATTATTTTAGACCTATGTTTTGAGTAAAGGAACATGTCAGAGAGTCAATTCTCTGCTATGCAAAGGGAAACCAGGACCCTACAGAAATGCCTTCTAAATCATTTTATGTAAACCAGTGTTGGGGCAGTTCCCTGGGTGGAAAGAGGAGGCCCCCAAGCATTTCTGCTCCAAGCACAGAGTGGAGCTGACTGTCCATTTGGACACGCTGATCCAGAGGAAATCGACACTGAATCTTAACATGAATATGAAGATCGAAGATGTACATTTATTTTCATGAATTACAAGTGCATTTCTGTTCATATTAGCAGGCAGTCTTTATATAACCCATTCTCCATTGCTGTCAAAAATCAAACGAGAAAAAAAGGACAGCTGAGAAATGAAAAGCTAAAAATAGAATTAGTTTTCCTAAGTGATCTGCTGGATAGCATTTCCGTGGAACACAAACTCAGAGGTAACAATAAATTTTTCATTTCAATCATAGGCATGTGGCACTTGGACAGTCATCTCTGCACAGAAAGCTGTAACAGTCATGCGAGGGTACAGTAATTATTGAACAAGGCAAATTTCTCACCACAGAGAGCAGTGGGGGAGTAAAGAGGAGGCACCGCACTGGGACAGAACACCAAGTCAACGCCACAGTATGCAGTGGCAGGAACAAATACTTAAAGAGATCAGGATAATATGGGCTAGAGCTCCAAACATGACTTAGTGCTAGCTTTTTCTCATGGTCTTAGCTCAGCAGTATCAGAAACATTTGAGAGTACTTGACGACAGAACAGTGCTTCATGTCATGAGCTCATGAAGGCTTTATTACAAATTGTTATATCGTAGGTTGAAAAATGAACTTGAGATGCTGACATGCTGGAGGAGGAAAAAGAATTGTACACTTTCTCATTTAAAGACGCAGGGCTCCTCTCTGCTAAATCCTGAGGCATTGGACGTGGCTACACTGAACGTGGCACGCCGTGTGAAGGAGCTTGGGGGCATGCGTACCCCTGCGTGTGCAGCTCTGCCCCGTGACATCCGGCTGGCCTGCGGGCTGCTTCTCCACACACTTTCCTTAGTGCTGTGCTGCGACCGGTGTCCATCTCTCACTAAATCCTGAGTGCAGCTGCCACTTTCAATCTTTCTGTGTAAGCCTTGCAAACAGTACTGCAGATAACACATCTGAGCGAGTGTTTTACCTATATGAATGGTGTGAGAAACCACAGTAAATCTAGAGAGTGAAGTTGCTGGGTGCAGTACTTCTTTCTTTTATTTAGAAAAATGAGTTTTCTAAAAGCTGGGCAAACAGCACAAACCTTAAATATGCTAGTGACTAACATGATATGAGGAAAGACACGGGCAAGTGCCCCCAAAGGTTCCCGAGATGGGAGCACCTGCTGCAGGCTGCAAAGACATCCCAGGTGTTTCCACACGCTCCTGCTCCGGGGGAACGCTGATGGTGAAAAGGTGAAGTGCAAATAAAGGGCTGTCACTGACTTAAAGTGCCCTAGGTAGTAGCCTTCCCTATCATAAAGTGAGATGCCAGTGACGAGAGCCAATTTGGAAAGAACTATCTCTGGTGTGACTGCATGGGTCAGCAGGGCGGCACATAGGAAGGATTCAGGAGAGGGAGGAACCACTGCATCTTTCAAACCAGAAAGCGATTAGTGACTAAAGCAACGGTAAGCAGTAGGTGCACTGAAAGTACATACTGCCACAGGTCACCAGTGGGTGACACACACAAGGATGCCAGGAACAGTTCTCTGGACTGAAGGAATTCTTTGAAAGCATAAAAGCCACAACTACCAGAAACCGCCCCTCTGAACGGCTCAAAGGAGTCAAGGTGGGTAAGCCGAGACAGGCTGGAGACAGGACCGGGGTCAAGAACTGGGAAGAACAACACCGATGTCTGAGCACGTCCAGTCCTCTGAGCCCTTGTCCTGTTGAAAAACAAACAAACAAGCTACGAGTTAAGAATGACCCACATTAAAACAACATTAGCAGCAATATCAGGAAAATGGAGAAGTGAAAAGAATGTGCCAATATTATGAAAACTGGAAAAATGGGAAGCAGAGGGGGAAGGTCATTTCACCTGGAACCACCACGAGGGCGTGCGCATCACAGGGCAGCTCTGAAGGAGTGGGCTCGGCCTCCAGTCTGCAGGCGCCTCTCCTTGGGCACCTCAGAGAAGGCTTCTGTGAAATAGGGAACACACGCACGCATGCACACTTGCAGCTCAGCAGACTTCAGTGTTCCTCAGGTGCCTTTTACTAACTACAGTACCCACCACTCCAATGGTCAAAACCAGGATCTGAAGGTCTTTGTAAAGAACACATATTTGGGGGGTCCTTGGGTGGCTCAGGTCATGGTACCAGTTTCCTGGGATCAAGCCACACATTGGGCTCCCTGCTCAGCAGGAACCCTGCTTCTCCCTCTCCCATTTTCCCTGCTTATGTTCCCTCTCTCGCTGTCTCTCTGTCAAATAAATAAATAAAAATCTTAAAAAAAAAAAAAAAAAAAAAAAGAAGGAACACACATTTGGGAGGTACCTGGGTGGCTAGTTAGTTAAGCATCTGACTTAGGCTCAGGTCGTGATCTTGGGATCCTGGGACTAAGCCCCATGTCAGGCTCCCTGCTCAGCGCGGAGTCTGCTTCTCCCTGTCCCTCAGCCCCTCCCTCTGCTTGTACTCTCTTGCTCACGCTCTCTCGCAAGTAAATAAAATCTCGAGGGAAAAAACCCCACACATTTGGGGAGCCTGCATGGCTCAGCTGGTTAAGTGTCCAACTCCTGATTTTGGCTCAGGATCTCAGGGTTATGAGATCAAGCCCCACATCGGGCTCCACGCGAGGCATGGAGCCTGCTTAAGACTCTTTCCTTCTCTCTCTCTCCTCGCCCTTCTAAAACACAGACACACACACACACACGCAAAACATTCATCTGTGACTTCTTTTTCTTTTTTTTTTTAATCTCTACACCCAATGTGGGACTCAAACTTGCACCCTGAGATCAAGAGTCACACGCTCCACTGACTGAGCCAGCCTGAGCCAGCCAGGCACTCCTGCTACCTCCTCTTCTTACCAGGTCTCTTTCCCTCTCTGGATGTCCAGTTAGGACAGAATCAACCACACAGTGCCAAGCATGTTGTTTTAAGTCAAGTTCCCTACAACTGCAACAAAGCAGGACAAGCAAAATGAAGTACTGGCTGGAAGTGTGAGGTTGGTGGGCTTGGATTCTGGTGAGGCAGGGAGCCATGGCATGGTTCTCAGGAGCAGCAGATAGTTCTGATCATGTAGGTCTGGGGTGATCTGATAGCTGTGGCCCCACCAGTCCTGAAGGACAGCTCCCTGAGAGACAGCAGGTGGCATCCTGCAGACAGTCTTCACTCATTATACTTGACAGGACCCACCTGGCTCTCCAGATGTCTGCATGTGGGCCACCTGCAAGAGGTCTACTAGAAGTGTCACACCATCAAAGTACAAGAAGCACACCTTTCCCCCTTCATTATGGTAATATCTCTATTTTACATGAAGAGATTATATTACAAATCAAATCTACTCTAACCCTTTATAGGCTAATAGTTTTCAAGGGTGAGCATCAGAATCCTCTGCAGAGCTTGTAAAAACATAGACTGTTGGGTGGTAGGGCACAGATGGACCACACTTCTGAGAACCACTGCCTAAGGCATCCATATGTAATGAATTAAGTTCATCCCGAGGTTTCTATTGGTTTTGTATCACGCTGTGGAGAAGTGAAACACTACTACTCCAATCACATAGTGTTCTTGGCTCTGATGAGGAAACCTGCTTGAGATGGCTGGAGGGTAACTTAAGTGTGTCAAAATGCAAACAAAATAGATCTTCCCTTTGGAGAGACCCTTACTGTTGTGAAATGTCTGCTAGTATGATCTAGCAGAATGTCACTTTGGTATTTCACAATGCACTTTCAGGCAAAATGGGAGTTCATCTACCACTCAGGAGTCAGGGCAGGAAGAATGATTGTTAAAACCCAACTCTCTGACAAGGAGATGGACTCGGAGATGGGAAATGACCTCCCTCTAGAGATACGCTCTTCTGAACTGCAGCCAAATCTACTGGCTGGGAGAAATTAATCGGTTTGAGAAAATTCACCAAAAGGCAGAAGAGGAAGGAAGTCAGGCACCTACCTTCACCAGCCTCTTGTCACAAAGTTAACCACGGGCATATTTTTAACTTTTCAGTGGACACATTATCTAAAACTGACCCAGTTAAACGAAATATAATGAACACCCCCTGATCATTTCAGATCACTCAGGGCATCAGTAAAGCCTGTGATGAGTCAAGGAGGGGACACGTGGGGCTTTTCCTGGAGTAGGCTCTGCTATCCCCTCCTGCAAAGGGGTCCCCATGGCTGTGCTCTGAGGTCCTGTGTGGGCACGTTTTCTAGTTCTTTCCTATGTGGCTGGGCAGTCAACATCACCTTTCTTTAAAGTCCCTGTATGTTCCAGCACCTGTACCTCCCGAACGCTCCAGTTTGTAGCATCTAATCTCACTGCTGCAGGCTGGGAACTCAGTAACACTGTGGTATAGTATTGTGAATGAGCTCCTCAACCTTTTCCAGGGCACAGAACTACTACTCCAAGGCAGCATACTGAACTTAGAAGAAAATGGGATTTCCGGGTCCAAAGACCCAGAGCTGCCTAACTTTGCCAACAGCGTATAATCTTCAGCAAAATGCTTAAATATGTGCAATCTTCAGTTTCCTCAATCATAAACATGGGCTGTATACTGACTTCAGTCAGTGTTGCTGTGAGCATCAAAATAAAATGTTTGTGAAAGAACCTGGCCCAGAATTTAATGAGTGCCCCCAGCTCCACCTTCCTCTGGATTTACTTTTATATTCTAATGACTAAATTATAAGCCAATCTAGATGTTGGGACCTCCTTGGAAATGCATTAAGAAAGAAGTAAGATAGACTGACAGGTAGATGGAGGAACAGATGAACAGATATGGGAGAAAACGGGTTTCTATTGTAAAACTCAAACTTTTCAAAATAGTTAAAAATTGTAATTTAAGAAACACTGGGTAACTAGATCTACAGAGATGATCATTTTGTGATGTATAAAAATCAAATCAGGGGGCACCTGGGTGGCTCAGTGGGTTAAAGCCTCTGCCTTCGGCTCAGGTCATGATCCCGGGGTCCTGGGATCGAGGCCCACATCGGGCTTTCTGCTCTGCGGGGAGCCTGCTTCCCCCTCTCTCTCTGCCTGCCTCTCCGCCTACTTGTGATCTCTCTCTCTGTCAAATAAATAAATAAAAATCTTTAAAAAAAAAAAAAAATCAAATCAGGGGCGCCTGGATGGCTCAGTGGGTTAAGCCTCTGCCTTTGGCTCAGGTCATGATCTCAGGGGTCTGGAATCGAGCCCCGCATCGGGCTCTCTGCTCAGCAGGGAGCCTGCTTGCCCCTCTCTCTCTCTGTGCCTGCTTCTCTGCCTACTTGTGATCTCTGTCAAATAAATGAATGAAAATCTTAAAAAAAAAAATCAAATCATTATGCTGTACACCTGAAGCTAATATGTCAATTATGATTCAGTAACAAAAAGTTGGGGGAAAAAAGTTCAGGCTATAATCATGTACTATGCCTTTTGCTCCCGTGGTGAAAGTGAACTAAACACAGAGTGACTGTCTTTGCCACCCCTTCCCTGGTAACAAGCCCTAGTCCTGGACTCTCAGAAGTGGGGTGGACACTGGCAGCCGCCATGGCCTCCATCAGGAGACATCAGGCCAGCAGTTGCGCCCTGAAGCCCTAGGAGCACATTTGCCTTTGTCTCGTTCACCTGTGGCAGTTGCACTGCCCCCCCCCCCTCCTCCAGCAGCTGCGCCAGTAGTCCCAAGGGTACCTTGCTCTCTGGGTCACCCAACATCCTTAGTGCCCTAGAATCACCTTCCTGATGCTTCAGGAACCCGAAAATGCCTGTGAGGGAGAGGCGGGCTCCTTGGTAAGCCTGGGCTTCAGCTTCCCATGCAGATCTGACTCCCCAGCCCCACACTGCCAAGCGCCTCCCTCCTTCCTGGCATTCTCTCTCACACTAAAAATATGCATGGCAGTTCTGTTTGTCTTTGTCCTCTACTAAACCGTGTGCTCCTTTGGGGCCAGGTTTAGGTTTGCTCTGCTCCCCAGGGAGTCTAACATGTGCCTGTCCCAGAGGAAGTATGCAGTATGTGTGAGCTCACCAAGAAAAAGATGGGGAAAAACAGAGGCCACCAACGGACTTCAGGAAAATGAGCTGTTAAAAGGATTGTGAAGAAAGAAAAGCAACCGAAGTAGCTCGGCTCAATAGTATTCTAGGCCAGGGGTCAGAAAACCTGTACTTGTAAAGGGCCAGATAAAACTTTATCTCCAAAACCCTGACGCAGCTGATCTGACCTTGTGCAGACACAGGGAAGCAAGCTCTGGGAGAGAGAGGACCCCTTCCACTGTGAGCACCAAGCAAAGGGACCAGGATGGAGAACCCAAGGAGACTCAAGTAGTCAAAGCGGCTGGGTCCTGGGGTCTGACTTTTTGTCAGTGAGTGACCCTGCAGATCATTATACATAAATACTTTAATAGACTCTAACATCATGGGGTATGAAAGGATAAATGAATCAAAGCCTTGCTAGACTCTGTCCTCCTCAGCCTCTTCCCCATCCCCAAGGGCTTATTTATCAGCTTGTTCCTAATGTCCCACAAGCCGGTGCTTCTTCCACACTTCACTTTGAATTTGTCTTTTAGGACATGTCCAGTGTCAGGTGCTAGGATCAGTTAATCTGGAGTCTTTCAGACTGCATTTCCTCCACTCTGCCGAATACCACTTCTTGCCTCCACAGCCCTCGTCCAAGCCTCTAGCCCTCTGGTCTGGAAGTTCACAGATTCATTTTGAGCTCTTCTCCCACCCAGTCTTCTCCTCCAACCCTCCATGCTTAGATACCAGACTTCTGAAAACCCCATTTTCTCTCCTCCACACTAGAAGAGTGTACTCTCTACTGGTTCCCAGCCTTACTCTGCCTGGTTTCCACGGCCCCCTAAGGCTGAGCCGGCTATGTCAGTCCTCAGATTCTCTCTACCCTTCCTTTGTCCTCTGTCCTTAATGACAGGGCTGGGAGATTGTCAACTGTACTGCTGGACTTCACTGGTGACTGGCTTCTGATGAGATTCTGCCAAAGGCCGGCAATGCAGGAAAAGCTAGGTTTCCTTTTTTCTGCTTCTTAGTGACACACGACTTTTGAGGAGGAGGGAGGCTCCTGGTTTCACAGGCACTGGATAGTTAACGGCAGCTTCAGGCTCCAGAGAGTGCCCCCATCAGTGGCAGTACAGGCTCCTGACCCCATTCTCAGCAATAGTGATGCTCTAACAGCTGCAGTTACAGCAGGTGCCCAGCACCCTAGCTGTGTGATGATCAAGGACCCTGGCTAACACCGTTTTACTTTTGCTCCTTTAGCTGGAGGCCCCTGGGGAACAGCTTCCCGGAGTTACTGCAGGTAACCTCGCCCTTTCCTGTCCAGCCATTCTAAAGCCCTCTGACCAGTTACACAGTGTCTGTGTGAAACACCCCAAGCAGCTTCTGCTTTTGAGCCTTGCAACTGCCAACCCTCAGCCTGAACCACCGTCTCTAGATCCCAACGTATGAAAACAGAATGGACAGGGCAGAAAGAATGGAGCAGAGACACAGTTCTATCAGATGCATACCGCCACAGAAGCCACTCTTCTCTCGCCACCCTCACGGAGCCTCCCATTTTGCTGCAGGCACAGCAGCCCTGTAGCCACCAGCCACCAGGCTGTGCATGACCCTGCTGTCTGCGGAGAAACACCTCCAGCCTCTCCTGGGCTGCTCTGTCCAAAGCATTTCTCCAGCAAATGCTTCAGGCCTGGTTGTAATTCTTGACTTCGCTGCTCATTTCTACAGACTTGAACACTATTCTCACTCCTCCACTCCCTTGAGTTTCCACACTATTCTTTCCCCTCTTTCTGGATGTTCTCTAAAATCAAGATCTGCATTTCCTTTTTTTTTTTGAACACAATTTTTTGAAAATCTTACTGATACCACTGCATTGTTCACCAGACTTTCTGACTTAAGCACAGGAAGCTTCCACATGGAACTCAAGAAAATCTTTCTTTTTAATAACATTTAATTCATATTCTCTCTCCCTCACCAGGGTTTATCGTGTGGCTAAAGCTCTAGGTACCTGACAAATTTAAGATCTGTATCCCGGCTGGAATCTAGCTGTCTCTTCGAAGATGAGCTCTTTGAGCTTTTCCTTGGGCAGGTCGTCCAGCTCCATGTCAAACTTGAATGGCGCCTCAGCGATGGGCTGTAGGAGAGCACAGGACGCGGAGCAGACAAGAGTGGTTATGGCAGAGATAATCATGTACTGATTCATAATGTCTGTGGCTTAGACTCTGAAATGTATACAGTAGCACTTAAATCGAAGGAAACCAAAAGCTCTGATAAAGCATTTACGCACCCATATCCCACCTACGCTCTCCAAAAGGCGCACTTTGTATGAACATGTAATAAATGGATGGGGACCAACTACATCCATTTTGAACATTCTTCTGAATTTATCCTAATCCCAAAATCAATTTCAAATTTTTAAGGCACTAAGTGTTGAAGTAACAGAAATTCACTGTTGTGTGGGTGGTAATGATATGTTTATATAATCAAAAGCCAGGCTACTCAAATCAATGTACTTAAATACATTACAGTATTTTCATGTGAAAAAATATTATGGAGCCATTAAAAAATGAAGCTGTAAGGAAGATTAATATCAGGGAGAAATGTGCACATTTGTGTTAAACAACATGAAGCCTGTTTTGTTTTTTTTTTTAAATTTAGATACAGAAATATAAGACCGAGAAGAAAATACTCCAAAATCTTAATACCTGTGTAACAAGACTACAAAGTGATCTGTGTCATAGTTTTCATTTTTATTTTTCAGCACACTCTATAACTAATCAGAAGGCTATTAAAGTATGTATTTAAAAAGGGGTGCCTGGGTGGCTCAGTCAGTTAAGAGTCTGCATTCGGCTCAGGTCATGATCTCAGGGTCCTGGGATCGAGCCCTACATCAGGCTCCCTGGCTTAGTGGAGAGTCTGCTTCTCCTTCTCCCTCTGCCCCTTTCCCCCAACTTGTGTACTTGCTCTCTCTCTCGCTCTCTCAAACAAATAAAAAAAAAACCTAAAAAAAAAAAAAAAAAAAAAAAAGTACATATTTAAAATGTCTCTGTTAAGGAATTCCCATATATATATATAAAAGGAAATCAGTCAATTGATATTATTTATATTTTGATTTTTAAGTACCCCCAAACTAACATAATGTTCTAGAACTAATCTGATGAGGATTCCCGCTGTCAATCAGTGGATGCCTAGTAGTTACCAGGCACTCCTAAATTTTATCTTTGTAATCCTCACAATCAGGCCTTTAGGGTAAGGAAACATGGACACCAAACTCTGCACTAAGCACTGGTTTCTTGAAAGGGGGTAGAGAATTCATGTCCATGAGAGAAAAACAAGTACCTAGTTCTCTCTCTGAAGGACAGCTCCATGTGTGGGGTCACATTGGTGTCCTACATATGCCATTTTTCTGGTCTTCCCAACTCCCTGAGTTTGGGGTACCACCAGGCTTGCGATTAGGACATGGGAGGCTCACAGGGCTAGTCAGAGCTCCAAACCTTACACTCTCCCCTCCTTTCCCATTTACAATATTAGAGGTATCTTCGCAAGCTGCCCCCAGTATTTCTGAGGGGACGGGGACAGAGATGGAAGGGAACTGGTTAGGAAATACTCTTTTTGATTTGTTCTTTCTCTTTATCAGTTTTTAGCTTTTACACCTTCTTCCCTCTTCCATTTTCCCCTTTAACACACTCTGCTTGGTTCTCCCCGCTTTTAAAACAAGAGTGTGAAGGCTTGGTTTCTACATGTGAGCCTCAACGAGAAAGACCCAAACTTGGGTATATACTGCATTTTTCTTTATTATTGTCCAGAGAATAAAGCCTCAGAAGAGTCAAAGAGGCCAGGAAACTAGGACTTTCCTGGAGAGAACATGACACACAGTATCTTTACCTGGTTGTCCAGCATGTTCCAGAGGCCTGCCACATCCATCTTTGGACTCATTTCTCACCACAAGAGGCTCTTGTATCCCCATCCCCAAGGAGGCACACCAGACATGAAGTCATTAAGTCACAGTGGGAACTATCCAAGCTGCACACCCCTCCTTCACTTTGCAATGCCCCTCCCCAAGCAGGCAGTTGGCCTCCTTTCCACCCTCAGGAAGGCACTCTGATTTAGGTACCTCTTCCTGCCACAAACCATGACAATGGTCTCTAGTCTTAGACCCCTTATCTGTGCTCCCCTTTATTCATCCATTCCTGCAGCCCCATCCCTGCTGCAGGTGGCCTGGAGGAAGCTTTCTAAGATAGAAGGGGCTTGGTGGGTGGGGTAGGGAGAGATTTTGAGCTGTGCTGACAGTACTGTTCCTCAAGGCAGATGATGTGAGCTACTGAGAGGACCAGGGATGGCACCATATACCTCTTGGGATCAATCTAAGTATGATATCTGGGCCCTTCCTGGCTGGGCCTGCTGCTGGCTGACAGATATCCCTGAAGAAGCAGCCAGGAGTATTGGTCTTACCTCATCGCTTGGGTCATAATACTGCTCCAGATACGGATGGGCCAGAGCCTGTTCTACTTCAATCCTCTTATGAGGGTTGAATGTCAACATTTTGTCCAGTAAATCCAGAGCTACAAAAAGAAAGGTTTTGCAGTAGTGAGAAGCCAAAGGAACATTTACTGAATTACTTTCCATTCCCTCCTTAAGTAAACTTGACCGACAAAAAAATGGAACTAAGCATCGCCATGGGGAGAACAGCCAACACACCGAGTGCCTATTATCTGGGCTTCTGGAGATTATGACAATTTGACAATCACAAACCTAGACTCAGAAAGGTGACGTAATCAGCCAAATGCCAAAAGTGGAAGACCAGAGTTCAAACCCAATTCTGCCTACAAAACTGAACTTTTCCTAAACCACTATTCTGCTTTGCAGGCATCTGAAGGAAAAGTGTTATATATATATTTCTCTTAAGTCAACTCAAAAGTCCTCTCTGCAATGGCCAATTTATCTTTCAACACATATGGCAGGCCTCCAAGGTCATGGAAGACAATGGTCACTTGTCCTCCTGTGTGGTTTCCAGGTCCTGGGTGAGATCTATGTGTGAAGCACAGGCCCCTTGGCCTACTCTGCAGCTTGACATCTTTCTCTAAGACCCAAAACGAAGTATTCTCTCTCTTTTAAAGTTTATTTACTGAAGTAATCTCTAATTTCTACACCCAACATGGGGCTCAAAACCATGACTCCTAGATTAAGAGTCACATGCACTTCTGACGGAACCTGTCAGGCACCCCCAAAGTATTCTCTTGATCTAGTCTGTAGTCAGCAGCTGAACATTTCTTCCCTGTAGAGAGTACAGGAATAGAAGCAAGTGTGGGATCAAAAGGACCAAGAGGGAGGGACAGCTAATGAATGGCTTACCCTGGTGGCCTCCATAGCTAGTGTCCATGCACTACTTCAAGCCATGAAGAAAGCCAAAGGTCATGGCTGACAGTGGTTGCAACATGGGTTAAGGGAAATATGACCAAACAGTTCCTATATTTAGTATCAGGAGTAGGTTTCGGTGAGAGAGAATACATGCTAGAAAAGACATTACTGCTCTTTAAAAAAATGTGTGCTTTTATTTAATGATGCTCAGAACAGGGTTTCCAATTTAGGTAGCAGGTCCTTTCCTCAAATTGAAGGCTCTCGAAAGGGAGTAGGTAAGGAGCTACCTAGCTCTCTTAAGTCCTAGCTTACAGCTCTGAGGCACCCCTGAAAAATCGAAGAACTCCAAGGAACAAGTCTGATAATCTATTCCAAGTCTGAAAAACTACTAGGTGAAATAAAGAATGCTTTCTTTCTTCTTCTTCTTCTTTTTTTTTTAAGAGAACGTAGTTATCAATAAAATAAAACAAAGCCAAAGATGAAAACACTGCCATTTCTTGAACGAAACCTTGTTTTTTACAGTGAGAACTTATTAGGTCACCGATCTCATCCATCTGCAAATCAGCACATATCACTAAGTCCTGAGGAGAACGGAAAAGGAAAATCATTTTAATCATTTACTCACTAAAAACTGTGTTCAATCCTGGAGAGCAGCAGGCCAGTACACAATCTGAATCTGAAGTGCCTAACCGCTGTGTACCAGGAGGTCAACCTCAGGAGAGCACCGGGAGGCAGAACCTTACTGCCTGAGGTGATTGAAAGAACAGGCATGAGAGGATGTGTGTGCATGTGCAGGCGTGTGTGCGTGCCTGCATGTGCACTCAGCTCTGGCTCCTACCTGTGACTTCCCTTGTTGCACGTCACCCACTCAATCCTTAAGACAACTGGGAGATAAATGTGGTAAGCCACATTGTCGATTGTCATGATAAATTCCACACAACACATAACTTTGATCATGTCTACAAAACTGTAAAAAATTTTTTAAGTAGTGCATATTTTTTTAAATAAAAGATTTTATTTTTTTATTTGACAGAGAGAGAGAGCACAAGCAGGGAGAGTAGAAGAGGGAGAAGTGGGCTCCCTGGAGCCTGATGTGGGACTTGATCCCAGGACCCTGAGATCATTACCTGAGCTGAAGGCAGCTGTTTAACCAACTGAGCCACCCAGGCGCCCAACAGCATGCATTTCTACAAAGAGTATGTTTTCTGTTTTTGCCTCTCTATCATCTTTTCAATACACATGAGTCTACCATAGGAAATTAGGGAACAATGACATTTTACTTTGTGGGCTAGAGAACTTTTCAGAGCAGAGGAGGCTCTTAGGAATCTAGGGTGTTGAACGAAGCACTGTCTGGACCGGAAAGATCTACATCCCCACTGCCATGATGCGAGGTCTCAGGGCCCATGAACAGGCTAGGTTTCAGAGGCGGCTCTCTCAAGAGTCAGGATAGTACAGCACAATAGTCAGTAACTCAGGTACCTCTGGCCTTAATGCCAAGCCCCACAGAACCCCTGGCAGATATGTGAACACATGACATACCACTTGTTGCACATTACAGTCCTACTATCTGTAACCCGGATAACAAACCTATCCCATCTACCGTTCCCAACCACTGACTGCTCCCTGCCACCATAAAAGAACTCAGAGACATTCCCCAAGAATTTTTAAAGATTAATTATAAATTTGAGAGTGTGTGTGCGTCCAGGGGCAGAGGGGGGGAAGGACAGAATCCCAAGCGGACTCCATGCTGAGCGCAGAGCCTGATGTGGGACTCAATCTCATGACCCTGAGATCATGACCTGAGCCAAAACCAAGAGTCAAACGCTTAATCAACTGAGCCACCCAGGAACCTCTCCCCAAAAACTTTCTTGAGAGATTAGAAGTCATTTGGCCTTTTGCCCAATTAGACACCATCTGTCAGGAAAAATCCAGGAAGGTCTGACCACAAGTCAGATCCTAACAGCATTATTTCTAAGCCATTGGGGCATACTTTCCCCCTCCAAACCTTGTTGATACTAATAGGGAAGCACTTCAAGGCAGCTGGTATTTGGCAGCTTAAGCAGCTCTAAAGTAGACCTTTTCGTTCTCTCAAAGTTAAATTCTAGGCCCTTAAACCTACAGGCAAAAATCACAAAGGAAGATAGCTTTTTTCTGCTACTTGAAAAATAACTGGATCTCCAGCTTCCTTTTATTGCTAGTGCTATTTCTGCATTATTCACAGCTACAGAAGGGGAAAAGGAGAGAAACGGGAAGCAGCTGGCAGGTGCTAATCCCACAGTCAGAGTGCCCGGCTTCCCTCCTCCCACGCCACACAGCAATCCACTGGCACCACTCAGATGGCATGAATCATTCTGCCTGTGCATATGCTTCCTTGGATACAGGTTTTATTTCTCCTAAAAGGTTGGAAGTCCCTTCAAGGCCGGGGTTACATCTGACCACGATCCCTGACTCTCCTTGGTAGCCTCCTAGAACCCCATACCTTCTCTTTAACTTCAGTGGGTACACAGCAACATGACCCTGCCGTGCCCGTCTGGTCCTTCAGCCTTTTTTCTTTCCCATCCCAGCCCAGACCCTGGGGTGAGTCATATGACTGGCTCTCCACAGCATCACTGCGGGTCCATCTCACCTATCCAGCAAAACTCTCATCCAAGATCAAGGCTGCAACCTGTCACTCCCATCCTCAGCCTGAATTTCTGAGTAGGGCCAGAGAAAAAGACCTAGCAGTTCAAACTGTGCCACTGCAACTGCTTCTCAAACTTCCCAGTCTTAGAATCCTGCTCTTAAAACCTACTGATGATTGCTCTTAAGAAGCAGTTAGTTTAGTCACAGTTCAAACTGTACAAGCACTTTTCTCTGAGGAAAAACCACTGCATTTGGCATGTGGCAGACATGCTCTATGTGTCTATGTTCTCATTTTGTCACACACAATGTGCACAGAACGTGTGAGAAGGACGAGATTTAATAAAGCAAGTACTTTTTACTGCTCTGTCAGGGACATTCTTAGGTGCGGTTGGCACTGGTTTTTGGCTATTAGGGCATGGCACTGCCACTGCCTTGTCCTGGGTCAAAGTGCTGGCAGTCTTGCTCACCACTGCTTCTGCACCAAGAGTGCAGCCGGCAGCACAGAGAAAGTGTGAGAACACCTTAGTGTTACTGTGAAAATAGTTTTGATCCTATGGACACCCTGAAAGGACTTGGAGGACCTCAGAGGTCTAAGGAACACACTACTGAGAACTGTGTATCATACGAACTCAAGATTTTTTTTTTAAAGATTTTATTTATTTGACAGACAGAGATCACAGGTAGGCAGAGAGGCAGGCAGAGAGAGAGGAAGGGAAGTAGGCTCCCTGCTAAGCAGAAAGCCCGAAGCAGGGCTCAATCCCAGGACCCTGGGATCACGACATGAGCCGAAGGCAGAGGCTTTAACCCACTGAGCCACCCAGGCGCCCCCAAACTCAAGATTTTTAATCTTAATAAGGCCTCCCAATGTTCTGGGGCATCTCTGCTCAGGTGCTTTTCTAGTCTAAGATTCTTCCCAACTCACACAGCTTGAATCATACCCTTCCTGCCCCATGAACCTCATTACTCTGTGCAGGTATTACTGAGGGTGCTGAGAAAACAGAGGTCCCCAGGAGCAACCCTTCTGGATGTCCTTCCACCAGATTCGCACATGTCCTTACTGCAGAAAGAGGAGACTCTCTCCCTAATCGAAGTCAAATCTCCCAATGTGTAGCCCAGCTCCCCCTCATATGGATCAGTTGTTTCTGTCTGCACTTTCCATTTCAAACTTCCCATTCACACTGAATGCTTCAACTAGTCTTTTTTTTTTTTTTTTTTTTTAAAGACTTATTTGAGAGAGAGGGAGCACATGAGCACAAGCGTGCTTGAGCCGGGGGAGGGGTGGAGAGGGAGAGAGAATCTCAAGCAGACTCCCAGCTGAGCACAGAGCCTGGCGGTTGGTCTCACAATCCTGAGATCATGACCTAAGCCGAAACCAAGAGTCACATGCTCAACCAACTGAGCCATGCACATGCCCCTCAAATACTTTTATCCAGTCACCAATGATCCTTTAACTGGAAGCCTCTGTTCCATGGAGACTGCTGAGCATGTCCACTTTCTCATGATGCCATCTACTGCTTCTGTGAAATATGCACTAGTTATTTTCTTTGTCCATCATTCTTTCTAGTTTTCAAGAGTTCCTACTTCTATTCCATTGGCCACTGAAGGTTCGTGTTCTCAAGCTCTAAGACGTCATTCTTCTTACCCTCTCAACCTCCTGTATGATTCCAAAGCAGACTGATAAATACAACTCTCTGCAGGCAGTAGAAGTATATAGCTTATGACCCTATTCACAACTAACATATGTATTTACAGGTGCAGCAAGAGTCTGGAAGCTCTTCAAACAGGTTATCTGAGAACAGGAGACAGACTTCTTATATGAACTGCACTTTCTTAATCTCAAAAAATAAACAGAAGCAAGAAGAAAAGAACTGTTGGCTTTCCTGTCAGTGCCCACTGCCCCTCATTTTCTGTGGAGCTGTGCTTGCCATGGGAAGACCTCAGGCTCACCCACACTTCCTGGCTGTGCCATGAGAATTGTGACAATAGCCTAGCCACATTTCATCTTGATTCCCTTGGCCACAAAGAGTGGTCAGGGATGAGTACCAAGAAGCCGTGAGTCCTACAGCGGGGCTGAAACTATTAGGAAACAGGTCAGTGTGACCAGGAGCTGCTGGGTCGCCATCTTATCACAAGAAAAGAGCTAACAATAAAGACATCAGAGAAGAAGGCAAGAGGTCCAGGTTCTTGTCAAAGTGGCTATCCCCTGGAATCCAAACATCACGGGACCTGTCAAGTTATGAGAGCCAGTACGGTCCTCCTTCAGGCTTAAGCCGTTGGCAGTAGGTTCTTGTGAGGTGGAACCAAGAAAGCCTCAAAGAGCTGACCCTCGGGATGCCTGGGTGGCTCAGTTGGTTAAGCAGCTGCCTTCGGCTCAGGTCATGATCCCGGCGTCCTGGGATCGAGTCCCACATCGGGCTCCTTGCTCAGCAGGGAGCCTGCTTCTCCCTCTGCCTCTGCCTGCCATTCTGTCTGCCTGTGCTTGCTCTCTCTCTCCCTCTCTCTCTCTCTCTGACAAATAAACAAATAAAATCTTAAAAAAAAAAAAAAAAAAAAAAAGCTGACCCTCTAGTCTGTGAATGAGTCATCCACGATCCCATCTCTCAGCCCCAGCACCCACAACCCCATCGCTCAATGTAACTACTGCTAATCTGAAATATTTTATAGAATTTTTCTCTGCATGTTCTTTTACATAGCTGAGAACATCCCTTATATAAAAAATGCTGTATTATTTCCTCAGTAAATATAGTTCATTAATATTTTCCCATGCTATAAAAACTTTAAGAATCACTTCTAGTGACTTTATGATATTCCTTTAAGCAGAGGCAGCGTAGTTTCCTCAACGATTCAATTAACATTTAGCCTTTAGGTGTCCTTAAATTTAATATGCCCAAATCAAAGTCTCAACTGCCACTCTCTAAAACGTTCTTCATAGGGCGCCTGGATGGCTGTCATTAAGCGTGTGCCTTCGGCTCAGGTCATGACCCCAGGGTCCGGGGATCGAACCCAGAACTGGGCTCCCTGCTCAGTGGGAAGCCTGCTTCTCCTTCTCCCACTCCCCTGATTGTATTCTCTCTCTCTCACTGTCTTTCTGTCAAGTAAGTAAATAAAATCTTTAAAATAAAATAAAATGTTCTTCCTACTTTCCTCACCTCTTTCTTCATGTAAATAGTGTTCTTATCCTTTGCTCATTTATTTATCCATTGAGGTCTTAGATTTCTCTCTGTTCTTCAGGCACGACTAATATTAATGATGAGTCCAACATCAATAAACTAATAATTCATGTAACTCTCCCAAATTTACCCTATGAGGTGGGAAATACAATTTGTTCCAATTTTGAGATGAGAAAATTGTGAAACAGAGAAGTTAAATTACTTGTCCAAAGTCAAAGATTTGAGGTGGTGGGGTCCATTTGAATTCAGGGACCAATTCTAGAAAACACAACCTAAACCACGGTGCTAAGCTGCCTTAACATTAATAGTTTTAGGATAGGGATCCATCAAATGCTTTTCAATTTGGAACATTTTATACCTATTGCTCACACCTGACCTATCTAATCTATTTTAAGTCTTAAACCTTATGTGATCAAATCTACTATTTTTCTCTTATGTTTGTTTTCTTGTTTTGTATGTTTTTATAGCCTCAGAAGATAGTCTTTCTCTAAAATACTGAATATGCTAAGTATTGTTGGCTTTTAATGGCATGATTTTTTAAAACGTATTAGATCATCAATTTTTTTGGAATTCACTTTGAAGTATGAGTAATGATTTAAATTCATTTTCTCCCAAACAGTTATTCAACTAGCCCAGTACCATCTGTTGAATAATAATTTCTTCCCCTTCACTGGAGTAATTTTGGAGAGAATCCTAAGCTACACTCCTTTGAAGAAAAATCTACAATACTACTGTTCAAAGGATTCAGCAATCAGAAATTTCTAACAAATATGTGAAAAATATTCAATCTCAGGCTTTTTTTTTTTAAACTAAGCTCTACACAAACATAGGGCTTGAACTCACAACCCTAAGATCAAGAGTTGCATGCTCTACTGTCTGAGGCAGCCAGGAGTCCCATCTCAGTCTAATTAAAGAAAAACAAATTAAAATGCCACTTCTCCATTTGGTTGGTCCCAAAGACTGCTGGAACAAAAGATGTGACAGAACTCCCAAACTGCCCTCCAGAGAGACTCAACCAATTTATATGCTATTAGCTGTCTCTGAAAACATCCGTTTTTCCCACAGCCTTGACCACATGGTGGGTCATCAAACTTTTTTATTTTTAGACATTTCATTCTTTTTTTTTTTTTTTTTTATTTGACAGATAGAGATCACAAGTATGCAGAGAGGCAGACAGAGAAAGAGAGGAGGAAGCAGGCTCCCTGCTGAGTAGAGAGCCCGATGTGGGGCTCGATTCCAGGACCCTGAGATCATGACCTGAGCCGAAGGCAGAGGCTTTAACCCACTGAGCCACCCAGGCGCCCCGGTCATCAAACTTTTGATGCTTTCTTCTACTGTTACGAGCGGTTAAAAAAAAAAAAAAAAAGGGAATTACTGATCTTTCAATGTTCACACCTCATATAATAAAAATGAGTACCTTTTCCCTCATATTTGAGATATTTATTTACATTTCCTTTTTTAAAAACTATCATTAACCGGACTTAAAAGTGCCAGTGTTTCCGCTTCAGAGTTTTAGTGTTGTGAGTCCCTGAAGTCTTGCGTTCATCTATTTATGTCATTTTTGTACAGATTCAGACTATTAGCTCCCTGCAGGCAGGTAATCAGTTTTATTGCTGTTCTAAGTCCAGGGCCTTGGAACCCCAATGGCACAGAACACTCAGATCTATTTATTAAATAAATGAATTTATGTATGTTATAGTAAAAAACTAGAAACAATCTGGTGGCAGATTAAATATGGCCAAAAATTCTTTGCAGCTCCTCCCATCAATGGGTGGATTTATTTCTCCACCACCTGAATTTGGGCTGACCTTGTAGTTTGCTTTGACCAACAGATTGCTGCAGAAGTGTCTGCTATTTTAAGACTTTGCAGTTTCTGTTCTTTCTCTTTTGGAATATTTCTGCCATCAGAAGCAGCCCAGTTGGGTCTACTGTAAGATAATAGGAAATGACATAAAGGAGAAGCAACTGTAAGATATGGTGGGGCCACCTCAGACCATGCAACTTGGAGCAAGATGAGCAGACCCACTTAGCTGTGCCCAGGCCAATGGACTTAGGAACAAATACACGGTGGTCTTATTATAAGGTGCCAGACTGTGGAGTAGTTTGTTACACGGCAACAGATAACTAAAGTGAACTTCAATGTCCAATATGAGACTGGTTAAAGACGCTATGAGTCATCACTACAAGGGAATACTATGTACCACTCTTTATAACTAGGGATACCGAAAGATCTCCAAGATACATTAATGAAAAAAATTCAGTCGAGATCTCAGAATCCAGACCTACAAATTCCAGTGGTCTGGACTTTTATATAACCCTGTGATGCAGGTCCTACTACTAACTCTATTTTATAAACAGGAGGGGCACCTGGGTGGCTCAGTTGGTTAAGCCTCTGACTCTTGATTTCAGCTCAGATCATGGATCTTGGGGTCTTGGGATTGAACCCTGTATCAGACTCTGAGCTCAGGGCAAAGATTCTCAGCTTGAGATTCTCTCCCTCTACCCCTCCCCCGGCACACAGGCACGATCTCTCTCAAATAAAGAAATAAATCTTAAAAAAAAATTTTTTTAAAAATAAATAAGTAAATGGGAAAACTTGAGGCCCAGAGAGGTTAAGTAGTTTGTTTAAAGTTCACATAGCTAGGGGCGCCTGGGTGGCTCAGTGGGTTAAAGCCTCTGCCTTTGGCTCAGGTCATGGATCCCAGGGTCCTGGGATTGAGCCCCACATCGGGCTCTGGGCAGAGCCGAGAGCCCGCTTCCTCCTCTCTCTTCCTGCCTGCCTCTCTGCCTACTTGTGATCTGTCAAATAACTAAATAAAATCTTAAAAAAAAAAAAAGTTCACACAGCTAGGAAGTAGCTGGGCTATGAACAGAAACTAGGAACTCTGGTTGGAAAGCTCGTTTCTAACACACGATGCTACACAGCTCACTCTGGCACTCCCAACTCCCATTTTGCCCCCTTCTTTATTCTAGTTATAGTCCCTCCCTGCTTCACTATTTTCACCCAAGGACTACATTTCAAAATTAACTTTCTGAATTTTAGTAACGTTTATTGTTATCTAAATTAATAAATCTCAGAGTTCATAGCTTTAACCTAAGGACAGTAAGCTAAATAAAAATCTCAAATAATCTGATACAAATCACAACTAACAATAAAAAAGTGAGTAAACAAACAGGAGGGAAGCCTGGAAATCTATTTATTACAAAGTCTTTTTTTTTTTTTTTTTAAAGATTTTATTTATTTATTTGACAGACAGAGATCACAAGTAGGCAGACAGGCAGGCAGAGAGAGAGGGGGAAGGAAGCAGGCTCCCTGCTGAGCAGAGAGCCCGACACAGGGCTCGCTCCCAGGACCCCGGGACCATGACCTGAGCCAAAGGCAGAGGCCCAACCCACTGAGCCACCAAGGTGCCCCTATTACAAAGTCTTAATTATGCAGTTTTGTTATGTATCCACCTCTTAAAAAGGCAACTTAGGAAATAAGATTTAGGTAACATGCTTGGGACAATACAGAATACAAACCAATCTAATTAGTAACACATGCAATGCACATGAAAGTGTAATTTTTAAAAATCTTATAATTATAATGCATTATGTAATTACAAAAGTATAACTAAAAGGTAAAAGCTACACACACCCTGGAATAGCAAATGTTAAAGGTTACTTTGGGATTCTGGTAATTAAGGGTGTTCCTTTTACCTATTCTTTCTATACTTCCAAACTGTCGCCCATGATAACACACTACCTTTATATCAAAGATTTTAAAAGACATTTCCTCTAATATCCAAAATAAATTCAGTTTTATTTTATTTTATTTAAGATTTTATTTATTTGACAGAGAGAGAGACAGCAAGAGAGGGAACACAAGTAGGGGAAGTGGGAGAGGGAGAAGTAGGCTTCCCGCTGAACAGGGAGCCCGACGCGGGGCTCGATCCCAGGACCCCGGGAACATGACCTGAGCCAAAGGCAGATGCTTAACGAGTGAGCCACCCCAAAACAAATTCTATTTTAGACAACAGAGTGTCTCTGAACCTTGACTCAGGTTAGTACATAAAACAAAATCAACATCTAAGCTGACAGTTACTAACGTAAAGACATACAGAAATACACACAGTAGCAAAAGTTAGAAAAAGCTGAATTTCCAAGATGGATGAAATGTTGCTGTTTTTAAGTAGGCTCCACACCTAACATGGGGATTGAACTCACAGCCCTGAGGTTAAGAGTTGCATGATCTATGGACTGAGCCATCCAGGTGCCCCTGGATGAAATGCTTTAAAATCATTAAAAAAAAGCCAGATCTATGTACTAACATGGAAGGACACTCAAACACAATTCTATTAACAGTGACCCTTAGGGAATTATAAAAGATTTTTAACTTTTTAGTTGAATATTCCTAAAACTTCTGAATTTTTACCAAAAATGTTAGCTTATAAAACAATTATTTATAGAAAGGAAATTTTAGGTAAAAATATAGATATGTATGAAGATAAAGCTGTGGAAGAACAAGCACCAAGGTGCGGGCAAGTTGCTCTCTCTCTGGTTTCCAATTCTGATTTCTTCTTCCACTTTGAAGGGCCCTTGTGATTACAGTGGGCCCACTGAGATAATCCACAATCTCCTTCTTCTTAAAATCAGGTGATAAGCAACCTTAATTCTCTCTGTAACCTTAATTCCTCTTTGCCATGTCACCTAACATATTCACAGATCCTCGGGATTAGGATGTGGACATCTTTGAGGAGGGGGTCATTACTTTGCCTACCACAATTTTGTAATAGTATAAAGTTTTTAAAAACAGCCGCCTATTAAAAAACAAACAAAAAACCCAACCACCTAATATATTTAACAGACACATGCTAAATGGGCATAAAGGATAACATAATTATTAAACAAAGGTAACTTAAAATGTAAAAGGGTAAAATGAAATCCATTGCCTCTTTCTTTTATGGATGAGGGCTCTTGGTATTTTATCTAAGAAATCTAGGTCTAACCTAGGGTCATGAAGATTGTGTTCTGTTTTCTTCTCAAAGCTTAATAGTTTTGGGCCTTATATTTAGGCCTATGTTCCATTTTTAGGTTTTTATTTGGGGGCGGTATAGATGTTTAATTGTTCCTGCATCATTTGTTGAAGAAATTGATATAAGCAATAACACTGATAACTTTCAGGGTGCCTGGGTGCCTCAATTGGTTAAGCTTCCGACTCTTGATTTTGGCTCAGGTCATGATCTCAGGGTCATGAGATCGAACCCCGTAACCTGCTTAAAAGTCTCTCTCTCCCTCTGCCCCTCTGTGCCCTACATACTTGCACACATGTGTGCTCTCTCAAGAAAGGAAAGAAGGAAGGAGAAAGGGAGGGAAGGAAAGAAAGAAAGAATGAATGAATGAATGAATACTGGTAACTCTTTAAAAAAAAAGTAGCAAAGAGGACAAGGGTTGAGGAGTGGCAAAAATGGGTGAAGAGGATTAAAGGGCACAAACTTCCAATCCTAAAAGTAAATAAGTCACAGGGACAAAAAACAGAGCATAGGGAATATAGTCAATAATATTGTAATGCGCTTATCATGGTGAGCATTTCATAATGTATATAATTATAGAATCACTATGCTGTGTACCTGAAATGAATTTTTTATTGTATGTTACCTACAATTAAAAAAAAACAAAACTTTTTTGGAAAAGAGCAAAGAGGAGCACCCGCCTGGCTCAATGGGTAGAGCATGTGACCCCTGACCTCAAGATTTTAAGTTTGCGTCCCATGTTGGGTGTAGAGCATACTATAAAAAAGAATAAAATAAGGGATGCCTGGGTGGCTCAGTTGATTAAGTGTATGACTCTAGATTTTGGCTCAGGTCATGATCTCAGAGTTGTGAGATCAAGCCCCACGTCAGGCTCCATGCTCAGTGTGGAGTCTGCTTGCCCCTCTCCTTGTGCTCCTCCCCCAACTCCTACACTCTCTCTTTCTCTCGCTCAAATAAATAAGTCTTAAAAAAAAAAAAAAAGAATAAAATAAAAATAAATTTAAAATAAAAGCAAAGGTGGAAAACTATATAATCATTCACAAATTCCTGTGCCCTACTGCCCCTGCTTGCAAATAAAAGGTAAAAAAGCAACAGAGTAAGTACTAAATAAGGTATTACCCAACTGCCACAGACTTAACTTTTCAGGCCAGTGACCTAATGATTTAACTAATAAAACAAGCAAAAAATTAAGTCTAAGAAAAATAATCAATAAAATAATATTTACCTTTGGAATCAGCATTTGGGAACAGCCTGTTCCATGGCACCTTATTTTTGTGTGGAAGAGAAAGCAAGTAGTTTCTAGCTTTTAAATTTATTATACAGTTCAGGTCTTCCTGTGATGGGGATCCAAGAATACCTATCAGATAAAATAATGAGCTGTTAATTATCCAGACTCAGGCCGACTGACCTTCTGGCTGTGGACACAATGGACCCTGATAACTGTTTTCTTACCATCTCCCCATGCTTACCTTTCTTAACAGTTTTCACAAGGATCCTTAATATTTGGAATCAAGCAAGATTACAGACTCATAGGTTCAAGGTTGTCAAACTATTCTAGTTTCACGAAGTGACTTTTATGTAAACTGTGGCAGGTGAACTGAGTAAATCCAGCTCCTAAAATGTTTGGTAACCTTACCCAGAATGTGGTTCAGCTGGTCGAGATAATGCTTCCCAGGGAAGATGGGCCTGTTGGACAGCATCTCTGCCAGAATGCAGCCTACAGACCAAATATCAATGGACTTGGTATAGCCCTGTAGTGGGAAGGGAGAAAAGACTGAATGATATGTAATGTTACAGGACACAGTGACATCCTCCTACAGAACAGGTACATGGGTGACAGGAATTTTACCTTCTCCTTTGGCTCTATAATTCAGAAATAAGAGGAGAGAGTGTGCAGATAGAAATAATAATTTGGCTTTCTTCTAAGTTGTTGGACAACCAAGATTACTTGATTTTATTTCTCTCTTCAAAGTTGATTAACTTACTAATAAAAGAGAATTTCCAAAGTATACTTCATTCCTTTTCTCAAATGATTTGAAAGAAAGCAACCTTTATAAGCTAAAGCTGGCAAAAGGAAAAAACATTAATATCCCTTGCTTTAGGACATCTGTGGCCAATTTATTTATTTTGAAAAATCTGGAGACCAACTCAAGGCACTCAGAGGCACTGCTATACTTCCAGAGTATCTTTATCCGTTTTACAAATCATTTTCAAAAAAGTTAGGCTGAAAATCCTTGATCTCTAGTGGGGCTGTGGGGTGTGTGGTGTGTGCTGGCTCCAACATATTTTACTAATTTGTATTTGTCGTCTTTTTCTATTCAATTTTTAGGTATAATTTTTCTTTTAAAGGAATTCTGTGAAAAGACTTGTAATAATTACCTGTCTAAATCATACAACAGTGTAAAAAAACATAGCTCTCCAAGGAGTGTAAGTTAAATTTTATAGAAAATGCAAGGTATAGTGATAAATGAACAGAGAAAAAAAATTCAGCCAAATATTAAAGTTTAGAGAAACACAGTGGGAAAAAAAATTTTTGAAAATCAAACAGAATGATCAGATCTGCAACTATGATAAACTTGGGTTGAATTTCAAGATTATTCCCCAAATTCTTGTAACCCAAAATAGCTTTTGCTTTGAGCCAAAACCTAATAAAGAGGAACATTTAAAACACACACACAAAATAACTAAAAGGAACCAGGGCTCCCTGGAGAAATGGCTGCTCTAAGTCTGGGACAGGGAACATACTATAAGCCTGGAGCGTCCAGTGCCAAAAAATAAGGAAGTGCTCAAAATTAGTGGGGACATGTCACAGAGGCTCCCATTAGAAAACCCAGGACAACTTGAACATCAAATACAGAATGGTAGGTATGGAACTGAAGCCAATGAATAAGATAACCATGAATTAGTAAGTAGAGAGAACTGAAACAAACAGGGAATGACAGAGCTACAAAATTATCAACAGAGCTACAAAATTATCAACAGTTAGTGGTTCAAAGTATGATGAAGAAGATAACTTATATAATCTTGAAGTATTTCCCCACAAATTTCTAATTTAACAATAATCTAGTTTCTAATTTAACGATAATCTAATCTATTAATTTAATAATAATTATTACCATATTTAACTATAATTATCACCACTATATAGTAGAGAACCAGAGGATATCACTGAACCAAAATATCAACATGAACTTCACCAATACGGACATAAACCATGCCTCCTGATACAACACACTGAGAACAAAATATAGTTTCTGTGGTACTCATGCCCAGAATACAGGACACAAAACTGAGTTGCATGAGCGCCTGGGTGGCTCAGTGGGTTAAGCCTCTGCCTTCAGCTCAGCTCATAATCTCAGGGTCCTGGGATCGAGCCCCACATCGGGCTCTGGGCTCGGTGGGGAGCCTGCTTCCCTCTCTCTCTCTGCCTGCCTCTCTGCCTACTTGTGATCTCTCTCTCTCTCAAATAAATAAATAAAATCTTAAAACAAAACAAAAAAAACCAAAAAACCCGAGGTGGATTCTACAAAACACTATTCTAAGGAAATATACGCTGAAATGCTTAGGGATAAAGGGGCCCATCTATAATTCACTCTCAGAAGATTCAGAGGGAAAAAAAATCTACACATGTATACAGAATGATACAACAAACAGGACAAAGGATAAAGAACTGGTGAGTCTGAATCTCAGGTGAAGGGTATACAGAAGTTCTAGCCAGCAGTTCTCCTAGGTGGTCCAGAGCCCCGGTGGCTTCCCTCTTAGGATCTGAGAGGTGACACTACTTTTGTACTACCAAGGTGTTTTCCTTTCCATTCATTCTCTCACAAATGCACAAGAGATTTTTCCAGAGGCTACACAGCATGTGACAACACTGTACATGAAATATGACAATATCTGGAACATCTGCTTAAGTCAGTGAACCAGTATTTTCCAAAGACTATTACAAAACCATGTATCAGTGAATGTAATGTAGACAAATAGGTCCTTTTTTTTCTTTTTTAAAGATTTTATTTATTTATTTATTTGACAGAGAGAGAGAGAGAGAGAGAGAGAGAGAGATCACAAGCAGGCAGAGGCTGGCAGAGAGAGACGGGGGAAGCAAGCCCCCCCGCTGAGCAGAGAACCTGATGCGGGGCCCGATCCTAGGACCCCAAGATCACGACCCGAGCCAAAGGCAGAGGCTCAACCCACTGAGCCACCCAGGCGCCCCTAGACCAATAGGTTTTAATAAGACTGTACAAAAAGTTCAGTGGCATGGTTTCAGATTCCACGACTAACTTTTCATTTTGTTGAGTTTCACTACAATATCAACAAGGAATAGTCACAAGTAGCTAAAAAGACTATTAACATACTCCCTTTCCCAATTATGTGTCTATGTGAAGACTCTTCTTCACAGACTTAAACCCAAACAACCTACTGGACAGACTGAGTACAGAACTAGGGAAGAGTTCAGCAACAGTCTATTAGGCAACATGAAATGTGAAAAATGAAAACAACGTCACTTTTCTAACTAAAATGTTTCTGTGATGGAAAATAAACATACTTTTTTATGAAAAATACTTATGTTAACAAGCAGTAGCTTTATTATTGTTATTTAGATATTAATACTTCTTAAAAATTTCAGTATTGGGGCGCCTGGGTGGCTCAGTGGGTTAAAGCCTCTGCCTTCGGCTCGGGTCAGGATCCCCGGGTCCTGGGATCGAGCCCCACATCAGGCTCTCTGCTTGGCAGGGAGCATGTTTCCCTTCCTCTCTCTCTGCCTGCCTCTCTGCCTACTTGTGATCTCTTTCAAATAAATAAATAAAATCTTAAAAAAAATTTTTTCAGTATTAATTTCCATATAGTAAATACTGATGGATATAATGCACATAAATCTTGCTTCGGGTCTTTAATACTTTCTTTTTTTTTAAACGATTTATCTTTTTAAAAAATTTTATTTATTTATTTGACAGAGAAAGACACAGTGAGAGAGGGAACACAAGCAGGGGGAGTGGGAGAGGGAGAAGCAGGCTTCCCACTGAGCAGGGAGCCCGATGCCAGGCTCAATCCCAGGACCCTGGGATCATGACCCAAGCCGAAGGCAGACACTTATCGACTGAGCCACCTGGCACCCCAAAGATTTATCTTAGAGAGAGCGTGTGAGCGAGCGGGAAGGAGGGGCAAAAGGAGAGGGAGAGAGTCCTAAGCAGATGCCACACTGAGTGTGGAGTCCAATACAGTGCTCGATTCCATGACCCTCAGGATCCTAACCTGAGCCAAAACCAAGAGTCAGACACTTAATCAACTGAGCCACTCAGGAACCCCTAGTTTGACACTTTTTTTTTTTTTAAGATTTTATTTATTTATTTGACAGAGAGAGATCACAAGTAGACGGAGAGGCAGGCAGAGAGAGAGAGAGAGGGAAGCAGGCTCCCTGCTGAGCAGAGAGCCCGATCCTAGTTTGACACTTTTTAAGAGTGTGAAGGAATCTTGGGGTTCAAATGTTTAAGAACCACTGCCTTATACTTTTCTTGCAAGCTGAAAATTCTATGAAAATAAAATGTTACAAATACACACCACTCTAGCCAAAATGGGGACAATATGAGTATAGAAATAAAAAGATGATAATGGACAGGATGTATTTCATGAGTCCACAATAATGTTTTAAAAACAAAGGTAGGAGGGGTGCCTGGGTGGCGCAGTCAGTTAAGCCTCCGATTCTTGGTTTTGGCTCAGGTTGTGATCTCAGTCTTGAGATCAAGCCCTGCATTGGGCTTCCCCCTCGGCAGGGAGTTGGCTTCCTCCGTCCCTCTCCCTCTGCCTGTCCCTCTGCTTGTGCACACTCTCTAAAATGACTAAATCTTTAAAAGAAAAAAAAAAAAGGTGGGAGATAGGAAGAGAAAGAAAAAACAGAAAGCTCTTCATAGAATGGCAGTGAATTAATGTAGAAGGAATAACACATTTGGAAAATCACCATTTTGCAACCCCCAATATAATGACAGAGGCAAGGGTGGTTTACCAGGGTAAGACTGCTGGGAAACAGGAGCTCCATATACGTGAGTTCCAAGAATCCACGGGGTTCCTGCCAGAAAAGTGTGACCTAAACCTAATCATAAGGAACCAATCTGTACTCTGCAAAGTATTCAGTGACATGAAGAAGACAGGAAGGGCGGGAGGACCATTTTAGAGTGAGATCACAGACTGAAAATAAAACAGAAACAGCTGTAAAGAACTTTTGGGCAGGATAACTGGGATGTCACTAAATTAATGCTATTGTCTCAGTGTGCTAAGGATACTATGGCTATTGGGAAAGAACACTGCTCTGCCTTTAATGAGTATTAGTATGGCCCAAAGGGTCTAGGAGTAAAGTCTTAGTTTATGTTGGTGAAGTATCAGAAGGTTTGACCAGAGGGAAGAGAGAAGGTGGCAGAGAGGCAGGCAGAGACAGCCAGGGAAGGAGTAATAAGATATTAAAAGTTCATAAACCGAGGGAAGGGATGTACGGGTGTTCACTGTGCTCTCAATTCTTCTACGGGTTTGAAATTGTTCTAAATTAATAAAAAGAAAAAAATGAATAGAGAACATTCTCAGGCTAGAGGTACTGTAAATAAAAAGAATTCACACTCAGTTTTATTTTAGTTAATTCTATAAGTAAGAAGTGCTGGGCACCTTGGAGAACAGAGGCAGGCCATCCTTTTTTGGTTATTCCCCCCCTGCACAGGGTGCAGACGTGGAGTCATCTCAAGTTGGGATGGAGAATGTAGGGCCACGAAGGCACCAGGATAAAAATCACACCATCAGCTCTGTTTTACAACCAGCAGGCACCACGGACGCAGACACACACACACACGCAAATGCTTCTGGTTTGGAATGGCTGTCACATGGCCAATCCAAAGAAAGAACCTGCTATTTGGGATTATGTGTAATACAGAATTATGAGAAACAGCATGGCATTTTCTTCTTCGAAACATCTGTTACACTACAGCTTTCTTTATAATGGAATTTCTTTTAATGGAATTTTACTTTTATAACCAAACTGAACAAATGTATATCAAGAATAACTAACTGCTTTAAACAAATTCCATTTGCTCACAAAACAACTTATTGTTCATCTCAAGCCCTTCTACTATATGAAGGATGGAGGAAGAGAGTGAAGCCCATGGGCTCACTAATTCTCTTAAAGCTTGCTGGGTCAACTTCTGGTTCCTAGATCTGAGACACAAGGCTCCATGTCTACCCTCATTGCTTTTCTTCAGGAATCTTAACATTACATTAACAGTAGATGGTGTTGAAGACCATCATGATAACATGACTCCCAGCTAATCCTTGGGCTGGACCCTGGTAATAAGTTCCTCACCCCTTCCTCTAGCCTTGGAATATGTGCTCTGCCCACCGTTCCCACAGCAGGCCATTTTCAAGGATGTAGCCTTGAAAGAATACGTGTTTTTGAGACTATCTGGGCTGTATACATGACTGAGCCCAGTTAAGGGCTCTGTGTAAACTTTTAAGGTTTGACAGATGAGTGCCGAGATTTACTCATCTTGTGGCTGCCAAGACAAGCCCTGTAATAAGTTCCCTTACATATTAAGACTGCCACTGCCGATCTGGAGTGGTATGCCTCTTCATTTTCTCTTTGCCCACCTAGTGCTGGGGGTAGTCTGCAAACCAAGAGACAGAATTAAGTTCAAAATCTCCTAATTTTGAGATATTAGATATAGAAGTATGTTGGGTCCACTTACTTTCTTAAATCTGACACTCATTCCTACACTATTTGCAAATGATGTATTAAAAATACTGAATCTCAATCTCCATGGCAGCCCTCAATGATTGCCACCTGGCTCATAACCCTAAAAAAGATGTCATACTTCACTTTTTCTTGCTTTTATAAATTTATTCAATCATTCTTACAACGAGGACACAGATATTGTTAGAAATGTTTGCCTTCTACCTGTATGCACTCCACACAGCCACTCTGAGATGCAGAGGTACATCTATCTGGAAGCAGGACTACCATACAATTTTGAAAGAATCTATAGTAGTTCCTATTCTTTCCATACCTACATTTTCTTCCAACTATGGTTGTAATTTTGCTGAAGAGACCTTCTTCATTACCAGATAAATCAGACTTTTGTAGAACAGCCCCGGTCCACCTTCAAAAGAATACGCACGACCAGACGGCCTGTCACAAACCTGGCCTGCACTCATCTGTGGCAGCAGCAGGTGTTAGGAGCTGCCACAGGCAGGACTTTAGAAAAGTGGACCAGGGACGCCTGGGTGGCTCAGTTGGTTGAGCAGCTGCCTTCGGCTCAGGTCATGATCCCAGCGTCCAGGGATCGAGTCCCACATCGGGCTCCTTGCTCAGCAGGGAGCCTGCTTCTCCCTCTGCCTCTGCCTGCCATTCTGTCTGCCTGTGCTTGCTCTCTCTCCCTCTCTCTCTGACAAATAAATAAATAAAATCTTAAAAAAAAAAAAAAAAAAGTGGACCAAGGGCTGGGACACAAACCGTTTATTGTTAACAGTGACGAGATGGGCACGCCCCCCCCAACTCTACAACACATCACCAGCACTACTCCAGCAGAGAGACAGAGGCCAAAACCCACGGCCCAGAAGGTTAATGCTGAACTGGAGATTAAGGCGGCAGCTTGATTCTGGCCAGAAAGGTCAAGCCTCAAGCTAGGTAGACAGAGGCTTACTGAGAGGGAGGCTTACTGCAGCACATATCCAAAGATCTTCTGCTTCTTGGTATTCTTTTTATGAAAACCTCTGATCCTTACCTTGGAATTCAACATGATTTCCGGAGCCCTGTACCAACGTGTGGCTACATACTCTGTCAGGAACCCTGTGTGATCATGGTCTGGATCTGCAACACGGGCCAAGCCAAAGTCACAGATCTAAGAGAGAAAAAAAATGGGACACCTTAGAGACGCTAATGAAATTAGTATCAAAACATCATAAAAATAAAAAAGATAATAGCAATAATGATGATGATAAGCCGATGCTACCATTACTATGTGGCAGAAGCTGCCCTGTTAATTCTATACACTCATTATTTTTTTAAGATTTTATTTATTTATTTGACAGAGATCACAAGTAAGCAGAGAGGTGGGGGCGGGGGGGGGGGAGCAGGCTGCTGATCAGAGAGCCCGATGCGGGGCTCGATTCCAGGACCCTGAGATCATGACCTGAGCTGAAGGCAGAGCCTCAACCCACTGACCCACCCAGGCGCCCCTCTTTTTTTTTTAAGATCTTATTTATTCATTTGACAGAGAGAGACATAGCAAGAGAGGGAACACAAGTAGGAGAGTGGGAAAGGGAGAAGCAGGCTTCCCGCTGAGCCTAGGAGCCTAATGCGGGGCTCAATCCCAGGACCCTGGGATGATGACCCAAGCTGAAGGCAGACGCTTAATGACTAAGCCACCCAAGCGCCCCTATATACTCATTCTTATACAATCCTCACAACAACCTGGAAGGCAGTGATGACCATTCAACATGTTGGAGATGAAGAACAGGCTGCAGGACTCTGCTAAGAGGCATCCTCATCTTTCATTATCTGCCTATCCCACAGAAATCTTGCTTAGGTCACTTGACAAAAATTGTTCTGGGTAAAAATAAAGTCACCAGAAACTGCCCAGGGTCCTTTCTCGGGGCCTACTCCTGCTGGTCCCTAAGGATAACACTGCTAGATTGGCTCCTTGACCTACACTTGCCTTGCTTCTCAGACTTTACTTCCTGCCATTCTTCTACCTGTTCCACAAATGTAGGTATCTCCAAAGGTTCTTTTCTTTTTTTTTTTTTAAAGATTTTATTTATTTGACAGAGAGAGACACAGTGAGAGAGGGAACACAAGCAGGGGGAGCAGGAGAGGGAGAAGCAGGTTTCCTGCCGCCAAGAAGGGAGCCTGATGCAGGGCTCGATCCCAGAACCCTGGGATCATGACCTGAGCCAAAGGCAGACACTTAACGACTGAGCTTCCCAGGTACCCCAACCTCCAAAAATTCTTCCCACTTTCTTCCTCTTCCATGTAGTCAAATCCAATCCCAAAGCCTTACAAGAGGTTTCATATGCTGAAGACGAATTTTTTAAAGATTTTATTTGACAGAGAGAGAGAGAGAGAGAGAGAGAGGAGAGCGCAGACAACTGGGGGGGTGGGAACAGCAGAGGCAGAGGGAGAAGCAGGCTCTCCGCTGAGCAGGGAGCCCAATGTAGGGCTTAATCCCAGAAACAGGGGATCATAACCCGAGCTGAAGGCAGACACCCAACCGACTGAGCCACTCAGGCGCCCCAAATACTTTGGTGCTACTCCAGACTCCAAAACATATGAAATTTAACTATAATATACAGTTGACTCTTGAAAAACATGGGTTTAAACTATGCAAATGTGCTCACACATGGATTTTTTTTTCAATAAAATATATTGGAAAACTTTTTGGAGATCTGCAACAATCTGAAAAAAACTCGCAGATGAACTGTGTAGCCTAGAAATACCAAAAAATTAAGTTAGGCATTATTGCAGGAATATAGTGTATAACACATATGACATATGAAATATGTTAATTGACTTGATGTTGTTGGTTAAAGCTCCTGATCAATAGAAGGTTATTAAACTTGGGAGGAGTCAAAATTTTTTTTAATGTGGATTTTTTATTGTATGTGTTGGGGGGTGGCAGGGTGTTGGTGTCCCATATCCCTCTGTTTTTCAAGGGTCAACTACACTTCAACTCACACAACTGGAGGATGTTTTAATTCCTCGGCATCTGGAGAACTAACCTGAGAAAGCGGGAGACATGTTAATAAATACAGGCCAGAGTATAAGGCAAGACAGCCTGGAAAACAGACTGTTTTGGAGCATTACTACTTTAATTCAGTTAAGAAATACAAGCCTGAGCTCAGGCCATAAAAATGGAGACGAGGAAAGGACATGCTTAAGAAATATTCATAGGGGGCGCCTGGGTGGCTCAGTGGGTTAAGCCTCTGCCTTCGGCTCAGGTCATGATCTCAGGGTCCTGGGATCGAGCCCCACATCGGGCTCTCTGCTCAGCGGGGAGCCTGCTTCCTCCTCTCTCTCTCTGCCTGCCTCTCTGCCTACTTGTT
>NW_019154092.1:1706117-1807962 GCF_002288905.1 Enhydra lutris kenyoni | reverse complement strand
GGGTGGCTCAGTGGGTTAAGCCTCTGCCTTCGGCTCAGGTCATGATCTCAGGGTCCTGGGATCGAGCCCCACATCGGGCTCTCTGCTCAGCGGGGAGCCTGCTTCCTCCTCTCTCTCTCTCTGCCTGCCTCTCTGCCTACTTGTGATCTGTCTGTCAAATAAATAAATAAAATCTTAAAAAAAAAAAAAAAAAGAAATATTCATAGGACTTAAATGGATATCAATCTTTGCTTAAATATCCCAGAGTTGGGTGTCTCAACTCAACTTCAGAAAGCTCCCACTCACCTCACAAATGTCTTCCTCTAGCCTTGGACCCTGGCATTGCCATACAGTGCCTCTGATCCCACAGATCCTGCAGGAGACTTCGACTACACCATTGAGGAAGGGTTACGTATCTGTGGCTGAACAATCACCATCAATCTACTGCATCTTTAAAAGAAGCAAATGTCACATCTGCTTTGCCAAGTTCCTCTACCAGAGGCAATTTTCTATGTGTATTGAGTGGCCTGATGAGGAAATCCTGGTCCTGCTCCGTAGCTCTGACACTAACTCTGGCCACTATACTCTCGTAACTTCAGTCTACATTAACAACCACCATAAGCACCACTCTCACCTTTCAAAGCTGGCTTGCCAATCGATGCCACTACACTCCTAATAGTAATGGGCCTGTAAGAGAACCTGGTTGATGTATGGTCATAAGCTTTTATGTGGGCTCACAGTAAATACTAACTTTGGCCTGGCTGATCTTGAGGCTTTCAATGTACCTGGCACCCCGTTTGTTTCTTTCAAGCCTTTTCTACCAATTCCAGTGACACCAACTGCAGGAAGGCTTCCTAGTAGTCATGCCCAGGAGGCTCACTAGCAACATGGTCCTCTTTGGCATGATTTCCAACTCAGAGAAGCAACAATTGATGATTTCTTCCTACAATCTGGAGGTAGTCCTCTAAGCCGTTCCGAGCCATCACCTGCCACACTGCCCTACCACCAATCCTTTTTAATTCTGTGGCTTGAATTCTTCAATGTATCTGTGACCTAGTTTTTCTTTTTAGAGCTAACACTTCATCTGATTCGAATTCAACCAAAGCTCACTATTCAGTCTGCCCTCTGTTGTATAAATGGACACCTAAAGCCACATCTTCAAATGTACGAAGAAATACTGCATCTTGTCAGCAGTGCAAAACCAGCACAAACCCCAAACCATGGTCACAGATCCTTCACTGCCCCCATGCCTGATAGACTGGATGGGTCCAGACTTGATACACAGCTCTTCATTGGCTAGCTGAATTTTAAAAAAAAAAAAAAAAAAAAAAGTCCCAGATAGATTTAAAAAGCCAGAATATAAGAAATTCACATATGAGGGAGGCCATGTACTGAAGCTGATGTTTCCATGCTCCTCCTGGACTGTGGACAAAGAAATGGAAGCTGTGTTTTAGAGGGGTTGATGACATTCCTAGTAATCTACAAAGACGGGACGAGTGTAATAACTTTAAACAGTCATGGTAGATATATTTTCTAAAAAGGGATACATCATTATAACCCCATCCCCCACGCTCTTCTTCTAAGTTCTCTGAACTTTTATCAAGAGGGCAGGATCTATCTTCCCTCCTCTTGAAGCTGTGCAAAACTTTTTAACAGCCTGAACCAAGAGAAAATGGCAGAAGTGATACTATGTGACTTTGGAGGCTATCATAAAATGCAACATGACTTCCACTGGGCTCTTTCTTTACTGGGGTACCTGGAACCCTCAGGAGGGAACCCAGGACACCTGGGCTGTATGTGGCTGTTCCAGGTGACAGCCAGTATCAATTGCCAGGTACATGAGAGGATTCCAGTCCCTAACTTCACATCTTCTAGCTGATAGACACATGTGGGAGCAGAAACCAACCGTCACTGCTACCCTTTGACTAATTCCTGATCCACAGAAACGATGAGCTAATACATGATTACTGTTGTTTCAGACCACTACTTTTCAGGTGATTTGTTATAGAGGAAGAAACAGCTAATATATCGGTAGTGGACACACTACTTTTGGTGGGACAGGCACTCTGAGGAGGCCCCACTGAAGTGATACTGAACCACTGAAAAGATGCTCACTATGGAAAGACCCGGGGAAAGCCAGAGCATGCCCTAAAGAATCTAGCTGGGCAAGCATGAGGGGCATAGGTGGCAACTAGACCTGAAGCCTCCTAAAACGGCTCTTGAATTGACTGCTTCCACATCTCAACTGTCATGACCTTAGCTGAGATTCAGTTTAGTTTGCTGGGATTAGGAAAACTAGCTTGGTTACCTGCCTGCAAGCTAATTCATCCTCTAGATTCCTGTCCAAATGCTGCTTCTAAAATATAAGTCACCTTTCTGGCTCAAAAACTTTAACCAATCCCCTTCACCTACTGAACAAAATGCAATTAAAAAAAAAAAAAGATATTATTTATTTGAGAGAGAGAGAGAGCACATGAGGAGGAGCGGGGGAGAGGGAGAAGCAGGCTCCCCGCTGAGCGGGGCTTGATCCCAGGAACCTGAGATCATGACCTGAGCTGGAGGCACATGCTTAACCGACGGAGGCACCCAGGTACCCCAAAACCCTAATTATTTAAGCGTAACCTTCAAGACTATTCACATGCTGCCACCAAACTATCTTCCTAATCTCCTCTCTCCTACCACCTTCTCTGTCCACATCTGCTCCTACTGACTCAATACTACATCTGCGTTTATGACCTAACTGTGCAATGACCTCTCCACTGAGTGCCCTATCCATTCCATTCCCTTACCCTAAATCCAGCTTGAATGTTACCCCTTCTGAGAAGTTCCCCAGAAATCAACAACACCCCACCCAAGAACTCACGGCTCACTTTTCCAAACTCCTCTAATACTCTGTTAGACACATATTAAAGTACCTCCCACAATCCATGACAGCTGTGCATATGCTCATCTCCCCAGCTAAAAGATTATCAAGTCCCTAGAAAAAGGTAACACTTGACTGACTTTTTATTCCTAAATGTCACATACATGATGGACACTTGATGTTTGGTCTATAAATGACTTACTTCACATGTTTATAGGAAGCACAACAACTGGAGTGGATTAACTGGCATAGACTCCAGTGGTGACCATTTTTCACAATATCTGAATTACTGATAATCTTTTAAAAAATAAAAATCAAGGTACATAATTACCAGGGTTAATATCTTATGTTAAACAATTGATGTTAGTAAAATTACACCATTCAGGGGCACCTGGGTGGCTCAGCAGGTTAGGCTGCTGCCTTCAGCTCAGGTCATGGTCCTGGGGTCCTGGGATCGAGCCCCACATTGGGCTCTCTGCTCGGCAGGGAGCCTGCTTCTCCCTCTCTATCTGCCTGCCTCTCTGCCTACTTCTGCCTACTTGTGATTTCACTCTCTGTCAAATAAATAAATAAAAAATCTTTTAAAAAAATTACACCATTCAAAGTGGCAATATTGAGGAAGAAGGAAAAATTAAAAGCTGGAATTCCTAGTATTCCTTTACTAGGAAGGACAACATAACCTATCATGCTGAATGCTGCAATAGAACTATCTTCTTAGGATTAAAACTAAATGTGCAGTTGTTCTTCCTCATCCTCTCCCCACGGAAATCCAGTCCAAAAGCCCTTAAGGGGGTGGCCATGTGACATAAGGATCTCTATGGAAGAACCACAGTGGCCCACAGGGGTATGAGGAACCCAAGCGGAAATAAGAGGGAGCTCCAGATCAGGGCATGGTAGATGTGTGAGATGAAGAGGGAATTCATATGGGGAGGCAGCAGCAGCCCACCTAGGGTCTGAGAGTCTGAGCAAAGTGAGCAGAGGATCCATGGATGATACTGTACAAACCAATTATTTCATTGGAAGTTGCAAAATGATGATTTTTCTAGTTTACTATTTGTTCTGCATTAACTTGCTGGCATTCTTTTTAAAGAGCCAATTCTTCATCAACTGGAGCTGTTTACCCTGATGCACAAACCATACTAGAAAGACAGGAAAAACGTTTCATCCCTTTCGTTTAGTGACCGATGTTCAGAATAGTAAATTGGTATAAGGGTGACCTCGTTTTACTATTTATATCCCCCCAGCCTAGCATAGGACATAGACCAGTAGGTTCTCAAAAGTTATTGGTTACAATTTAAAATATAGAGGGAGATGTGGGGTTTAGACCTCTAGAAGACTTCACAACTCTATTCACAGTCATCAATAAAAAGCTCATATGATTTAAAAAACAGACCAAAAAACCCCACTATAACACTGAAGGCTAGCCAAATTTATATAGTATTGACTAAAAACTACAAAGGTTACAAAATTAAAAAAAAATATTCATCATAATTCCATACAAAGGAAGGTATGGACAAATTGCATATGGTACAAGAAACACAAAATGAGCTCTAGCACCTGGCTACTTTATAGGCTCTGCAAACTCAGATTTTCATTAAACAAAGGAAACCCCAAAGATAGGTTTCATTTCCTGTCTTCCAGAATCCTCCTTCCTAGGCATAACCAGAACTAAAAAGGCTATCATACTAGCAACCTAGGACTCCAATTGGGATTTCTGTGGGCTCTGTCTAGCAAACATTAAGGACACAGACTGCTAGAGACCTAATTCTCCTGGTAGTTCCATGCTTCCTCCTCTCTCTCTCTCTGCCTGCCTCTCTGCCTACTTGTGATCTGTCTGTCAAATAAATAAATAAAATCTTAAAAAAAAAAAAAAAAAGAAATATTCATAGGACTTAAATGGATATCAATCTTTGCTTAAATATCCCAGAGTTGGGTGTCTCAACTCAACTTCAGAAAGCTCCCACTCACCTCACAAATGTCTTCCTCTAGCCTTGGACCCTGGCATTGCCATACAGTGCCTCTGATCCCACAGATCCTGCAGGAGACTTCGACTACACCATTGAGGAAGGGTTACGTATCTGTGGCTGAACAATCACCATCAATCTACTGCATCTTTAAAAGAAGCAAATGTCACATCTGCTTTGCCAAGTTCCTCTACCAGAGGCAATTTTCTATGTGTATTGAGTGGCCTGATGAGGAAATCCTGGTCCTGCTCCGTAGCTCTGACACTAACTCTGGCCACTATACTCTCGTAACTTCAGTCTACATTAACAACCACCATAAGCACCACTCTCACCTTTCAAAGCTGGCTTGCCAATCGATGCCACTACACTCCTAATAGTAATGGGCCTGTAAGAGAACCTGGTTGATGTATGGTCATAAGCTTTTATGTGGGCTCACAGTAAATACTAACTTTGGCCTGGCTGATCTTGAGGCTTTCAATGTACCTGGCACCCCGTTTGTTTCTTTCAAGCCTTTTCTACCAATTCCAGTGACACCAACTGCAGGAAGGCTTCCTAGTAGTCATGCCCAGGAGGCTCACTAGCAACATGGTCCTCTTTGGCATGATTTCCAACTCAGAGAAGCAACAATTGATGATTTCTTCCTACAATCTGGAGGTAGTCCTCTAAGCCGTTCCGAGCCATCACCTGCCACACTGCCCTACCACCAATCCTTTTTAATTCTGTGGCTTGAATTCTTCAATGTATCTGTGACCTAGTTTTTCTTTTTAGAGCTAACACTTCATCTGATTCGAATTCAACCAAAGCTCACTATTCAGTCTGCCCTCTGTTGTATAAATGGACACCTAAAGCCACATCTTCAAATGTACGAAGAAATACTGCATCTTGTCAGCAGTGCAAAACCAGCACAAACCCCAAACCATGGTCACAGATCCTTCACTGCCCCCATGCCTGATAGACTGGATGGGTCCAGACTTGATACACAGCTCTTCATTGGCTAGCTGAATTTTAAAAAAAAAAAAAAAAAAAAAAGTCCCAGATAGATTTAAAAAGCCAGAATATAAGAAATTCACATATGAGGGAGGCCATGTACTGAAGCTGATGTTTCCATGCTCCTCCTGGACTGTGGACAAAGAAATGGAAGCTGTGTTTTAGAGGGGTTGATGACATTCCTAGTAATCTACAAAGACGGGACGAGTGTAATAACTTTAAACAGTCATGGTAGATATATTTTCTAAAAAGGGATACATCATTATAACCCCATCCCCCACGCTCTTCTTCTAAGTTCTCTGAACTTTTATCAAGAGGGCAGGATCTATCTTCCCTCCTCTTGAAGCTGTGCAAAACTTTTTAACAGCCTGAACCAAGAGAAAATGGCAGAAGTGATACTATGTGACTTTGGAGGCTATCATAAAATGCAACATGACTTCCACTGGGCTCTTTCTTTACTGGGGTACCTGGAACCCTCAGGAGGGAACCCAGGACACCTGGGCTGTATGTGGCTGTTCCAGGTGACAGCCAGTATCAATTGCCAGGTACATGAGAGGATTCCAGTCCCTAACTTCACATCTTCTAGCTGATAGACACATGTGGGAGCAGAAACCAACCGTCACTGCTACCCTTTGACTAATTCCTGATCCACAGAAACGATGAGCTAATACATGATTACTGTTGTTTCAGACCACTACTTTTCAGGTGATTTGTTATAGAGGAAGAAACAGCTAATATATCGGTAGTGGACACACTACTTTTGGTGGGACAGGCACTCTGAGGAGGCCCCACTGAAGTGATACTGAACCACTGAAAAGATGCTCACTATGGAAAGACCCGGGGAAAGCCAGAGCATGCCCTAAAGAATCTAGCTGGGCAAGCATGAGGGGCATAGGTGGCAACTAGACCTGAAGCCTCCTAAAACGGCTCTTGAATTGACTGCTTCCACATCTCAACTGTCATGACCTTAGCTGAGATTCAGTTTAGTTTGCTGGGATTAGGAAAACTAGCTTGGTTACCTGCCTGCAAGCTAATTCATCCTCTAGATTCCTGTCCAAATGCTGCTTCTAAAATATAAGTCACCTTTCTGGCTCAAAAACTTTAACCAATCCCCTTCACCTACTGAACAAAATGCAATTAAAAAAAAAAAAAGATATTATTTATTTGAGAGAGAGAGAGAGCACATGAGGAGGAGCGGGGGAGAGGGAGAAGCAGGCTCCCCGCTGAGCGGGGCTTGATCCCAGGAACCTGAGATCATGACCTGAGCTGGAGGCACATGCTTAACCGACGGAGGCACCCAGGTACCCCAAAACCCTAATTATTTAAGCGTAACCTTCAAGACTATTCACATGCTGCCACCAAACTATCTTCCTAATCTCCTCTCTCCTACCACCTTCTCTGTCCACATCTGCTCCTACTGACTCAATACTACATCTGCGTTTATGACCTAACTGTGCAATGACCTCTCCACTGAGTGCCCTATCCATTCCATTCCCTTACCCTAAATCCAGCTTGAATGTTACCCCTTCTGAGAAGTTCCCCAGAAATCAACAACACCCCACCCAAGAACTCACGGCTCACTTTTCCAAACTCCTCTAATACTCTGTTAGACACATATTAAAGTACCTCCCACAATCCATGACAGCTGTGCATATGCTCATCTCCCCAGCTAAAAGATTATCAAGTCCCTAGAAAAAGGTAACACTTGACTGACTTTTTATTCCTAAATGTCACATACATGATGGACACTTGATGTTTGGTCTATAAATGACTTACTTCACATGTTTATAGGAAGCACAACAACTGGAGTGGATTAACTGGCATAGACTCCAGTGGTGACCATTTTTCACAATATCTGAATTACTGATAATCTTTTAAAAAATAAAAATCAAGGTACATAATTACCAGGGTTAATATCTTATGTTAAACAATTGATGTTAGTAAAATTACACCATTCAGGGGCACCTGGGTGGCTCAGCAGGTTAGGCTGCTGCCTTCAGCTCAGGTCATGGTCCTGGGGTCCTGGGATCGAGCCCCACATTGGGCTCTCTGCTCGGCAGGGAGCCTGCTTCTCCCTCTCTATCTGCCTGCCTCTCTGCCTACTTCTGCCTACTTGTGATTTCACTCTCTGTCAAATAAATAAATAAAAAATCTTTTAAAAAAATTACACCATTCAAAGTGGCAATATTGAGGAAGAAGGAAAAATTAAAAGCTGGAATTCCTAGTATTCCTTTACTAGGAAGGACAACATAACCTATCATGCTGAATGCTGCAATAGAACTATCTTCTTAGGATTAAAACTAAATGTGCAGTTGTTCTTCCTCATCCTCTCCCCACGGAAATCCAGTCCAAAAGCCCTTAAGGGGGTGGCCATGTGACATAAGGATCTCTATGGAAGAACCACAGTGGCCCACAGGGGTATGAGGAACCCAAGCGGAAATAAGAGGGAGCTCCAGATCAGGGCATGGTAGATGTGTGAGATGAAGAGGGAATTCATATGGGGAGGCAGCAGCAGCCCACCTAGGGTCTGAGAGTCTGAGCAAAGTGAGCAGAGGATCCATGGATGATACTGTACAAACCAATTATTTCATTGGAAGTTGCAAAATGATGATTTTTCTAGTTTACTATTTGTTCTGCATTAACTTGCTGGCATTCTTTTTAAAGAGCCAATTCTTCATCAACTGGAGCTGTTTACCCTGATGCACAAACCATACTAGAAAGACAGGAAAAACGTTTCATCCCTTTCGTTTAGTGACCGATGTTCAGAATAGTAAATTGGTATAAGGGTGACCTCGTTTTACTATTTATATCCCCCCAGCCTAGCATAGGACATAGACCAGTAGGTTCTCAAAAGTTATTGGTTACAATTTAAAATATAGAGGGAGATGTGGGGTTTAGACCTCTAGAAGACTTCACAACTCTATTCACAGTCATCAATAAAAAGCTCATATGATTTAAAAAACAGACCAAAAAACCCCACTATAACACTGAAGGCTAGCCAAATTTATATAGTATTGACTAAAAACTACAAAGGTTACAAAATTAAAAAAAAATATTCATCATAATTCCATACAAAGGAAGGTATGGACAAATTGCATATGGTACAAGAAACACAAAATGAGCTCTAGCACCTGGCTACTTTATAGGCTCTGCAAACTCAGATTTTCATTAAACAAAGGAAACCCCAAAGATAGGTTTCATTTCCTGTCTTCCAGAATCCTCCTTCCTAGGCATAACCAGAACTAAAAAGGCTATCATACTAGCAACCTAGGACTCCAATTGGGATTTCTGTGGGCTCTGTCTAGCAAACATTAAGGACACAGACTGCTAGAGACCTAATTCTCCTGGTAGTTCCACTAGAAATATGCCTATAACCAAATAGATCTATAACCCTTGTGTTTCTGTGGCCCTGAGAAATAAAATGGGAGTTCCGCTAGAAATATGCCTATAACCAAATAGATCTATAACCCTTGTGTTTCTGTGGCCCTGAGAAATAAAATGGGAGTCTGTAAGAGAGGCTCCCAGAAGGTTCTAAGAGGACAACATCTATTTGTCTCAGGGCTTCAGATAACAAGTGCAAAGCAAGTTTATGGAAGTGAGAAAGAAATCTTACTATTGTTGACCTTGAAAAGTTAACAGTCTGAAGACATTAATAACAGCTGATATCCTGAGGGCTCAAGAGTAAGAAATACTTTAGTAACAGAAGCCAATGGAAAAAAGGAAGAAAATGACATGACTGTCTACTTGAAAATTCAAAAAACCCTAAATGACAAGAGGTAAGATCACTGGTTACAAACTTTCTAGGCACTGACCTGTAGTACAGGTATCATGGTCACCCCAGGGTACTGAGGATGTGATAGATACAGTGATTTCAGAGCTCAAGCAAACAAGACCCTTTTCCCCATTGGTGCTCTCAACTTTTATATACGCACCTAAACTGTCACCATACCTTGACCTACCTTTGGGACATGCTCACCATGACAAATCAGAGATGACAAGCCATACCTCCTGAATATTTATGCCCATGTGAATTAAGCACACCCCATATGTACATTTCAAAATGTGGGTGAATTGTACCGTTGTAAATATCAATATAATCCCACCGTGTTTCTGAACTTCTGTGTTATAATGGCTTTTGAAAACAATACATGGATTGTGCGGACGGCCAACAACACAGATCTATCAATGTGGGTATAAATTTTGGTGAGTATGAGTAAAATGGCCCTAGGTAAAGATAAGCCCACAAACAGTGAACAGACAAGAAAGTAGTCTGGTTCTGTTTGTTTCCTTCTTAAGGATGAGCATTTTCAAACAAAAGTTAGGAGTCAACTTTTCCCAAAAATATTATATACTGAAAATACTGATTGAGAAGATCTCTTCAAAAACAAACAGAAACAATCTGTCATAACAGAGTTGTGGTAAGAAATAGAAAGAAAAAAGGAAGAACTAGGAGACAAAAATACTGTAATTTTTCAAGAAAATCACTAAGAGCCAACAAAGTGTGGCTATTCCTATGAGCAGCTTCATTCCTTTTATGCCCACCTGGCTTTTAGCTGCAGATCGATGGGAAAGGATCTGGTTACACCCCATGTAAGACAAGAATCTAACTCTGTCAGATCCCAAGAGGTGACAGAGTCCAACCCAACTATATCTAATGTAGGAAGCTACCCTCTACTACATCTCACAGAATGTTGGTCACCCTGTTTCAAACACTCAATGATAGTGAATAAGCTGATCGACCACCTAGAACAGAACCCACCACCTTTTTTTCAGATAGTTCCAGAAGGTTCTCCAAGATCTACCTTCAACCAACAGCTCCAGCTTAGCATCAATGACTTCCTAATTCTCATCCAAAACTGCAGCCACACAAAGCAGGCCTCAGTGTTCATGCACTAATCCCTTAACTTCTTACTTTCATATCACATAATTCATCCACTTAAGGTATATAATTCAATGGTTTTGGTATTATACTCATAGGGCACACAACTGTTACCATCATCTAATTTTAGAATATTTTTGTAACCACAGGAAGAAATCTTGTATCCATCAGCAGTCTCCCCAATCCTCCCCAATCCCACCTGCCTAGGATTTTATTTTATTTTATCCACTTCCTCTGCTACAGATTTATCTATTCTAGACATTTCATGTAAATAGAACCAAGACTGGCTTCCTTTACTTACATAATAATTTTCTAAGGTTCATCCACATTATAGCATGTATCAGTATTCCATTTCTTTTTATTCCACTATATGGATCTACCACGTTTTAATTATTCACCATCAAATAGATATTCAAACTATTTCCACTTTTGGACTATTATGCTACTTTAGATTATTTGTACACTAGTTTTTGTGTGGACATATTTTCATTGAGTGAAATCCTTACCAACACTTATCACCTGACTTTTTGATTACAGCCAACCTAGTATGTATAAACTGGTATCTCATTGTGGTTTTGACTTGCATTTCCCTATGACTTATGATAACAAGCATCTTTTCATGTACTTACTGGCCATTTGCCTAACTTCTTTAGAAAAATGTCCATTCAGATTCTTTGCGAATATTAAACTGGGCTATTTATTTTTTATTGTTGAGTTATAAGAGCTTTTCATATATTCAAGATATAAGTCTCTTATCAGATATATGATTTATAAATATTTTCTCTCATTTTGTGGGTTGTCTTCTCACTTGATGGTTTACTCTGTAACACAGGTTCCTTATCTACTTGAAATCCAATTTTTGGGGTGCCTGGATGGCTCAGTGGGTTAAGCCTCTGCCATTGGCTTCACCATGATCTCAGGGTCCTGGGATCGAGCCCCGCATCGGGCTCGCTACTCAGCGGGGACCCTGCTTCCCCCTCTCGCTCTGCCTGCCTCTCTGCCTACCTGTGATCTGTCAAATAAATAAAATCTTTTTTTTTTTTTTTTTTTTTTTAAAGATTTTATTTATTTATTTGACAGAGAGAGATCACAAGTAGACAGAGAGGCAGGCAGAGAGAGAGAGAGGGAAGCAGGCTCCCTGCTGAGCAGAGAGCCCTATGCGGGACTCGATCCCAGGACCCTGAGATCATGACCTGAGCCGAAGGCAGCGGCTTAACCCACTGAGCCACCCAGGCGCCCCAAATAAATAAAATCTTAAAAAAAAAAAAAAAAAAAAAAAAAAAAAAAAAAAAATCCCAGCTTTTTTCCCTTTTGTTGCTTGTCCTTTTGATGTAATGTATAATAGGACTGCCTAATGCCAGATTGCAAAGACTCAATCCAGTGTTTTCCATTTCCATTTAGCTCCTAAATTTAGGTCTTTAAGGGCACCTGGGTGGCTCAGTCAGTTCGGCTCAGGGTCCTGGGATTGGCTGGCAACTGGCTCCACACTCAGCAGAGAGTCTACTCATCTCTCCTTCCCCCCTGCCCCTCCCCTAGCTCGTGCATGCACATGCAAGTGCATGCTTGCTCTCTCAAATTAAAAAAAATTATGTTTTTATTTATATATTTGACAGAGAGTGCGAGCACAAGACAGCACAAGCAAGAGGAGTGGCAGAGGGAGAGGGAGACGGAGAGGGAGAAGTAGGCCCCCCACTGAGCAGGGAGCCTGAGGATGCCAGGCTCAATCCCAGGATCCGGGGTCATGACCTAAGCCAAAGGTAGACACTTAACTGATTGAACCACCCAGGAGCCCCTCAAATTAAAATCTTAAAAAAAAAATTTTAGGTCTTTGATCTGTTTTGTGTTAATTTTTATACATGGTATGAGCATATATTCAGTTGTCCCAGCACTTCAATCATCTGTTGAAAAGAATGACTTTGGTACTCTCACCAAAAATCAGATATAGTAACATACAGGTTTATTTATTAACTGATTAATTGATTACTATAGTTTTGTTAAGTTTTGAAATCAAGAAGTGTGGTAAGTCCTTCAATTTTGTTCTTTCATACGATTTTGGCTATTTTGGGTCTCTTGAATTTCTATATGCATTTCAGGACCAGCCTGTCCATATTTGCAAAAAAGCCACCTAGAGCTTTGTCAGGGATCACACTGTATAGATCAATTTGGGGGAGCTCTGCCTCCTAAACAGTGTTAAGTCTTGCAATCCAGACACTGATATCTTTCCATTTATCTAGGTCTTATCAGACTGAATCCACATCCTTTCATATCTAATACAGCCTTAGATTTCCCTCCTTGTTTAGCTCTGCTACTGTTAAAACAGAAATACATGTTTGCAAATGCTGCCCATTTTAAAAAAATATTTTATTTATTTGTCAGAGAGAGAGCACAAGCAGGGGGAGTAGCAGGCAGAGGGAGAAGCAGGCTCCCCAGTGAGCAAGGAGCCTGATGTGGGACTTGATCCCAGAACCCTGAGATCACCCAGGTGTCCCAAATGCTGCCCATTTTTATGAGAACTCGGAGGACTCTAAGGATCTAGGGTTTCCCTATTTATTGGGAACATCTTAACTACTAAAGTCATAAAGGCTAAATTTTCTGCTGTTTTCGGAGTATTCTTTGTATAAAATTTATTGAAGAAAAAGGTTACCAATGAAATGATTTTTTAACTTATACATAATGCACATGATCCTGCTTTCATATATGTAAGCATAAATGTACACATGTGTGTAAGAAAACAGCAAGAACTCTAGAAGAAAATATACCAATATGTTATAGCGGTTACCTCTGGATGGTAGAACTGGATGGAGAAGAGACCTAGTGCTTTTTACTTGTTGGGGGGGGGGGCATAAAAATGTTTTCATGTATTTCTGGTGTGATTTTAAATATGGATAACAATATAAATATGCCCCAGTGAAGGACGTTTTTATTTTCCCCCCCCAACACGTATCACCCTAAGAGTAAACAACCTGGCTGACCTTGAGATCGCAGGTGGTGTTGAGCAGCAGGTTGGAAGGTTTGAGGTCACGATGCAGTACATTAGCTGAATGGATATATTTTAACCCTCTGAGGATCTGGTAAAGAAAATAGCAGATATGGTCGTTGCTGAGGTGTTGCGTCTTCAAGAGCTTGTAGAGATCTGTTTCCATGAGGTCCTGTACTATATATCTGTTTAGACAGGTTAAGGTAACAGAGCAAATATCTGGCTACACTTAGCAAAGCACACTGAAATCAAAATGAACCTTCTCCCCAAACAATCCATTATTATATCATGAAGCCTGCAAGGAAAATGAGAAACTGATGAAAACCTGATTTACCTCTATGGAAGGAATCCGAAATAGTTAACCTTCTTAAGTCCTGTGGAAAAAATAGCCATTAATATCTGCCTGATATGATCAATAACAGGCCTAGACTGAGATGAGACAGGCTGTTACGCAAATACTGGATAATCTTTCATCCTAGTCCATCGTCAACAAACCCTCTCCAAAGGTGGCCAGCAGGCATCATACACTCCCCTCTTCTCTTTGGCCCAGCAACAACTTTTAATGTCACTGTTTTTTTACCTCCCTTCTTGTCGCCCCTCCTTCTCCTGAAGAATCAATCATAAAACCTTCGGTAACACAGACCTAGAACACACTGCTACTAAATTCAGCCTTCTATGTGCTTGACGCTTCAATTAAGGTTAAGATCCTAAATAAATGAGGGTATTGGGAAGTCATGCTAAGGGGCTCATGCTGGCTTTACTCCTCTTGCTTTCTTGCCTACCCACATATCTAAGCCACCTAGAATTTTATCTGTGGATGATTTCTTTCTTACAGAAATAAATTCTAGAACTCTTTAGCTTTAACTTCACCCGATTATTATTTCATTAGCAGTGTTTCTGTGTATCTCTTATTCATTTCTGTGTAAATATTATTTTATGTCCTCTACAGATTCATGTTAGATGAGACACAGTATGGGATTCAGAGGAAACAGAATCTGAAAACTTGTCATCTTTAAACAGACTTGATTTTCCTAGTAAAAGGTAAAGGAGGACAACAGGTGATAGCAGGAGGCATTTCACTGAAAATAACGCTACAACTTGATAACAGAGCTGTTTAAAAATGGAAAGGGCTGGGGCGCATGGGTGGCTCAGTCATTAAGCATCTGCCTTCGGCTCAGGTCGTGATCACGGGGTCCTGGGATCAAGCCCCGCATCCGGATCCCTGCTCCACGGGAGGCCTGCTTCTCCCTCTCCCACTCCCTCTGCTGTGTTCCCTCTCTCGCTGTGTCTCTGCCAAATAAATAAATAAAATCTCTTAAAAAAGAAAAAAAAGGGGGGGGGCTGCCTAGAGACAGTGAGCTGCCTGTCCCTAGCTGGGCAAAAGGCAAACTGGGAAAACTGATAGGAATGCTGTGCTAGCCCGAATAGTAACTTTTCTCTGGCAGACCCTCTTCAGATACTTAATGCTTCTATCTTTCAAATGCAGTCTTTAACCAGGGAGCATTCTTTGGACCAGATTAAATGCTGCTGATATTTAATAACCTAATTTCAGAGCTGAGTCAACTTTAAAGATCATGAAGGCTAGGCTAGTACCTTAATAACGATGAGAAAACAGACCTAAAGGTGAATGACATTGTCTAAGATCAGGACAGTCTGGATTTGACCAGGTGATATCCAGCACACCCTCCTTCTTACTCTACTATTCATTCCCGATCTTTTTACCACAACAAACCGTATCTAGAATGGAAAAAACATGACTGGAAATGGTGTTAAGATTTTCCATAACTATACTTAACCAAAATCTTTACTGGAATGGACAGTAAATGGACAGTAAAAATACTGGATTTCTAAAAGACACTAAAAACAGTTACTGACAACTCATAAAAATGAATCAAAGAAAAAAATTATACAAGTCTAGTAAATAGCAAGCAGATTACAATTTTCCCTTTAATGTGGTTTACATACTTTTCCTTTACTCTGATAAATCCAGGTATTTCAAGTTACATTTCCTCAACAAGGTGACCAATCAGTGGAGGCAGCTGTCTGAAAAGGATACACATCTTTCATTTGCTCGATGGTTGGTGCTCGAATAATGTCATTGATTCCAATGATGTTCTCATGTCTGAAGCGCAGTAAGATTTTTATCTCCCTCAGGGTTCTCTGGCAGTAGGTCTGGTGCTCAAAAGGACTGATTTTCTTGATAGCTACTCGAACTTTGTTGACATTATCATAAGCAGAGCTAAAAAAAAAAAAAAAAAAGAAAAGAAAAAAGAGGGGGAGGGGGAAAGATGGCATTTAAAATAGTTTAGGAACATCTTGGCAGAAAGAATAAAAATTGGTAAAGTATTAAATGTTTAGCACTCTGGGTAAATACTTGTTTCATACACGTGAAGGCAGCATGTATATTATCCACAAAAAAGCCACAAGCTAGGAAGGATGTAGCTGGCACAATGCAACACATATTCAATCTCAAACTTAACACAAAGCCCAGCCCCAATAAACGTGTAGATGCCCACTGTCATAAGCCCCCAAACATGGTTTTATGCCATACACGCATACACAAAACATTTTCCCAGTTTTTCTTTTTTTCTTTTTTTTTTTTAATATTTTATTTATTTATTTGACAGAGAGAGATCACAAGTAGACAGAGAGGCAAGCAGAGAGAGGGAGGGAAGCAGGCTCCCCGCCAAGCAGAGAGCCCGACGCGGGACTCGATCCCAGGACCCCGAGATCATGACCCGAGCCGAAGGCAGCGGCCTAACCCACTGAGCCACCCAGGCGCCCCTCTTTTTTTTTTTTTAATTTTATTTTTCATAAACATATAATATCTTTTTATCCCCAGGGGTACAGGTCTGTGAATCGCCAGGTTTACACACTTCACAGCACTCACCATAGCACATACCCTCCCCAATGTCCATAATCCCACCCCCCCAACCCCCCTCCCCCCATTAACCCTCAGTTTGTTTTGTGAGATTAAGAGTCACTTATGGTTTGTCTCCCTCCCAATCCCATCTTGTTTCATTTACTCTTCTCCTACCCCCTTAACCCCCCATGTTGCATCTCCTCTCCCTCATATCAGGGAGATCATATGATAGTTGTCTTTCTCCGATTGACTTATTTCGCTAAGCATGATACCCTCTAGTTCCATCCATGTCGTCGCAAATGGCAAGATTTCATTTCTTTTGATGGCTGCATGGTATTCCATTGTGTATATATACCACATCTTCTTTATCCATTCGTCTGCTGATGGACATCTAGGTTCTTTCCATAGTTTGGCTATTGTAGACATTGCTGCTATAAACATTCGGGTGCACATGCCCCTTCGGATCACTACATTTGTATCTTTAGGGTAAATACCCAGCAGTGCAATTGCTGGGTCATAGGGTAGTTCTATTTTCAACATTTTGAGGAACCTCCATGCTGTTTTCCAGAGTGGTTGCACCAGCTTGCATTCCCACATTTTCCCAGTTTTTAACAGCAACTGCATTTTGGTGAGAGTAATCATTTGTCTCCAAAACAACTTCCTATTGTATCAGATTCCCCTGATTCAGCAGCAACATTCAAATGACCATCAACTACATCTTCAGCCCCAACAAAAATGGACCCAAGAGGACGCCTTCATTGCTTGCATCTACTTTGTCTTATTTGCAAAATGACATGACTCTTTCTTCTTTTTTAACTGTTGTTTTTTTTTTTTTTTAAGATTTTTCTTATTTATTTGACAGAGATCACAAGGAGGCAGAGAGGCAGGCAGACAGAGAGGAAGGAAGCAGGCTCCCTGCTGAGCAGAGAGCCTGATGTGGCGCTCGCTCGATCCCAGGACCCTGGGATCATGACCTGAGCCAAAGGCAGAGGTTTTAACCCACTGAGCCACCCAGGTGCCCCTAACTGTTTTAAGTAACAAATTTATGTAGGCTCATATAGTGCCAGGACTGACCTTCATATAAATGATAAGCAAATTATTCTTGAAGAAAAATGGTGGTTCTATGTGTATTAAGGTGGGTTTTAACCATAAAACACAAAAGCTATAAGGAAAAAAAAATCACATTTTAAGATAGTACTGGTAAGATAGTACATGGTTTTGAAACCTACTGTAACACAAAAAACCTTGCCCTTCAAAGTTCTTTTCATATACATAATTACATTTTGTCTTCACAATATCTTTAAAAAGTAGAGGACAGCAATGTTTTTATGTACACTGCCCAGGTAAGATTCCCTTAGATACAGAGAGAATAATTCATTTACCCAAAGGACTAATATCCCTAGGTCTTCTTTTTCCAAAGTACCTTAGGTTTATGTCCTCTTCTCAGGAAGCTGTCCTTCCATCTCACTCTATCTGGGTACATGCTGCACTGACAGGCTGCCACCAGTGGATGAGTCCCATCACTTAACTAAAGTGCTACTCAAACTATGGTCTCCAGACCCTTGTGTCAGGATCACCTGACATTCTTGTTAAAAGTGCTAATCTCGGGGCACCTGGGTTGCTCAGTTGGTAAAGCATCTGACTCTTCATTTTGGCTCAGGTCGTGATCTCGGAGTTGTGAGATTGAGCCCTTGCAGCCACTGGTGTGCTCAGCGGGGAGTCCACCTGAGAGTCTCTCTCTCCTCCACTCCGCCCACTCTATCTTTCTCTCAAATAAATATTAAAAATTTTTTTTAAAAAGCTAGTTTCTGTGCCTCATCCTAGGCCTTCCTTTTTGGAAAAAAAAAATTTTTTTTTAATTCCAGTATAAGTAATGAACAGTTTATGTTAGTTTCAGGTGTACAACACGTGATTATGCTTCAACAATTCTACGTGGTACTCAGTGATCATCATAAGTGCCCCTTCACCTATTTCATCCATCCCCCCCAGCCACCTCCCCTCTGATAACATTTGTTTTCTATATTTAAGAGTGGCAGGGTTGGGGTGGGGAGGGAGTAAGAAGGAAGAGTCTACTTTTTTGCCTTTTTTCTTTGTTCTTTTGTACCTTAAATTCCACATATGAATTGAATCATACAGAATTTTCTTTTTTTTTTTTTAAATATTTTATTTATTTGACAGAGAGAGAGATCACAAGCAGGCAGAGAGGCAGGCAGAGAGAGAGAGGGAAGCAGGCTCCAGAGAGCCTGATGTGGGGCTCAATCCCAGGATCCTGGGATCATGACCTGAGCTGAAGGCAGAGGCTTTAACCCACTGAGCAACCCAGGCACCCCAAGTCTTCTCTTATTTCACTTAGCATAATACCCTCTAGATCCATCCATGTCGCTGCAAATGACAAGATTTTACTCTTTTTTAATGGCTACTCGACTAATATTCCATTGTATATACATACATTGTCATCTACTTACCTACTACTGAGGGACAACTGGGTTGCTTCCGTAGGTTGGCTATTATAAATAATACTGCAATAAACATAGGAGTACATGTGTCTTCGAATTAGTGTTTTCATATTCTTTAGGTAAATAGTAGTGGAATTACTGGATCACATGGTAATTCTATTTTTAACTTTTTGAGGAACCTCCATACTGCTTTTCAGAGTGGCTCTTATTTTTTTTTTCTTCAAAGCACTTAACCAAAATATTTGGGTAATCTTTTTTTTTTTCCCCCCAAAGACTTTGTTTTATTTATTTGTCAAAGAGAGAGCACAAGCGGGGAAAGTGGCAGGCAGAGGCAGAGAGAGAAGCAGACTCCCCGCTGAGCAAGGAGCCCGATGCGGGACTCGGTCCCAGGACCCTGGGATCATGACCTGAGCCGAAGGCAGCAGCCTAACCAACTGAGCCACCCAGGCATCCCAATATTTGGGTAATCTTACAACAAAACCTGTAACGTATTCTTCAAAAAAAGAGTTCTAAGGGCATCTGGCTGGCTCAGCAGAGCATGTGACTGACTATCTCAGGGTCATGAGTTTGAGTCCCACATTGGGTGTAGAGATTACTAAAAAAAATAAACTTTACAAAAAAAAAAAAAAAAAAAAAGGTTTCATAGCTGTCACACGGGGCCCAGCTCTTTCCAAACTGACCTCAAGGTCTGACTTAAAAGAATTCCAGGCAGAAGCAGTAATAATTATGCCTTCAATTTTGTGATGGTTTTATGTATTTTAGAGTGAGTGAGTTGGGGGCAGAGGCAGAGGAAGGGAATCTTGAAGTAGACTCCCCAGTGAGCGTGGAACCTGGTGCGGGGCTTAATCCCATGACCCTGAGGATCATGACCTGAACTGAAACCAAGAGCTGGATGCTCGACCAACTGAGCCACCCAGGGGCCCCATTGTGATGCATTTTAATCTTGAATGTTACCACTCTCTTTATGATCAGTATTCTATTTAATCTTTTCTATAAGAGCTTTCCATTTTAATAAGTATCAATACCTGGACCACTGACTGAAGCCCTGCAATAACAATGACAGGCAATAAAACACTGCTTGTTTCCTCAAGTGCTAGAAATACAAAACAGTAAAATTGAAAGTTTTTTTTTCTCAAATTTGTGCTTCTGTATGGTATTTGTCAGTCTGCTTATTCTGAGAATTACTGATGCATTTGACTCTATCACAGAACAATGCTGTAGGAGACACTTTACTTTTACTCAACCTCAATTCTCCCACACTACTGTTAATATGTTGCACTTAGGTGTCCTTGATACTTTGAAATGAAATATATTTCCTTAAATAAAAGAATCACTACTCAAATCTTTGGTTTGTTGCATGAGGGCCCAAACCACTGATTTTTAGTTCAGCAGGCAAAGGGATATGTCATTCAAACAACCCAATTAGATAATGATAATGAATATTTTTAGAAATTAAAACTCTTTTTGGGTAATTAAAATCATAGAGCATGAGTCCACCAAAAGAGAATTTACAGGTTAAAATATTGGTTTAAACTCAACATTATAAATTTCATATTTTACTGAAGCAGGGTAGTTAAACATGGCCATAAATTTGCTTCTGAGCACAAGACTGTTGTGGGGAGGGGCTTATGGTTAACGTGCCCCTCCAACTGTATCAACACTAGTTGATAAAATAACCAACTGACCCCTTTTAAGGGAGAAGGCCTGATCCTCCTCATTGGTTCCCACTTGAAAAGAAGACACGACTCTGTCCATGGAGTTGGGTCATTTCCTATCTGTTTTCCAGCTCCTTTTTGTTTTATATAATCTGCCATAGAACTGGTCACAAATACTCTTTTTGGAAATTAAAACTCTTTTCCATATTCTTCCATAACAACTCTATATTTACTCATTTTTCCTTGGATTTCTCAGTTTTGTTTTCTATATATATTTTTTTAAAGATTTTATTTATTTATTTGAGAGAGAGACAGTGAGAGAGAGCATGAGCGAGGAGAAGGTCAGAGGGAGAAGCAGACTCCCCATGGAGCTGGGAGCCCGATGCGGGACTTGATCCCGGGACTCCGGGATCATGACCTGAGCCGAAGGCAGTCGTCCAACCAACTGAGCCACCCAGGCATCCCTGTTTTCTATATTTTATTTTGCTATATTTTATCATAGACTTTTTGGTGTTAGCTTTTGTTTTAAAATCACTCTGGCATTACCAACTCTTTTTTTTCTTTCCTCTAAGAATTTAATCTTTGCTCACCTCTATCTCCCCCCACAACTAATACCATGCTACAACTTTTACTTGAAATGTGCCTCTGTAAACAACTTATGGGTGCAGTTTAGGACCTCAATCCATATGTGATTATACAGTCTTTGGATGAGTTGATTTTAGATATTCATATTTTTTCTTTGAACTGATAAACTTGCTCTTTTCAAAAACAAAAATTTAAGTAAGTTGTTCAATGTTAAGAAAAGGAAAATCTTAGGGTGCCCAGGTGGCTTCATCAGTTAAGCATCTGCCTTCGGTTCAGGTCATGATCTCCGGGTTCTGGGATCAAGCCCCACATTGGGCTCCCTGCTCAGCAAGGAGTCTGCTTCTCTCTCTCCCCTTCCCCCTGCTTGTGCTGTCTCTCTCAAATAAACAAAATCTTTAAAAAACAAAAAGGGAGAATCTTCCTAACTCATCTCTGTAAGGCAAATAATCTTTAACAATAAATACAGCTCAGGTCATGATCCCAGGGTCCTGGGATCGAGTCCCGCATAGGGCTCCTTGCTCAGAGGGGAGGCTTCTTCTCCCTCTGCCTGTCACTGCCCCCCCTGCTTGTGCTCTCTTTCTCTCTGACAGATAAATAAAATCTTTTAAAAAGGGGTGGGGGTACAACCACTATGGAAAACAGTATGAAGGGTCCTCAAAAAATTAAAAATAGAACTATCATACAATCCAGCAATTTCATTCTAGGTATCTACCTAAAGAAAATGAAAACGCTAATTCAGAAAAATATGTGCAACCATTCTTCAGTGCAGCATTATTTACAATAGTGAAGATAGGGAAACAACCTAAGTGTCTGCTGAAGAATGGATAAAGATGATGTGGGATATAGGTGTGTGTTAGGAATATATATGTACATATGTGTATACATACATTTCACCTTTAAGTGGAATCTAAACAACAAAATAAAATAAAACCTAGACTCATAGATACTGAGTAGTAGTTGTCAGAAGGGAAGGGGTTGGGGGCAGGGTGAAATGGGTGAAGGGAATCAGGAGATACAAACTTCCAGTTTTAAAATAAATGTCATAGTGATGTGATGTATAACATGGGGAATACAGTTAATAATACTGTATTAATTTTGCATGGTTAACACACGGTAACCAGACTTATTGTGGTAATCAGTTAGCAATGTATACAAATGTTGCATCACTACAGTGTACACATGAAATAGAGTACTGTCGGGCACCTGGGTGGCTCGGTCAGTTAGGCGTCTGACTTTGGCTCAGGTCGTCCTGGCGTTCCCCCTCTCCCCTTGCCCCTGCTCTCACTCATCCACGTGCTCTCTCTCAAATAAATACAATCTTTTCTTTTTAAATTAATTTTTAAAAAGATTTTTATTTATTTATTTGACAGAGATCACAAGTAGGCAGAGAGGCAGGCAAAGAGAGGAAGGGAAGCAGGCTCTCCGCCAAGCATGGAGCCCGATGCGGGGCTTGATCCCAGGACCCCGGGATCATGACCCAAGCCGAAGGCAGAGGTTTCAACCCACTGAGCCACCCAGTCGTCCCTCAAATAAATAAAATCTTAAAAAGAAGAAGAAGAAGAAGAAGAAGAAGAAGAAGAAGAAGAAGAAGAAAAGAAAGAGAGAAAGAAAAGAATAGAATAGAATACTGTCAATTATACTTCAATTAAAAAATTTTTAAGGGGTACCAGAGTGGCTCAGTTAGTCAAATGTCCAACTCTTGATTTCAGCTCAGGTCTTGATCTCAGGGTTGTGAGTTTAAGCCCTACACTGGGCTTCATGCTGGGCATGGAGCCTACTTAAAAAAAAAAAAAAATCAAAAAAAAAAAAAAAATCAGGGGTGCCTGGGTGGTTGAGTCGTTAAGCAGCTGCCTTTGGCTCAAGTCATGATCCCAGGGTCCTGGGATAAAGCCCCACATCCGGCTCCCTGCTCCCCAAGAAGCCTGCTTCTTCGCTCCCACTCCCCCTGCTTGTGTTCCCTCTCTTGCTGTGCCTCTCTCTGTCAAATAAATACATAAAATCTTTTAAAAAACTAAAATTAAAAAAGTAGAAACAAATTTAAGGGGAAAAAATAGACATGGTAACAAGGAAAAAATTAAACATTTCAAGATGTCAAAAAATAGTGATAGTGGTTTAGGGGCACCTGGGTGCCTCAGTCAGCTAAGTGTATCCCTTCGGCTCAGGTCATGATCCCGGGGTCCTGGGATTGAGCCCTGTGTTGGGCTTCCTGCTCGGTGGAGGGCCTTCTACTCACTCTCCTTCTGCATGCCACTCTACCTACATGTGCTCTCTCTCAATCTGTCAAAAAAAAGAAAAAAAATCGTGGTTTATGAACCTACATATGTGATAAAATTGCAAAGAAAATACACAGAAATGAGTGCACATAAAATTAGTGACATATGAATGAGTTCTAGAGTGTATCAATGCCAATCTCCCAGCTATGGTATTGTGTTGTAATGTATACTGTAATGTATGATTGTAACACAAGATGTTACCAGCGAGGGAAACTGGGATTTTTCTGTATCATTTCCTTTTTTTTCCCCCCTAAGATTTAATTTATTTGAGAGAGAGAGAATTGGGGGTAGGGTCAGAGGGAAAGGCAGACTCCCTGCTAAGCAGGGAGCCTGATGCGGGACTCAATCCTGGGACTCCAGGATCATGACCCAAGCTGAAGGCAGTCGCATAACCAGCTGAGCCACCCAAGTGACCCTCTCTGTATTATTTCTTACAACTGCATGTGATTCTACAATCATCTCAAAATAAAACATTTAATTTAAAAAAGCATCTAACAACAGGAGAGTCGTTATCCATACAGTGAAAAACTCTGCAGCTGAGAAAAAGAATGACAGAAAGATCTTTGAGATCGTTAAGTGGAAAAAAAGCAAGGTCTAGCAGTGAATAACATGCTATCTTTTTCTAGTAAATAATAAAAGATATATATTAATATATTAACATTTGCCTGTGTTTGTTTGCATAAAGGAAGTCTGGAAGGATACACAAGAAAATAAAGGATCAGTGGTGCAGGCACAGACAGCCAGGCTGGAGTGGGGCAGAAAGGAGTGCAAAACCCTTTACTGTATACCTCTTAATTGAAGAGCCATGTGAACCTCTTCAAAAAAAATAAAACAAAACAAAAAAGCCCCACAACTTTTTAATTAGGGGAAAAAAATGTACAGGAGAGATACCAGTGGAATACTGGAATACCCTTGAAAGGAGGAAGCACAATTATTTTGAAATTCCTGACCAATACAAAAATACTTGAAAAATTATTTGAAAGAGGTTCAAAATATCTTTACTTAACTTTGTTCCCACCTGAGAGAATAGTGTGCTCTATCTTTAATAAATTAAAAAAATTTTTTTTAAGAATTTATTTATTTATTTGATAGAGAGAGATCACAAGTAGGCAGAGAGGCAGGCAGGCAGAGAGAGAGAGAGAGAGAGAGTGAGCGAGTGAGAGGAGGAAGCAGGCTCCCCACCGAGCAGAGAGCCCAATGCAGGACTTGATCCCAGGACCCCAAGATCGTGACCCGAGCTGAAGGCAGAGGCTTAACCCACTGAGCCACCCACGCACCCCTAATAAATAAAATTTTTTAAAAAACTGGAATTGGGTATATTATTTCTTTCACACACCCCCCGGCAAAAAAGGGGCAACGTCTACTCAGTCCTGGGTTAGTATTTCCATGTATTGAGGACTACCTTAACAAGACATAAAGATTCTAAATAGTACTCTGTTGTTGTTTTAAGATTTTTTTTTAAAAGATTTTATTTATTTATTTGACAGAGAGAGATCACAACTAGGCAGAGAGGCAGGCAGAGAGAGAGAGAGAGGAGGAAGCAGGCTCCCTGCTGAGCAGAAAGCCCGATGCAGGGCTCGATCCCAGGACCCTGAGACCATGACCTGAGCCGAAGGCAGAGACTTAACCCACTGAGCCACCCAGGCGCCCCTGTTTTAAGATTTTATTTATTTATTTGACAGAGAGAGAGATGGAAGGAACACAAGCAGGGTGAGTGGGAGAGGGAAAAGCAGGCTTTCTGCCGAGCAGAGAGCCCAATGTGGGGCTCAATCCCAGGACCCTGGGATCATGATCTGAGCCGAAGGCAGATAGACACTTAACGACTGAACCACCCAGGTACCCCAATAGTATTCTGCTCTTGAGGAATTCAAGCTACTGATAGCCAGTCATCTCACATAAATGTAGCCTCAATTTCCAGATAAATCCTGAGATCCATAAATTGTGGGAAAGGCATAGGTCTAAGGCTGGAGGTTAGCATACTCAATATTTAAAACAAATTCCTGCTATTCAGCAATAAAAGGGAATGAACTTGATATAAACACCACAGAGGAATCTCAAAATAATTATTCTGAGTAAAGCCAGACTACCAGAAAAGTATTTCCATTCATATAAAATGCAAACTAATCTTTGGGGACAGAAAGCGACTTTTGGGCTGCTTGGGGCTGGTGAGGAGGGAGGCTGGTAGGATAGAAAGACTACACAAATGGAGACCCAGTAACTTTGGAGGTGATGAATACATTCCTTATCTTGGTTGTGTTGATAAATTCATGGGTGTATAATACGTCAAAATATAAACTGTACACTTTAAATATGTGCAGTATATTGTTTATCAATTGTTTCTCAAGAGAGAAGTTCCTAAAAAAAGGAACCAAGGCTCCCTGAATATGTGGTCAATTTCTGGGACAGAGTGGATGGGAACAGATTCCAGAAACATATCTGATCAGTAAATGTGGAAGTAGAAGCCCACAAAATTCTGGAGTAGGTTATTTAACAGATGTTTTGTGATCACTTAGGGAAGAAAAGGGAACCAGCACGAGTCAATTATAAACAAGTCATGCTAAACTAACTTCATTTCCTGTTTTGATAGGGTTACCACAACAACACGAGAGTGACGCCAGAGCTGTGGTGGACTCAAGCCGCACTTGTCGAGTACTTCCCATTTGTGAGACTTCATGTTAGGGTTGGTGACAAAAACAAGTAACAACCCTGCCCTGAAGAAGCTAAGAAACGTGCAACAGGAACAGACAACATACACTGCCTTTAACATAGTAAAGCACTTCTGAAACAAAAGGCAAAGCTGGATTTGGATTAAGTCCAAACAAGGGTATTAGGAGAGGATTAAAAGACAACGAGACCTACAGAAACCATATCCTGAAGGATGAGCAGGCTTCTGAAAGAGGAGCAAGGGCACCAAGAAACACAAGAGGTAACACGTGGATAGGTAAACAAGCAGAACATCTATGGGGACCACTGGCCTCACCTAGCTGGGCCCCTCTCCACAAGGAGGTATTTACAGGGTCTGGAGGACATGCTCATCAGGAGCCCCAGAATTCCCTACTGCCTCAGTCTGTGTCCGAGGCTGTGCAAGCCTCTCACACAGCAGCTCTGCTGAGAGGAGAATGTTCCTCCAGTTTTTGTATCACAGAGTGGCCAAAGGGTAGCTGTTTGCAGGGTGTGCACTGCACCTGCACCGTCATGTCAAGCTGGGTATCCCGCTTATGAGACACACATCAGCTCAAGCACATGGCAAAGGCTTGGGTCTGGGGCCGGGAAGAGATGAGGGCTATGCTGGAGACCTGCTTCCTGGATCTGCTGACACCGAACTCCAAGAAGCCCAAGAATTTTCCATTTGAAGCTCATCTTTTTTTTTTTTTTTTTTTTTAAGATTTTATTTATTTGAGAGAGAGAGCATGGGCAAGAGTAGGGGAAGTGGCAAAGGGCAGAGGGGGAAGCAGACTCCATACTGAGCAGAGAGCCCAACACTGGGCTCCATCCCTGGACCCTGAGATCATCACCTGAGTGGAAGGCAGTCGCTTAACTGACTGAGCCACCCAAGAGCCCCAATTTGAAGCTGATATTACAGGTCTTTAAGAAGGTTTATCTGTGTGACAGGAGGAGAGACTCTATTATATTTAAGGTTTCTTAATTTGATGCATATGGTACATGGGGCTCCATTTGTATTGTTCTTTTTTTCCCATTTGCGTTCTTGACTCAGGCCTTGCACACATTAGAGCTGGGTTTGAGAAGTACAAAATGAAGATGTGGGGGTTGGGGAAGACAAGAGCCATCTTGAACTTCCTGATTTTAAAGATCTAAGGATGCTTGTGGGTGATAAAGATGGAGGAAGTGAAGATTCTCTTCTTCCAAGAGCATTAAGGAGAGACCAAAGTTGAGAATAAGATATAAGAATCTTTAAAAGAAGCCAACCAGGTAGAGGCACCTGAGTGGCCCAGTGGGTTAAGCATCTGACTCCGGGTTTCAGCTCAAGTCATAATCTCAGGATTGTGAGATCAAGCCCCGCATCCAGCTCCATGTTTACCAGGGAGTCTGCTTGAGATTTTCTCTCTCCCTCTCTGCCCCTCCCCACACTCACACACACACAAGTGCGCTCTCTCTCAAATAAATAAATCTAAAAAAAGAAAGAAAGAAAGAAAGAAAAAAAGCCAACTGGGCAGCATTGCTGAGGAGAGCTGATGTTGTGAAAGGGGGTCTGAGGTCAGAATTCAGGAACAGTCAGAGGAAGAGGAAATGGCTGAAGAGAGAAAGTAGTATAAGTAATAATGGAATGAGAACCCTTGTTGTCCAACACCAAAACCACATGCTAAACCACATCCAAGAACCAGGAGAGGGTGGTGTTTCAGAAGCCAAGGAAGGAAAGAGTTCCAAATAAGAGAGGCTAAGGAAGGTAAAAACTGCAAAGCAGTGACTGAATCTGCAACGAGATGATGTGTGGTAATGTGGGTGTAAGTAAATGGAGGAGAATGGCAACAGCAGTGGAAAAAGTACAGCTGACTGTTTTTTAAAGAAGGCAAGGAGGAGGAGAACAACTAGCAAATCCAGGTGAACAACTGAGAAGCACAGGGTGTTATGAAAGCAGTGGGTGGTCGGAGGCTAGGGGACCAGGTGGAGGGAAAGAAAAGGTTCCTTAGAGCTAGCTAGGGGGATGAGAGAGAGTGCTTTTCAAGCAAAGCATGTGCGAAAGTGCAGAGGCCTAAAGGAACCTGGGGCAATGGAATGTAGGGTATGGGAAGGGATATGCTGGGATTGAGGCTGGAGGTGAAAGACTAGACTAAAATTTGATAGGGGAGAAATAGTAACTTTACAGTGGAAAAATCTGACAGATACCACATCAACCAAGAGATAACAGTTTATACCCTTGCTGATAACAAATGAATATTGTCAATCCCCTGACAAGAGGAGACAAGAAGGGCATTCACCTCTGTGATATTCTTTCCCAATACCTGTAACCCCAGTCTAATAAAGAAAACATCAGATAAACCCAAACTGAGGGACATTCTACAAAACACTTCAGCAGTACTCCTTAAAACCATCAAGGTCATGAATAGAAAGGGTGCGGAACAGTCCCAGACCAGAGGAGATGAAGCCAAAATGACAACTAAATGCACGTGGTATCTTGGGAACAGAAAAAGCAGAAAAGTGAAATCGGAATAAAGTCTGGAGTTTAGCTAGAACATACTAATGGTGGTTTCTTAGTTTCCATCAGCTTACTACAGCAATATAAGACGTCAGCATCAGGACAAACAGAATGGGCAGGGGCATATGGGAACCCTCTGTGCTCTGTTTGCATCTTCTCTATAAACCTAAAATTATTCCAACATAAAAATTTATCCGAAAAAGGTATTCTATTAAATGATAACTCCAAAACAAATGAAGTGATTAGCATGCAGATAATATGGGCTAAATTTAATAAGCAATTCATAAATACATATTTTAATTTCTCATAAGTGAATGTTTTTTTGTTTAAGATTTTATTTATTTATTTGAGAGAGAGGCAGTGAGAGAGAGCATGAGCGAGGAGAAGGTCAGAGGGAGAAGCAGACTCCCTGTGGAGCTGGGAGCCCGATGCGGGACTTGATCCCGGGACTCCGGGATCATGACCTGAGCCGAAAGCAGTCGTCCACCCAACTGAGCCACCCAGGCGTCCCTCATAAGTGAATGTTTGATAAAGTATTCCTAAAAAGGTAACCGAAAACTTTACCCAACTCAACTTTTTAAAAAAGATTTTATTTACTTATTTAACAGAGAGAGAGAGATCACAAGTAGGCAGAGAGGCAGGCAGAGAGAGAGGGGGAAGCAGGCTCCCTGCTGAGCAGAGCTCAATCCCAGGCTCGATTCAGGACCCAGGGCTCGATCCCAGGACCCTGAGATCATGACGTGAACAGAAGGCAGAGGCTTAACCCACTGAGCCACCCAGGCTCCCCCCAATTTTTTTTTTTTTTTTAAGATTTATTTATTTGAGAGAGAGAGAGAACAAGTAGTGTGGAGGTGCAGAGGGAGAGAAAGCAGATTTTCTCCTGAGCAGGAAGCCCGATCCAGGGCTCGATCCCAGCACCAAGATCATGACCTGAGTCAAAGGCAGATGCTGACTGAGCCACCAAGGAACCCCTACCTACCCTAACTGAACTTTATAAGATAAATTCCACCTCAATCATTTGATAAACGTTTACTAATAAATACCTGACATTGTCTAAATATTCACTGCAAACTGAAATAAATAAAACATTCCACCTGTCTTTCTCCCTTTGAGCATCCTAAGATAGCGATGACAGGGCGCCTGGGAGGCTCAGACAGCTAAGCAGCTGCCTTCAGCTCAGGTCATGATCCTGGGGTCCTGGGATCAGGCCTCACACAGGGCTTGCTTCCAGCAGGAAGCCTGCTTCTCCCTCTCCCCCTACTTGTGTTCTCTTTCTCTCTCTGTTAATTAAATAAGAAAAGTCTTAAAAAATTTATATAGGGACAATAAATGAAGATATATACTGTAGCACTACCTAAAAGAACAAAGCTGTACTATCAAACCTAAGGATTAATACATTATGGAATATTAATTTAACAGGTCACTGTGCAGTTATTAAACTGAGAATGAATACTTTATTAACTAAAGGTAAGATTCAAAATAAAATAAAAGACTGAAGCTTTAAAATATTACCTAGAAGAGGCAATTTATGAAACAAGCTAAGATGGTGGGGTCATGAGTGATTTTTTTTTTTTTTTTGGCTTTAAAAAATTTTTTTTTAAATTTTTTTTTAATTTTATTTTTTAAGACATAATTTAAATTGTCTTCTGTCTCACCATTTCTGTCTATTCCATTGGGAGAAAAAAATAACCAATAAAGTGTAGGTTATATAAAACAAGAGACAGCTTAAAATAAGGCAATAACCTGAGGTTTAAAGGACTTCCTAAAGTTCTAAACACCTTCACAGGATTTTGCTTCTAGCTATGACAAAGGAACACAGGCTGATTTACTCTCCGATCTTAAACAATGAAAAAAATCCAGACAGCATGTATGTGAAACACGTTTTTGGATATCTAACAATGGCCAGTACAGGGCAGGGAGGTCAGTCCTTTGACCACCCCGGCTTACTGCTTGGAGTTTCCAGGCTGCAATGTGGAGAAGAGAAACCCAAACAAAGCCTCGCTGAGTCTCGGACAGAATTCAAATTTGGAAAGTCAAGTAAGAATTTGCTGGGCAGAGTACAGGACAGGAGAGAACTTCAGAAGGCTGAGGAGATCAGCAAACAGGTTCCCTTCGAGTCCTCAGGATCAGAAGCACAGGCATGATGAAATTCCAAGGCTGGGAAAGAAGCCACAAACATTATAAACAAAAATGTTTATAAGTAAGCTTTGAAAGAACTGAACTGTACCTTAATTGCATCCCAGAGAAAAGCCCCAAAATATTTAAGTAATACCAAAAAAAATCTAGCACTCAGTAATGTAAAATCCCTAATGTCTTACATCTAATCAAAACCTACCAATATTCAAAAAACCAGGAAAATACAATCCATAATAGGAGAAAGCCAATAATAAAAAAAGACCCAAAATTAGAGATGACAGAATAGACAAGAATGTTAAAACAATTATAAATATAACAAGAAAAAGAAAGTAGAGCATCACAAAGAGAAATGGAAGATATTACTCAAATTGAACTTCTAGAGATGAAAAAAAATACAATGGTTGGAGTTAGGAACAGATTACACCCAAAAGAAAGGAAAAAAAAAAAACAACAACTGGTGACTCAGCAGACACAGCAATAGAAACTAGTCAAAATGTAATATCAAGAGAAAAAAGACTGGGCATGGGGGAAAAACAGCATCACTGAGCTGTGGGACAAGATCAGGTGGCTTCTCATACATTTCATTGGAATTTAACACCTTCACAAGTACAAAATCTGAGAGAAAGTTAAGTAACTTATCTCTATAAACTGAAAAAAAAAAAAAACAAACACATAGTTCTCTCGCAACACTGGTTTTAAAACTAAGCAATAGGCACTAGCTAAAAGAGGAAAGACACTGTCATGAAAGAGAGTGAAAAATGTATTCTGATGTTCGAATAAAAGCCCAGAGTGGTTATAGTTACATACTTAAAATATATACCTTACACTATAAAAGGAAGCAATTATTAACATTCCCACTTTGAAACACAGGAATACTTTTATATATTCTGGACTCTGAGAAACAGAAGAACCATTTCAAATCTTCTATTTGCCAACTAGGTCTGACATGAAGTGTCTTTTTTGGAGGGGGAAAAACAAGTGGAGGAAAAAAAAATACAGCCTTCTCTAAATTGCCATATGAAAACTGTATCTTTTGTACTTTAAAAAGGCACTATTTCAAAATCTCAAGATTTCTAAAGGTGCCTGGGTGGCTCAGTCAGCCAAGAATCTGACTCTTGATAAGCTGAGGTCGTGATCTAGGGGTTGCAGGATTGAGCTCCACATCATCACTGGGCTCCAAGCTCAGGGAGGAGTCTGCTTGAGATGCTCCCTCTCCCTCTGCCCTTCTCGCTTTCTCACATAAAAGTAAACAAATTTTAAAAATATTTTCAAATTTCTAATTATTTGGTTCTTAGAATTTAGGAACTAAATTTTATTCTTAAGACTTTATTCATTTGGATAGCTTCACCTTTGTGGTATAGTTCCTTTCACTGATAGTATTTTTTTTTTAATAAAGATTTTTATTTATTTAACAGAGAGAGATCACAAGTAGGCAGAGAGGCAGGCAGAGAGAGGGGGAAGCAGGCTCCCCCCTGTGCAGAGAGCCTGATGCAGGGCTTGATCCCAGGACCCTGAGACCATGACCTGAGCTGAAGGCAGAGGCTTTAACCCACTGAGCCACCCAGGTGCCCCTCTTTGTTTCTTTTAACATTAACATCCCATCCCCTTGCTATCCTGAATGTACCTGCTTTTTCCTAGATATATCTGGGCCCGAAAGTAGGGCGCTCCACACTATTACCACTTTCCAGTCCTAGTAGTGCCCGTATAAGCTCAGCAAGCAGTAAGTCAACTTGATCCCTACAGCTACACTTCTTCTACACTAACTGCATTCTTACACAAGCCATCTAGGCTCTGAACTGCTCTACATGGCTGGTTTATACTGGGAACTTTTCATACTGTTTCTGATCACATCTCCTCCTTTCTAGGTCATATTTACTATGGTATAAAAAGCAACAACAGTTAACACGGTTGCTATAGTACTTTCAACTTCTGCTTGCCCCACGTCAAAGTTTCTGTTTTTGGTGTATGTTATATATGAAGCAGATAAGTACTGATCAGCAATTAAAGCACGTTAAAAATGCAGGAAAAAGAATTCTTAGGAACTTGATGGCTTTGTTTTATTAAAAAATGACTGGGGGGGCGCCTGGGTGGCTCAGTGGGTTGAGCCACTGCCTTCGGCTCGGGTCATGATCTTAGAGTCCTGGGATCGAGCCCCACATCGGGCTCTCTGCTCAGCAGGGAGCCTGCTTCCTCCTCTCTCTCTGCCTGCCTCTCTGCCTGCTTGTGATCTGTCAAATAAATAAATAAAAATCTTAAAAAAAATAATAATAAAAAATGACTGGGAATGCCTGGCTGGCTAGGTTGGCTATGCATCCAGTTCTTGATTTCAGCTCAGGTCTTTGATCTCAGGGTTGTATATCAAGCCCTACATCAAGCTCCATGCTGGACATGGAGCCTACTTAAAAAAGTAATTTTTTTTTTTTTTTAGATGATTGACAGTACTCTAAATCTACCATGTCTATCAGAATTCCAGGTGGATTTTTGGGTGACCAAGTATAAAGGATAAGAAATATCTACTAAATCATTTTCTCATTGTGCTCTGATGGAAAATGATAGCCATTCAAACCAAGATCAAAACAATATTCTAAGTATTAATCATTTATGCACTCACTTTATATTATGCTTGCTTACACTTACTGATGTATTGCTCTGCCTTGTTCCCTTTATGTATATCATTCAAAATCTTTATAGTTTACTTATTAGGAACTAAGTGGTGGTGATAATGAAAAGTTTTATGAACAATTCTTTTTAAATAATTGCTACGATTTATTGAGTGCTTATTATATGTCAGGCACTGCTCTGTATTACTATCTGTCGATCTCTTTCAGAAGGTGGTATTTTTAAAAAAGCAGGCAGAATTTTAAAATAGGCAGTATAGGGGCGCCTGGGTGGCTCAGTGGGTTAAGCCGCTGCCTTCGGCTCGGGTCATGATCTCAGGGTCCTGGGATCGAGCCCCGCATTGGGCTCTCTGCTCGGCAGGGAGCCTGCTTCCTCCTCTCTCTCCGCCTCTCTGCCTGCTTGTGATCTCTGTCTGTCAAATAAATAAATTAAAAAAAAATTATTAAAATAGGCAGTATATGACAAGGGCTTGTAGGAAGAAGGAGCTCTAGGAGCCAAAGTATGGAAAGCTGAGTACAAGTGCTGAGTCCTTCCATATGGCTGGAGTTTAAGACCCATCCAGAGAAAGAGCAAAAGGTGATGTCAGACTGAGAAAGCTGAGAAATCTATGCTTTCTTCTTCTAATAGAATCCTCAGGACCTAAGAGTGACACTATCAGAAATATGATACAAAAGTGATGTAGGGGATTGTATGGCTCAGTCAGCTGAGCGTCTGCCTTCAGCTCAGGTCATGATCCCAGGGTCCTTGGATCAAGTCCTGCATGGGGCTCCCAGCTTGGAGGGGAGCTTGCTGCACATTCTCTAACAAATATATAAATTCTTTTTAAAAAAGTAAGTAATGGGGCGCCTGGGTGGCTCAGTGGGTTAAGCCTCTGCCTTTGGCTCAGGTCATGGTCTCAGGGTCCTGGGATCAAGCCCTGCATCGGGCTCCCTGCTCAGCGGGGAGCATGCTTCCCCCTCTATCTCTGCCTACTTGTGATCTCTCTACGTCAAATAAATAAATAAAATCTTAAAAAAAAAAAAAAGTAAAAGCGATGAAGAAGACTAAAACTAGAAACAGGAAGACCTACTCCAAAATTACACAGTTATGAGACCTGCTGCTTGATCTTGTTATTGAAGGCATTAATAAAGAAGCACATACATCAGGATTAAGAGTACACTTATCATGATGAGCAATGAGTAATGGATAGAACTGCTGAATCACTATACTGTATACCTGAAACTAATATAATACCACATGTTAACTATACTGGAATTAAAATAAATTCTTACTTAGTTTGTTCCACTGACTCCCTAAAAGATAAAGATTAAGAAGTCTTGTTTCCATGGCAATTTACAGATTCACCAGAAATGACAGAGACAGAAAACTATTATAGCAATTTATATTTAAGAGAAAAGTAGGACAGGGACAGCTGGGTGGCTCAGTCGGTTAGCCTCCATCTTCGGCTCAGATCATGATCTCAGGGTCCTGGGACTGAGCCCTGCATTGCACTGTGCTCCCTGCTCAATGGGGAGTCTGCTTCTCCCTTTCCCTCAGCCCCTCCCCCCCATGCTCTCTCTCAAATAAATAAATAAAATCTTAAAAAGAAAAAGAGAAAGGATAGTTTAGGATCTTGAAGGAGGCACACCAGATAACCTTAAAAACATTCATTTGGGGGCGCCTGGGTGGCTCAGTGGGTTAAAGCCTCTGCTTTCGGCTCAGGTCATGATCCCAGGGTCCTGGGATCAAGCCCCGCATCGGGCTCTCTGCTCAGCAGGGAGCCTGCTTCTTCCTCTCTCTCTGCCTGCTTCTCTGCCTACTTGTGATCTCTGTCTGTCAAATAAATAAATAAAATCTTTTAAAAAAACAAAAACAAAAACAAAAAGACATTCATTTAACACTCAAATGTTAAAATCAATTTTATTTATTCATCAAAGATCTACTAAGCATCCACACAGCATTGACTGCTATGGAAACAGCAGTGAAAACAGAAAGCTCCCTGGTATCATTAACCTCATACAATACGGGGGAAATATAAAGAGAATGTATTAATATATATTTATATATAATACTATATTATGGGACTAAGTATATAAATTTGGATGGATACCAAGGAAAAATGCAATTGGTATAATTAATGCCATTATGGGTAACTGGACAACTTGGTTTAAATGGTTTAGAAAAGGTTTTTTCCTCTCTAAGGAAGTAGCATTTAAAACAAACCTGAAGGGGCACCTGAGTGGCTCAGTGGGTTAAAGCTTCTGCCTTCTGCTCAGGACATGATCTCAGGGTCCTGGGATCGAGCCCCGCATCCCACATCAGCCTCTCTGCTTGGCGGGGAGCCTGCTTCCCTCTCCCTCTCTCTGCCTGCCTCTCTGCCTACTTGTGATCTCTGTCAAATAAATAAATAAATAAATAAAATCTTTTAAAACAAACAAACAAAAAACCAGACCTGAAGGAAGAGTGGGAATTAGGTAAGCTGAAGAAGGGCAGAGAAAGCAAGTATTCTACAAGAAGAGAGAGTTAGGCTGCAGTATTTGTGGACTCAAAAGAAGGCCACTGTGGCTAAAGCCTACCAAGCAGAGACAGTGTGGTTCAGGAAGAAGCTGAAGAAACAGGCAGTGGATCTGGCAGTTCTGCTAAGGTTCTGCTAAGTGAAGATTTAATTTAAGTATTCTTCCACTTTAATCTGGGAACTAAAAGTGCCCAATTTATATTTTTAAATGATCTCTCCAGCTGTAATATGCAGAATGAATTGTAGAAAGGTAAAAAGTAAAAAACAGCAACAACAACAACAACAAAAAACAAAAAAACAAAAAAAAACCCCAACATTTGAAGCACTCCAGTGGTATCAGTGAGACAGGACAGCAGCCTGGACTAAGCAAAAACATCAGTGACACTTCAAGCAGGTCAGTTACAGTGTGAAACCATGCCACCTATTACAGGACATTTAGCATCCCAGGCCAAAAAGCACTATGAATGACCAGCATTCCCAAGTCAGGAAAATAATTTTAGAGAGAAAAGAAAAACCACCACACCATCTGAGGGGAGTAGTAAAGCCCCCCCAAATGTATAAGAACAACGGCAAGGAGACAGAAGGAAGTTAACAAGACTGAAAAAACTGCCAAGTATGATAAGGCCAATGAGATGGGTGAGCAAGCCAGATAATAACACTGGGGTCCAAAAGAAGCTGGGCAAATGGGAGAAGAAATTTTGCAACACACAGGACTTGTATTCAGAATATATAAAGCTCAAAACTTCAAAACAAGAGGACAAACAGCCCAGTATTAAAAATAAATTAAAACATTTTTTGTGTGACAATAAACACATGCAAAGATGACTGATGAATCATAGGGGGAAATGCAAATTAAAACCACATACCCATTAGAATGGCTAAAATAAAAAAGACTGGTCGTACCAAGTGCTGATAAGGATGTATAAAAGCTAGAACTCTCACATACTGCAGGTGCAACTGTACAACCACCATGGAAAAGCTTGGCAATTTCCGAAAAGTTAAAGGTACACTGATCACACAACATAGCAATTCCACTGCTAAGCCTTTACTCAAGAGAAATGCAAATATATGTCCACACAGACTGTATACAAATGTTTGTAGGAGCTTCACGCACAGTAGCCACAAACTTGGAACAACACAGCATTCATCAACGATTACCCCTTAAACAAGAAAGGGGTAAACTGCACCATCAACCCGTGATGGAAGCGTACTCAGCAACAAAAAGGAAACAAGTACAGGACTAATGCATCACCAAAGATGAATCTGAAAAACACCATGTAAAGTGAAAGAAGCCAGGCACAAAAAGAGCACAGACTTTTTTTTTTTTTCCTTTTTTTTGAGAAGGAGACAAAGAGAGGGTGGGGAGCAGAGGAAAAGGGAGAGAGAATCCCAAGTAGGCTCCATACCCAGTGCAGAGCCCACTGGGTTTGATCTCACAACCCTGAGATCATGACCTGAACTGGAATAAAGAGCCAGACGCTTAACCAACTGAGCCACCCAGGCGCCCCAAGAGTACTGACTTTTAAATTCCATTTACATGAACTTCTAAAGATGAAGCTGAGCCATAGTGATAGAAAGCTGATCTGTGGTTGCCTGAGGTGAAGACTGACTGCAAAGGGGCTCAGGGGGTGCTTTCTAGGGTTATGTAACGTTCTTAATCTTTGCTGTGGTGGCTACACAAGTATATCCATTTGCCAAGATTCACTGAATTGGACATGTAAAGAAGGTGTATTTTACTATATATAAATTATACCTCAAAGATGATTTAAAAAATTGAGCTGGGCTACAAAATTACAGGGTTGGTTTTCCTTCACAGTGCATATGCTCATATTGAAGGCAATTTCAAGGGAAATGTTACAAACAGGTTTTGAGCAATGGCAAGATCATCAGAATAAATGCCCAGACTTCCATAGTCATTTCTGAGGCTTTAATATAAATACAAAATGTCTGGTATGTTCAGGTTTTCTCATCCTCCCCAGTCCACTATAGTCATTTCTTAGCAGAAACTCAATAATATTTGTGGAAATAAAGTTTGTCTAAAGTAAGTATCTTACCACGCACAAGCACCACATACTGTACACGTTGTTAAGCAACTAAAATGCTACCTATCAGCTGTGAATGGATTATTTTTAGGAAAGCTATTAAGCTGTTCTCCAAGCTACCTATTTTGGTGAACTTTAATTATCTGAACAAAACTACAGTATTTCGTTTCGTTTCACAGATAAAAATTAATTTGTCTTCAGATGCTAAGTAAGTTAGACTGATCCAAATTAATGTTCCAAAAATAAGAAGATAGATAATACAAATGACTGCTTTAAAAGAAAATGTATTCCTTACCTCAGCTTGATTCTCTCATAATTTACTAACCAAGATAGCCAGTATAAAGGTTTTTTTAAGAGGGTGCAAACCATTAGGTGAGCAAAACCCAACTAGTCTAAAGTCATTTCAGCTATAAAACCATCATCATTTTAAGGCTCCAGGGATGCTGTGGGGTAGCTCAGTCAGTTAAGTGTCTGACCCTTGACTTCAGCCCAGGTCGTAATCTCAGGGTTGTGAAATCAAGCCCCGAGTCAGGCTCCATACTGGGTGTGGAGCCTGCTTAAGATTCTCTTTTTCTAGGGCACCTGGGTGGCTCAGTGGGTTAAGCCTCTGCCTTCGGCTCAGGTCATGATCTCAGGGTCCTGGGATTGAGCCCCGCATCGGGCTCTCTGCTCAGCAGGGAACCTGCTTTCCCCTCTCCTTCTGCCTGCCTCTCTGCCTACTTGTGATCTCTGTCAAATAAATAAATAAAATTAAATTAAAGATCTTAAAAAAAAAAAAGATTCTCTCTTTCTGTCTTCCCCACTCCCTCCCCCTCTTTTCCCCTTAAAAAAAAAAATCAGTGCTTTTATATAGTATCACAGCTTAAGATCTGATGTTATTAACACACATGCCACCTCTCAAGAAAAGGTGCTCTGGATAGCCCAGAGCTTAAAAAAGTTTGGCTGTTTACATATGTATATTTTAATCTCTTCAATAATAAAACAGAAGCCAAGAGTCAAAGATGATCAATTCTGGCTCTATCCCTTCCTGAGACATCACTAAATTACCTAATATGTATCTCTGAACAACCATTTGTTTGGATCAAAAATGAGGAAAAGCCAAGTGTTGCAAAGACTGTAGAAACAGCAGATGCAAAACCTCAAAGGATAACAGGCTTTCCAAAAAAAAAGAAAGAAAGAAAGAAAGGAAGGAAGGAGAAGAAAAGAAAAAGAAAAAGGTAGAGTCATTCTTATTACTTTATTATATTATTCATTATATTTATTAAATGAATCCTAAAAAAGAAATAACATTAGAAACAAACACCAGACTTCAAATCAGGAGGTCTGAGTTTTAGTCCTAACTTGGCTATGCCTACATGTCTACTCTGACAGTGCTGGCCAAGTTAAAAAAGAGAGAAGATTCTATTATTCTGTGTTCAGGCTTCTTCTAAACATAGTAAGTGGAAAAAAATTAATATGCATACAAGAGAATAGGAGGAAAAAAAACCCCACACCTAATAATGTAGATGTATATACACATGTATGCATAGATGTACATAAAAAGATGGGAGATTTGTAGTGAATTATATTCTATAAAGATTCCTCAAATTTTTGGCGGACTGAAGTATACAAATTATTGGGGCGCCTGGGTGGCTCAGTTGATTAAGTGTCCGACTCTTGTTTCAGCTCAGGTCATGATCTCAGGGTCTTGGGATTGGGCCCCATGTTGGACTCTACGCTTGGCAAGGAGTATGAGAATTCTATCTCTAATAAATAAATCTTAAATTAAAAAAGTATACAAATTACTGAAAGAGTACAAAAAACTAATCTCTCTCCCTCATGAATAGGAAAAATCAGTCTATACTATTATTCGTATATATGGTACTATACTATACCGTAACAGGATTTGGTACCATGACTATCATCATCCTAAAAATCCAAACCAAGAAATGTTGTTGAAGGTGAAGCATGTTAGGGTAACACAAAATCACAGTTAGTATTCTTTGCAACAGATACTCTAATCCAAAGCAGTGCTATTCAGAAGTGATCTTCGGGGTGCCTGGGTGGCTCAGTCAGTAAGGGTCAAGCTCTTGATCTTGACTCAGGTTTTGTCTGTCTCAGGATTCTGAGTTCAAGCCCTCTGATGAACTTTAAAAAAAAAAAAAAAGTGTTCTTTGTAATTCCACTGTGCTCTGAACTTGTCATGACAAAGAGAAACCTTGATGAAGTAGATGGGCCAACGACTCTTTGATTATTGCCTTATATTTCCTTCCTCAGTTATTCTCTCCCACCCTCATGGCCAAGAATTTTGTAATCATTCAAGTCAAACTGGCTAGTACTGCGCTATGATAACAGCTAGAAGTCATCAACAAAAACCAAGAGCATTAAGTCTCTTCCAATGATGAGCATTCAATGGTAGCACAGGCAGCTCCATGTGCCTCTGGACTTGAAGAAGGAGACTAAGAAAATGAAAAAGGACCTCATTACTCATAATGACCATAGTCCCGAGCACTTGGCCCAGTGCTAAGAGCTTCAAAAAATTCCTTAAGTACTGTCTTTACCACAACCCTATGAAGTAACCCCTGTTTTACGGATGATGAAACTGAGGCAGATGGGAAAAGTCAAGTAAGTTGTCTGTAATTACTTAACCAACAGTAACAGAACTGGGACTCAAAGCCAGGTGAGCTGACCTTCCATGTTCTCAGCCGCTACACCAAATAAGGACCAATAGTCCTCCACTAGCCATGTCCTCTTGGTGGTGATGAACCAAAATTAAGCCCACAACTGAGTCAGATTTTGAAAGGTCAACTGAAAAAAAGGCAGACAATGAAGACAAGAAAAATAATGATCATGATTATGATACAGAAAATGTTTGGGAAATGTCACTTCCCAAAGTGGCCTACCTGTTCTGATGGGTATGGCTATTTAGGTTTCTTTGGGATGAACCAAAATCCTTCTCCCCAAAATAACAAATATATTTTGAAAATGAGGTGTGGGGGTGGGAGAAGAGACTTGAAGGCAGAAGACAGAAAGGCAAACCCAGACAAAAGGGGAGTGAGAAGGGGGCCTGAATGGAGACAAGCAAAAAAAATCACGTTGAAAACCCTGTGCAAGATCAGGCAAATAAACAGGTGGGTTCTTATAAAATGAGAATGGAAAGATATAAGAAGTTGAGAATCTGGTCAGAGGTCAGCAGACAGAATCCAGACCAATGCCAGACCAGACTAATATAGTGGGAAAACCACAGAGATCTCAAGCCAAGGGGCACAGGAGAAAGAAGGCACAACAGAGCTACGGTCTATAAGAGGATGAGCTACTTCATGAGGGCAACCCTTATATACCTTTGTAAGCTGTACCCTGATGAGTCAAGTCAAAGAAAAAGAAGCTCAGAAGACTGTCCCCATCATTAAAACAGAAAGGAATTGTTACCCTTAAAAATAAAATGGTGAGTGGGGCTCCTGGGTGGCTCAGTGGGTTAAAGCCTCTGCCTTCGGCTCAGGTCATGATCCCGGGGTCCTGGGATCGAGCCCTGCATCGGGCTCTCTGTTCGGCGGGGAGCCTGCTTCCTCCTCTCTCTCTGCCTGCTTCTCTGCCTACTTGTGATCTCTCTGTCAAATCAATAAATGAAATCTTTAAAAAAAATAAAATAAAATAAAATGGTGAGTGAATTTACCATCAAAAATGGGTTTATTCAGGAATAGCAGAGAATTATAATTTGGGAATACAAATTATAGTAAGACCACAGGCAAGTCAGACAAAGGAAAGGAACTTTATTAAGGAGCAGGAAGTTGGAAGGCGTTGTTTTGAACAAAAGTCCACTGGAGAAAAGCAAAAGTTCAGGGTGAGGATGGTTTCTCAATGGCTGAATTGCAGAGGTAGTCAATTTTTTATAGGAGATGGGAGGTATCTTCCCTGCTGGGGCCTCTAAACATTCTTTACTGTCTATAATCTTCTGTTGGGATCTGTAATTGACAATTCTTCCTGTAACTGACATCCAGTGGTAGGGTCTGGCTCTAGCCTACCAACTCCACTTTAGCAAGGTTTCCCTTTATTAATTTTCAGAGTTGAGAAATGCAAGTCTCTTATGAACTGTCACTGTCAGAAATATCAAACACCTGCCTCAGACATGTGGAAAATGACTAAGATGGGGGAAAAAAAACAACTAAGATGGGGAAAATGTTTAAGCTTGAAGTATACAGTATTCTTATCTAAACTGAAAAGAGCTGCCTGCACAACTAAGCAGGCGGTGAGGTGTTATATAACAGATACTACAGTAGGTAAAGTAGAAAAATATAACATACAATTTTAACTTAAATGCCAGGAAGAAAATCTCCAGTCAGCTCTGGGAAACTAATTTACTTTTTTCCATTAAAAAAGTTTCCTGCAGGGGGCGCCTGGGTGGCTCAGTGGGTTAACGCCCCTGCCTTCGGCTTGGGTCATGATCCCAGGGTCCTGGGATGGAGCCCCGCATCGGGCTCTCTGCTCAGTGGGGAGCCTGCTTCCTCCTCTCTCTCTGCCTGCCTCTCTGCCTACCTGTGATCTCTGTCTATCGAATAAATAAATAAAATCTTAAAAAAAAAAAGTTTCTGCAGTTAACTGTTTTTGTTTTTTGTTTTTTTCCCCCCAAAACCTATCATGATAGAAGCAGCAGACAAGGAAGGTGATACCCTGGGCAAAATTTGATAATCTCTCACATGCATGTCAAGTCACAAAATGTATGCAATTAACTCTCACATACTGCTGATGGGAATGCAACTGTATAAACTTCTGGAGAGGAATATGACAATATCCACAAAATTATGTATCTACACCTATCTTTTGATTCAGAAATCCCACTCCTAGGAGTCTACCCTGGAGATAAACTTCCAACAGTACGCAAATATATATGTTCAAGATTATTTGTGGAAGCATTACTTGTAGTCTCAAAATACTGGAAATAGGGGCGCCTGGGTGGCTCAGTGGGTTAAATCCTCTGCCTTCAGCTCAGGTCATGATCTCAGAGTCCTGGGATCGAGCCCCACATCGGGCTCTCTGCTCAGCGGGGAGCCTGCTTCCTCCTCTCTCTCTGCCTGCCTCTCTGCCAACTTGTGATCTCTGTCTAATAAATAAATAAAATCTTTAAAAAAAAATACTGGAAATAACCTAAATACCCATATATACTGGAGGGAGGCTGAATAAATTATGGTACATCTGCACCATGGAATACTATGCAGCTGTAAAAATAAGATTTCTAAGAACCAATAATAAATGGTTTCCAAGATACAAAGTTTTTTAAAAAGTACAAAAGCAATTTATGTTATTCTTCACATAAAAGGAGATGGATTATAAGGAAATATACATATATCTGCTTATCTGTATAAGAAATATAAGGATAAACCAGAAACCAGAGACAGGCTACTTATAGGGGGGTGAGTGGGAAAGAGACAAAGCAGAGAATGGGAGCAGGGTGATACAGACGAGGAAGGAGTAAGATACTTCCCTCTCTTGAGCATACCTTTGTGTATAGCTCTCTCAGAATCATAGCAATGTATCATAAACTCAAAAAAAAAAAAAAAAAATCAAGCAAACAGTTAAAACCAGGATGCAGGAAGAACCCCAAATGGAACACAACCAGTAACAAGGGAGTCTAACTATTTTACAAATGAATAATATAATCACATTGAAGATCATGAGGAAGAAACCAACTAGCCCAAGTAACTTTGGAATCCAAACAGCATTTTGGGGGTACCTGGGTGGTTCAGCCAGTTAAATGTCTGCCTTTGGCTCAGGGTCATGATATCAGAGTCCTGGGACTGAGCCCCACATTGGGCTCCCTGCTCAGGAGGGAGTCTGCTTCTCCCTCTTCCCCTGCTCGTGCTTTCCCTCAAATAAATAAATGAAATCTTTAAAAAAAGAAAACAGTATTTTGACTGGATACTCTAAAGCTAAAGTCAGAAGGAAGTGCACACAAATGCTATAATCTAGTTTGTAAATTCATTTCTCACAGGATATGGGTTAGCAATTCTGAAATTACTTTATATAGGGAGAATGGAACTGGTTGGTCTATTAAGTGTCTGCCTTCGGCTCAGGTCATGATCCTAGGGTCTGGGGATCCAGTCCCGCGCATCAGGCTCCTTGCTCAATGGGGAGCCTGCTTCTCCCTCGGTCTGCTTGTGCTCTCTGTCAAATAAATAAATAAAATCTTTTTTCTTTTTTTTAATAACTAAAGAAATGGAAGATAATGAGCCAGTTGGGAAAAGACTGACAAGTAAGAGGGAAGGCTAAGATAAAACACACAGTGCTGGATTAGAATCAAGAGATATCAGTATGAACTCATAGTTTTTAACATATACACAGACAGACAGATACAGAAATACAGATGTGTGTGTAAATGTGGTCTAGTATATATACACATCTGTTTTCCTAGCTGTTTGCTGAGAAGACCTAAAAGTGACACCACCCCCAGTAGCAATGATCAAACTTTGTACCTAAGAGGAACCCAAAAAAGGGAGGGGATGGTTGAAAGAAGCTAGAAGTTAATCTGAAGGAGCAAAGGTCAAAGCTGCAACAATTTCAAAAACAAAATAATGACAGTACAGGATTATAACCCACAGGATAAAACAAACATCCATGAGTTCATACTGAAATAACTGAACAAATAAACAGAAGAGACAGCTCCTTCTACAGAAGCATTCCAATTAATACATTTAGAAGGAATGAGGGAGGCAGAGAGATCATCATTAGGCAAATAGCACAATAATTTTTTAGGGGGTGGCTGGCTGGCTCAGCTGGTAGAGCGTGTAACTCTTGATCTCAGGGTCACTGAGTTCAAGCCCCATGCTGGGGGAAGGGATTACTTTTAAAAAATCTTAAATAAAAAAAAATAATAATTTCTTTGGACAAGATCCATCGGTGAATACTTCACTTGGTGAGTGAAAATCTGAGAAAAAACATGTACTGATTATGAAGGGAGAAATAGGTGGACACCATATTAACCAAACTCTTAAAGTTAACATCTCCAGAAATAACACATGTCAACATCATGCACTCCCAAACTTGATACATTGAGAAGGACAAAACACTTCTATCCCATTCTTGTCAAAACTGTATAATCTCATTCCCCTCATGAGAAAACATCAAAAATAAACTGAGGGGCAGTCTACAAAATAACAATCTAGTACTCTTTAAAAGTGTCATGGTCATGCGGTGCCTGGGTGGCTCAGTGGGTTAAAGCCTCTGCCTTTGGCTCAGGTCATGACCTCAGGGTCCTAGGATTGAGCCCCGCATCGGGCTCTCTGCTCAGCAGGGAGCCTGCTTCCTCCTCTCTCTCTCTCTCTCTCTGCCTGCCTCTCTGCCTACTTGTGATCTCTGTTTGTCAAATAAATAAATAAAATCTTAAAAAAAAAAAAGTGTCATGGTCGTGAAAGACAGGGACAGACTAAATGGCATGGAGGAGACTTAAGGAAAGACAACAATTAAATGCAACATGGGATCCTAGAAGGAAAAAAATGACATTACTGGGAATATGGGAAAATCTGAGTAAGATTTCTGTCTAGTTACTAACAGCACTGTACCAGTTTTATTTTCCTGGTTTTGTACTATAGATACAGAAGATGTTACATTAGAAAAAGGTGAGTGCATGGAAACTCTGAGGACTATTTTTGCCACTTTTTCTATTATTAGCAACAGACATCTATTACATCAAAATAAAGTCTAAAAAATTACATACTTATGTTAAAATCGTGTGTGTGTGTGAGTGTGTGTGTGTAACAAAGATTTTAAAAAGAACAAGCAGAAGAAGAAGGAAGAATGTGAAAATAACGGGAAACTAGATTTGAAAGGAACAAAGTTACTAACTGGTGAGAAAAAGAGCTAACAGTGAGACATAATATGGAAGAATAATTAAATAAAGGACTGAATAATTCCTGGCACAAAATAAATGCTCCATAAATGTTTTTGATTCATATATTACAAAGAGAAAAGAAATAAAAGTGGAAATGGGCAGAGCCATGATGATGGCAAGTTTCCTGTTGCACTGGCCCAGTGGTTCTCAACCTTGGCTGCACATTGGAATTACACATGGAACTTTCTTCTTTAATGTCTGGTCTCACACTCAGAAATTGACTGACTTGGTCTAGGATACAGTTCTGCACACTGGGATTTTTTTTTTTAAGGACCCTGAATCACTATAATGTGTAACTAAGGTTTAGAATTATTGCTCCAACCTTCTTCTGAGTCCACTTCGCCTGGGTTTTAGGTTACTGTGAGAGAGATCTCCCTACTGAACAGAAAAGGCAAGAGAACACAGGTTCTTCGACTATCCCTTTCTCTCTCTTTTATTTTTTTAGATTTTCACTTTATATTGAAATAGCTGGTGTTGTATAGATATAAGCAGTCACTGGTTCTAGTCATGAGATAGATGAAGATGACTGTAACATCTCTGATATATATGGGGCGCCTGGGTGGCTCAGTCGGTTGGGCGTCTGCCTTTGGCTCAGGTCCTGATCCCAGGGTCCTGGGACTGGGTCCCCCACTGGACTCCCCGCTCAGTGGAAGCCTCCTTCTCCCTCTCTTGAGGAGCTCCCCTTGCTTGTGCTCTCTCACTCTCTGCATCAAATAAATAAAATCCTTTAAAAAAAATTTATATATACATGAAATCTCTTCTCCAAGAATAAATATCTCAGTTCTTTGAGCACATCAGGGATTAACCACAAACTATAATTTCATGTACACTCACGCAAAAACAACTTAGGTATTTCTGGATCACTGACAGTTCCTTTAATCATCTTCAGGTCTTATCTGTAAGTATCAGTACATCATAACATTGACATATCATGAACTATTCAATAGCAACAGCATTTAAATGTTATATATTGCATATATGTTAGTTCTCCATGATAATGGCAGAGAAGCACAGTAAACCCAAAATATATAAAGCCATCTAGACTTTGAAATTTAGAGACTGTTATTGCCATTATCACGAACAAAATTCTTACTGAGTCACATAAATTCATAATTTCATATTCTTTAGCTCCTCCTTCCTCCCTATGCCCATAAGAGATCCATTTTTTAAATTTAAATTCAAGTTAGTTAACATATAGTGTAGTATTGGTTTCAGAAATAGAATTTAGTGATTCATCACGTAATATAACACCCAGTGCTCATTACACTATCCTTATCTTCTCCAACCTACCAGAATTAACTTCTATGGGATTATGCTCATGAGGAAAAATGAAATTCAAGTAATAAGTACCAAAAACTGGCATTATTTCACAGATGGGAAAACTGGTCACCTTCTGGTCCTCAGTATCTTCAATTTTTTTTTTCTTAAACAAGGGGTTTTTGGATTTTTTTTTTTTAAGATTTATTTTTTTTATTAGAGAGAGAAAAAGAAAAAGAGAAAGAGAGAGAAACAGTGCACAAGCAGGGGTATGGGTGGAGGGGAGAGAGAATCTCCAGCAGACTCCCCACTGAGTGTAGAGCCCAACTCACAGCTCAATCTCATGACCCTGAGATCATGACCTGAGTTGAAATCAGGAGTCAGAGATTTAACCTCCTGAGCCACCCAAGTGCCCTGGGTTTTGTCTTCTAATTGTTTGTTCCCATCCCTGTCTTTATCCACCGCTAAGCCATAAATTTCTTTTTGAGTTTTCTGTTTATCCTTCCATTATTTCCTTATGCAAATACATACTGATTTATTTACATGTATTGGAGTAAAGTGATTTCCAAACCTAAGTAGGCATCAGAGTCACCCAGGGAACTTTTAGAAGTGTGGACATCCCGTTTCTATTTCACACCTACTGATTGAACAGAAATCTGCGAAGTGAAGCCTGGAATTCTTTGTCCAAAGTGACCGTCTGTGAGACCCCCTTTAGGGTATCCAGCCAGCTCACATTCCCCTCACCTATGTAGATTTGCCCCGTTGCCGTGGTGACGAAGTAACACCCAGCATACGGAGAAACCATCCAAAGGCTGAGCTGGATCAACTAGCTTCTCTTCTGTGAAAATATATGTTCGGAGGGTGGAGAATGCTGGGATGAGTCACTCATGCTCACATTTCATTCTGCAGAGAGGAGTATGAAGCAGACAGAACCACAGAGAAAGGGCCTGCTGCTCCAGAGGTAATGACAAGAGCGCTGCCTTGATTCCTGATGACTTCCTAATTCCTCAATCTAGTCCTCCATCCCTCAGGTCCTGGCCTCAGTTTTTTGTTTCAATAATCCAAGAGTGTACACACAGGGTCCCCTGAGGACTTCAGAGACCTACAAGAATTCTGTAGGATACTGGTCAGCAGAATTATGAATTTTGTGAAATTACTCAAATTCTTCATTGCTCAAGTTACTGTGGAAATCTTATTTTTTTTTTTAAAGATTTTATTTATTTATTTGACAGAGAGATCACAAGCAGGCAGAGAGGCAGGCAGAGAGAGAGGAGGAAGCAGGCTCCCTGCTGAGCAGAGAGCCCGATGTGGGGCTCGATCCCAGGACCCTGAGATCATGACCTGAGCCGAAGGCAGTGGCCCAACCCACTGAGCCACCCAGGCGCCCCGGAAATCTTATTTTTGAAATCAGTTTCTCTTCTCTCCATATTATCTCCTCACTTTCACCTTTGAGCCATAAATGTATCTGTGCCCAAACACAATCAAAGATCAAGGCAGGGAAATACTGCCAGAGAGAGACGCTGCCCACAGATAACGCCCAATACTGACCCACAGCATATGCAAAATAACTGATCTAGGACAATGGATGAAATTCCTGCCTTTACACACTCCAGAAAACATACTGACATGACAGAGCTGCATGTATTTGAAGAAATAACCTTAAAACTACTCAGGTTTTATTTTGGGTCAAGTTACAAAGGCTGGTCTTGGAAGTCCTGAAATCTGAATTCTAGATCTTATACTTTCACAACTCCACGCTTGTAACATTGGCCAAGTCTCTTAACCGTGCTGAACCTCAGTATCTTCCCTTGCAAAATGTAACCACTACTTATCTCTCACATACTGTATAGGGTTATCTGGAAGAGTAAGTATCTGTGAACTCACTTCATAAATTCAGTACATATGCAAACAATACCACTGCCAACTAGAAGACAATTTTTATGAGTCCCAGCCCCAACAATGTTATTACTTTATTACCATTTAAAAATAACCATTAATTGTGTAAGACTGATGATTCAGAGACCTGTACTCCTGAACCAAATAATACATTATATGTTTTTTTTTTTTTAAGATTTTTATTTATTTATTTGACAGAGAGAGATCACAAGTAGACGGAGAGGCAGGCAGAGAGAGAGAGAGGGAAGCAGGCTCCCTGCTGAGCAGAGAGCCCGATGTGGGCCTCGATCCCAGGACCCTGAGATCATGACCCGAGCCGAAGGCAGCGGCTTAACCCACTGAGCCACCCAGGCGCCCAATACATTATATGTTAATAAAAAAATTAAATCACTAATAATATCAATTTTCTGTTGACCATTGTAAACTCTGCATATTTTAATTCTCCTTTTATTTCCATTACACATTAAAATACACATTTTTAAGAACACGACAATACAAAACTTTAAAAGAGTTAAAGTCCTATCATATGATGAGTCTAAGTGACTGAGTCAAAGATACCCAATGAGAGGGTGAGGATCAACACTTGGTCTTTAACCTGAATTCTATGTTCTTTCTATTCCTCAAGAATGTGCTCAGAAAGCCTTATACAACAGAACTTTGGGAAGCGCTAAGTGAGAAATGGTACAGAATGCCTCCTTCAAAACCCAACAAAATAAACAAACATGTTACAAACAAAGAACAAAGACTAGACTCAAATGAAGGAACACAGCAAGCATATTTTAGAGGGCAACACAGGCGCTGGGAGTGGTAACAAAGTACAGACCATAAAGGCCTAGGAGAAAAGCAACAGGCTTGGCCAAGGCAAGTCTACAAGAATGGAGAAGAATAAAGAGAGAATGGGGTTCTCGAACAACATTTAAAGCGTTAAACATAAGGGGGACTGCTAAATAAAAACAGATCACAATATATACTGCAGAACCATGACATATTACAAAAGAATTTAAAACACCTCTGAAGGCAGCAAATGGCAGAATGGGATTAAGGGGGGAAAAAGGAATGAGCCAAGTAGAATATAAATTATAAGATGACAATTTATAAAATAATGACAGAAACCAGGCAACTAAATAGAAGACAAAGCAAATGAAATCAGAGCTGGAAATCACTAAAAAAAGAATTAACGTGCAATAATAGAGGCCCACAGACAAAGCGAAGATTAACTATTTAGAATCACGAAGAATATAATCAAATATTTTTCTAATTTGAACAAAACCCACAAAAAAACGAAGGACATCATTGGCAAGAATGAAAGAACACAGTGTGCCCACTAATCAGGGTTAACCCTAAAAGAAAGAAGCTTAAAAAAGGGTATTGAAAATAACAAAGTTTAAACAGGAAGAAAAAAATACAGATCTGAGAATGTAAAAAGAGAATGAAAAGACAACACACCTCTGCCCAACTAAAGAAAATTAAAAGTGTAATGATTATTCTCCAAGTAAATTTTATGGAGTCACTGACAAATAGTAACTAATGACTCTGAAAAGTAAATCCTGACAAGTAACAAAAAGTATAATGCATGTAGAAAAGATAAAGAAGCAAGAGTGCAAAAGGATACATAGTAAACTCAAAGAGCTCCACAGCAGCAGGGCAGGCTATGTACTATTAAGGAAATAGGGGTTGCTGTTAGGGGAGAAAAGGAGTGACCACTAATGGTTACAGGGTTTCTTTTGGGGTGATGAAAATGTTCTCACATTAGATACTTCTTCCCACCCCACAAAAGCATGGTCTCTCTCTTTTTTTTTTTTTTTTTTTTTTTTTAATTCCATTGTCAGGGGCTCCTGGGTGCTGGCTCATTTGGTTAAGCGCCTGTCTTCTGTTCAGGCCAGGATCCCAGGGTCCTGGGATTGAATCCCACATCAGGCTCTCTGATCAGCAGGGAGCCTGCTTCGCTCTCTTCCTCTGCCTGCTGCTCTACCTACTTGTGCTCTCTCGCTCTCTCTCTGTCAAAAAAAAAACAAAATCTTTTAAAAAATAAAAAGGAAGGGCACCTGCATGGCTCAGTCATTAAGTGTTTGCCTTTGGCTCAGGTTATGATCCCAGAGTCCTGAGATTGAGCCCCACATCGGGCTCCCTGCTTGGCGGAAAGCCTGCTTCTCCTCCCACTACCCCTGCTTATGTTCCCTTTCCCCCTCTGTCAAATAAGTAAATAAATCTTTAAAAATAAAAAATAAAAAGGAAATGATTTATAACATCACATCTCCAGAAAAATAAAAATCTTGACAAGGTGATGTGGTGATGAAGGTGACCTTTGGGAAAAAGCCACCAAATCTAGAAGGATCAAAATTGAAAAATACTGTACATTTCTTAATGTACACAGCATCAGTTCTGAGTGAAGTGCTGGGTGTGAAGTCTGACTGCAGTGTGGACGAGTAGCAAGCCCAAAGTATCAGAAAGCAGAGGAAGGAGACCATTCCTGAAAGAATCTGGGTATAGCAAGAACAAAAAGTTCTCTTTCTCCATCTTTCAGATTCTTGGACAGAGTGAAGGAAAGTTCAAGACTAAATTAACCAATGAAAAAGCACTGGATAGAATAACAAAAACTGATATTTTCTTTCTTTTTTTTTTTTAAGATTTTATTTATTTATTTATTTGACAGAAAGAGAGAGAGAACAAGTAGGCAAGGGAGAGGCAGAAGCAGGCTCTCCACTGAGCAGGGAGCCTGACACGGGGCTCGATTCCAGGACCCTGGAATCATGACCTGGGCCAAAGGCAGCTGTTTAATCGACTGAGCCACCCAGGTGCCCCCAAAACTGGTATTTTCAATAAGAGTTTTACAGCAGGGGCACCTAGGTGGCTCAGTCATTAAGCGTCTACCTTCAGCTCAGGTGGTGATCCCGGGGTCCTGGGATCAAGCCCGGGCATCGGGCTCCCTGCTCTTTGGGAAGCCTGCTTCTTCCACTCCCCCTGCTTGTGTTCCCTCTCTTGCTGTCTCTCTCTCTGTCAAATGAATAAACAAAATCTTTAAAAAAGAAAAAAAAAGTTTTACAGCAAAAGATTTGTTTTGTAAATTAAAATTTTTTTCACCATAAAACTGGCTAACACAACTTCAGAAAAAGAATATAATTTAAAAATAATTATCTTAAATAAAAAAGAAATATGTACAAATCCCTAGTCACTTAGGTTTCGTTTCTAAGGTCTTGTTCCTGAACAAGACAAGAATGTCAGGGGTGCCTGGCTGGCTGAGTTGGAAAAGCATACAATTCTTGATCTGAGGGTATAGAGATTACTTAAGTGAAAAGAAGGACAGATGGATGGAAGGAAATGGAAAAAAGGAAGGGACAAGGATGTCTAAGTCTGGCCTCACCACCTCTCTTCAACATTATACTCGAGGTTCTAGTCAAGGCAATTAGGCAAGAAAAAAGAAAAAGGAACCACAGCAGGAAAAAAAAATACAATTATCTCTATTTGTAGATGACACAATCTTGTATACAGAAAATCCCAGGGATATATAGGTGGCTCAGTCAGTTAAGCATATGTCTTCGGCTCACGTCATGACCTGGGACTGAGTCCCATATGGGGCTCCTTGCTCAGCAGGGAGCCTCCTTCTTCCTCTCCTTCTGTCTGCCACTCTCCCTGCTTGTGCTTGCTCTCTTGCTCTCTGACAAATAAAATCTTTAAAAAAAATTTTAAAAATAATAAAAAATAAAAATAAATCTTGAGGAAAAAAAAACAGAAAACAAAAAAATCAAAATAAATTAAAGACCTAAGTCTAAAAGCTAAAGTTACAAAACTCTTAAAATAAAGCAGGGGTTGCCTGCCTTGGTCTAGTTGGGCTGCTCAAAGTATCACAGACTAGGTAGCCTACAAACAGAAAGTTCTGGAAGCTCAAAGTTTGAGATCAGGATGAGGGACCTCTTCCTGGTTTGTAGAATCTTCATTGTATTCTCACATGGTGGAAGGAACTAGGGAGCTCTGTGGGGTCTGCTTTGTAAGAGCACTAATCCTACTCATGAGAATTCAGGGCTCCACCCTCATGAACTAACCACCTCTCAAAGGCCCCAACTCCAAATACCATTACAGTTGGCATTAGGACTTCACCAAATAAATTTGGATTGGGGGTTAAGAGAGGGACACAAAAATTCAGACCATTGCAGGAGTAAATCTTCATGACCCTAGACTTGGCAATAAATTCTTAAATGACACCAAAAGCACAAGCAACAAAAGAAAAAAAAAAAAAAAAACAGATAAATCTGATTGGGTCAAAATTAAAGCCTTTGGGGCGCCTGGGTGGCTCAGTGGGTTAAGCCTCTGCCTTTGGCTCAGGTCATGATCTCAGGGTCCTGGGATCAAGGCCCATATATATCCAGCTCTCTGCTCACCAGAGAGATGGCTCTTCCCCCACCGCTCTGCCTACTTGTGTTTTTAAAAACTTAAAAAAAAAAATTAAAGCCTTTGTGCTTCAAAGGACACTATCAAAGTTAAAAGGTAGGAAGGCCTGGCTGGCTAAGTAAACAGAGCATGTGACTCTTGATCTTGGGATTGTTAAGTCTGAGCTCCATGTTGGGGGTAGACTTTACCTGAAAATAAATAAATAAATAAATAAATAAATAAATGTAAAAAGGCAATTCACAGAATGGGAGAGAATATTTGTAAATCATATATCTAATAAAGAATCTATAAAGAATATATAAGTAACTCTTACAACTCAATAATAAAAAGACAAATATGCCAATTTAAAAATGGGCAAAGGAGGGGTGCCTGGGTGGCTTAGTCAGTTAAGCATCTGCTTTCAGCACAGGTCATGATCCCAAGGTCCCGGGATCAAGCCCCTCATCAGGCCCCTCTGCATGGCTGGGAGCCCGCTTCTCCCTCTCCCTCTGCCTGCCGCTCTGCCTAATTGTGTGCGCTCTCTCTCCCTATCAAATAAATAAAGTATTTTTTAAAAATATATAAATAACTTAATAAAATTAAAATGGGCAAAGAATCTAAATAAAGAGACATTCCTCACTCCCCCCAAAATACGAATGGCCAATAAACACATGAAAAGATGTTTAACATCATTAGTCATTAGACAAATGCAAAACAAAACCACAATGGGATACCACTTCACACCCAACAGGACAGCTATGGGAAAAAAAAAAAAAAAAAAGGAAAATACCAAGTGTTAGTGAAGAAGAAACTGGAACCCTATACAACTCCTACACACTGGTGGTGGGAATGCAAAATGGTGCAGTCACTTTGGAAAACGGTCTGGCAGTTCTTCAAATGGTTAAACATCAAGCTACCATATGAACCTAGCTAATGAAAAATAGGTCTACAAAAACTTACACACAAATGTTCATGGCAATATTATATCCAACCTGAAATGTAATGAAGTACTGATAAATACAACATGGATGAGCCTTAAAAACATGAGAAATTAAAGAAGCCAGTCACCAAAAAACCACATATTATATAAGGCTATTTACATGAAATGTGTAGAATATGCAAATCTATAGAGACAGAAAGCACAGAAGGAGTTGCCTAGGGCTAGGACAAGGGGGAAACAGTAGAGAGGTGACAACTAAAGGGTACAGAGTTTCTTTCTGAGATGATGAAGACATTCTAAAATTGATTCTCATGATGATTGCACGTATCTGTGAATATACTAAAAAAATCAAATTATACACTTTATTTTTAAAGACTTAATTATTTTTAGAGAGAGTGTGAGCGAGCAGGGGGCAGGGAGAGAGTCTTAAGCAGACTCCAAGCTGAACACAGAGCCCAATGGGGGGGGCCCTCAATCAGGCTCAGTCTCACGACCCTGAGATCACTGTGCCACCCAGATGCTCCCCAAACCATACATTTTTTTTTTTTAAAGATTTTATTTATTTATTTGACAGAGAGAGATCACAAGTAGACGGAGAGGCAGGCAGAGAGAGAGAGAGGGAAGCAGGCTTCTTGCTGAGCAGAGAGCCCGACGTGGGACTCGATCCCAGGACCCTGAGATCATGACCTGAGCCGAAGGCAGCGGCTTAACCCACTGAGCCACCCAGGCGCCCCAAACCATACATTTTAAATGTGTGAATTATAACAGTATGCAAATTACATTTCTTTCTTTCTTTTTTTTTTTTTTAAAGATTTATTTATTTGAGAGTGCACGGGCACGCACAGGGACAGGGTAGAGGGGAAAAAAAATCCCAAGCAGACTCTGCGCTGAGGGGGGAGAAGTACAACAGGACAGGACTTGACGTTTAATGTCAGGACCTCAAGAACATGACCTGAGCCAAAATCAAGAGTCAGATGCTCATCTGACTGAACCATCAAGGCACCCCACAAATTTCATTTCAAAAAGTGCGGTTTGTTTTATTTTTTGAAGTTAAGTCCCTGAGGCAGGAAATATACTAGGTGAGCCTGGAGCATCTTGGAATGGGGAGGAAAGGAAAAAGGAAAAAGGGAAGAAAGAGAGGGAGGGAGGGAAGGAGGAAAAGGAAGGAAGAAGAAGGAAAGAAGGAAGGAAGGAAGGACGGAAGGAAGGAAGGAGTAAGTCAAAGGGACATAGGAACCAAGTGAAAGAGCTCCCAATGGCCAAAACTGCCAACAATTTGAGAAAAAAATAAAGCAGCATTAGATTATAACCCAAAATGTAAAATTAATAGCCATGAGTTATACTGATATACGTGGGAACAGACAAACTTCCTAAGCAGAATCCTAAATAATTTATGTAAACACTCTCACACTTCCCACTCCTTAAGGGGTAGACGAAACAACTTGCTCCCAAGGAGTACATTATGAAAAAGGAAAAATAATTTTATGATGGGGACACCTGACAAACAATACCTCAGTGGAACAAGGTCAGTGTCAACAGTGTTGTCATGTTGATAGCCAATATAACATAGTAACACGGCACTTTATTTTTGTGGTCATCCTCCCAAAACCCCAGTCTAATTGCAACAAAAACGTTGGATAAATCCCAAAATATCTGACCAGTACTCCCCCCAACAATCATGGTCATCAAAAACAAACAGAAACTGTTACAACCCACAGAAGCCTATGAAGACATGACAACTAAATATAATGTGGTATGCCCTGATGGGATCCTGAAACAGAAAAAGAATCTTAGGTAAAAAACTCAGGGAAAATGAATCAAGCAGGGACTTTAGCTAGTGTATCAATACTGATTCTTTAATTGTGACAACAAATGTGAAATGTTAATAAAAGGGGGAACTGGGTGTTGTGCATTTTATGGGAAAATTCTGTACTATCTTTTCTATATATTTATATAATTTATATATTTATAATATTTATATATTTATATATTATATTTTATATTTATATATATTTCTATAATTTTATATATTTATATATATTTATATATTTATATAATTTTTCTATATATCTAAAACTATTTTTTTTAAAGTTAAGCCCTTTTTATTTTAGTATTTAAATACATTGCTTTGTAATACATGAATGATATGGTTTTAAAATTTTGACTGTTTTCAAAGAAATGTTCAGGGGCTTGGAAAATACATCATGTTGGATGAAAGAATCAGAACACCAAACTATATACAACTGACCTTTAACAACATGGGTCTGAATTGCATGAGTCCATTCACATGTGGCTTTTTTTTTTTTGTATGTAGTACAGTACTGTACATGTACTTTTTTTCTCTAGCTTACTGTAAAAATTCAGCATATATAACATACAAAATATGTGTTACCTGCTTATGTTATTGGCAAGGTATCTGGTTGAGAAGTTTGGGAGGGAGTCAAAAATTATATGCAGATTTGAATCTGTGAGAGGCTGGTACCCTGAACCCCATGCTGTTCAAAAGTCAACTGTAGGGGCGCCTGGGTGGCTCAGTGGGTTAAAGCCTCTGCCTTCAGCTCAGATCATGATCCCAGAGTCCTGGGATCGACACTTGCATTGGGCTCTCTGCTCTGCGGGGAGCCTGCTTCACTTCCTCTCTCTCGGCCTGCCTCTCTGCCTGCTTGTAATCTCTGTCAAATAAATAAATGAAATCTTTAAAAAAAAAAAAAAAAAAGTCAACTGTAAGTAATCCCAATTTTATTAGGAAAAATGTGCCAAAATGTTGACAGCAGATATCCTTAGTTACTAGCACTACGGGTGAAATTTCTGGGGGTATATGTGGCTTTCTGTATTTCCAGATTTTCTATAATAAAAAGCTGACACAATTCTCAAATCATATTGTTTATTTGGACGTTACAAATTGTACCAAGTTCAGAAGAGCACATTCATCAGTTCTTAGCTAAAGCCCTTGGAATCAGAGGTGTTTCAGAATTCAGTACTTTCCAGGTTTTACAAAGGCAACAGAATGCATACAGATGTAGCATACGACACCCCTGGCAAGGTCTGGTGCCATATCCAGCAATCCAACACTAGTATTTCAATACTAGTATTCCTACTGAATGGGAAAAATAAAGGCTATACATAGCCTCATGATAGTTCAAGGTTTTACCCTGAAGGAGTTACAAAAGAATCCAAAAAGGCCTGAGACTTTAAACTGTGAATTAGGACAGTGGACCTGTAGGAGGCTTCTGGTCTGTATGTGGACTTCCAACCTACAGAACCAATTCCAGCAATTAAGAGCCCCTCCCCTCATGGCTTTGCTGAAACAGGAACTCAGTAGTTCCAAGTGTGAGGGATTCAGACCATATTCAGAGATGATGAGATAGAAAAGGGCAAAGAGAATGCACTTCAAAGATTTTATTTATTTGTGACAGAGAGAGGGAGTGAGCACACAAGCAGGGGGAGCGACAGGCAGAGGGAGAAGTAGGCTCCCCACTGAGCAAGAAGCCAGATGCAGGACTGGATCCTAGGAGTCTGGGATCCTGATCTGAGCCAAAGGCAAATGCTTAACCCACTGAGCCACCCAGGCATCCCAAGAATGCACTTGCGCAAAGGGCAAGGCAGGTCTCCTGTCAGAGGAAGAGCACAGCGGGCTACCAGGCAGCTCTCTGAAGATTGTCAGTATTTCAACTAAGCCCATCAAGACTGTACTTCTGATACTTCTGATAGTTACTTGAGTTGTGTCACTTCATGGCTCTGCTGAGCCTTGTAGATCTAGCCAGCATGCATATATATTTTTAAAAATTTAGATGTACAGACCCACTTATTAAAGATTCAAAATGCTAAGAATTATTAGCACATTTTTAAGAACAAGTGAAATTTATGGAGAATAAACGTAGCACTCAAATGGTTACAGAAGACAGAAACACTTAACATTACCTTCCTGCTTATATTTACTTACTTCATAGTGTTGATTTACAAATATAAAATGTAAATAAAACATTACCCACCACTGCACTGTAGAAACATACTTTTTTCTATTTGTATGTGTGTTTTCTTTTGTTTTTTTTGGTGTTTTGTCGTTGTTATTGTTGTTGTTTTTTAAGTAGCCTTCATGCCCAACTTGGGGCTGGAACTCACAACCCTGAGATCAAGACTCGGAGCTTAACAGACTGAGCTTCCCAGGCATCCCTAAAATAGGCTTACTTTCTTTTTTTAAGATTTTATTTATTCATCTGACAGAGAGACAGCATAAGAAGGAATATGAGCATGTGGAGCAGGAAAGGGAGAAGCAGGCTCCCCACTGAGCAGGAAGCCTGACATGGGGCTCAATCCCAGAACTCTGGGATCATGACCTGACTAAAGGCAGACGCTTAAAAACTGAGCCACCCAGGCTTACTTTTTAATATAGGCTTACTTTTTAACATGGCTTTGCTACAACAAGCAATATGGTGTCCACTCAAGGTAGTAGACGTTATAATTCCAACAATCTTTGAAATCTCTATTCTATTTAAGAGAGGTTTAAAAAGGCAAAAATAGCTGCTGTATTAGTTACAATTCAATTACATGAGTCTTACAGCAGATGACTGTCCTAACCTCCAAAGGAATATAGGCCAAACTCAGTAACTTGCTTCTAACCACAAAAGAAGGGGTAGGGGTTGGGGGTTCGAAGTGATGGTAAGTCTTTCCAGGCTAGGTCATAAAGGTATTCTTTCTCTCTGGGAGAACCTGGCCAACCACAATGTGGTGACTATACTCGAACAGCCTAGTTGGAGAAGACTCCAACCCCCCTACCACTAACAACTGCCAGCCCTGTGAGTGAGAAGCAGATCCCCTAGCCTCAGACAACTCTTCAGATGTCTGTAGCCCCAACTGAGATCTTGGCTGCAACATCATGAGTCCTTGAGCCAGAACTGTCCAGCTAGGCCCACTCCTCAATTCCTGATCCACAGAAAGTATGAGATAACAAATTTTTATTGTTGTTTTAAGTCACTAAGTTGTACGGCATTTATCACATAGCATTAGATTAGCAACAGAGCAATGGAATGAGGAAAACAAGATAACGGAAAACTTTATAGACACCATGTGGTCTGGAAAAGAAATGAAAGAATATGAAGAGTACTCAAGAACTTCTTCCCTCCAGATATGGAATATTAACAGCACTGCAAAGCCACAGGATCAACGACAGAAAAATGAGGAAAGTTTTTTCCTACACTGTCAGTAGTATGCCTTTTTAAAGTAAAATAACTTTGAAATACAGACATACACAATATGGATGGTTCTCACAATGCCGAATTAAAAAAAAAAAAAAAGACACAAAAGGAAACAAACTGTAGGGCCAATTTACGTAAAATACAAAACCAGACAACTAATCTGCATGTTAGAAGTCAGGAAAATAGTTACTCTGGTGGGTAAGGGGTGCAGGGGAACATAGGCAGGCTTCTATAATGCCAATTACGTTGTTTCTAGATCTGAGTACTGATTACCTAGGTGTGTTTAGTTCGCAAAAACTTACTAGGTGGAACAATTAAGATACGTATAGCACTTGGCTAACTGTATATTTCAATAAAACATCATCAAAAAAAATCTCCGAGCAGATAAAATATCATTTATTACTGTTATTAGGAATAATAACTGAACCCATAATTAATGTTTTTCTTCAGCTACAGGCTTCTCATAAAAAACCTGACTATCACAAAGGAATCTGACAGTTTCATCCTATACATTAAGCCACATACACACAAAAAAATCAAGTTCATACTCACTACAGCAACAAGGAGATGAATGCTTTCTATGCAGAAAACTGTGAGATTATTAGGGAAGAAAGTAGTACCTCTCCATCTCTACCTGTATCCTCACACTCCACCCCCACAGATAAGGCAAGCTTGGCTTTCCCCTACCCTCTCAATACATACTACTATCCTCTGGGTACTACCCTCTCCCTCTGCCCCATTAAGTGATCATAAAGAACTTGAGGGCAAGCCCATCTTTCCACCCTCAGGAAGGCTGTAAGCCCTGAAGACTCCATCACGAGGCTGAGGAAAATGGAAATTCTAAGATTATGAGTTTCAGAATACTTACGAAGTATAATCTGAATAATTGGAAAATTTATTATCATAAGGTTTTTCAAAATTTAATTGAAAACCTAAGGAATAAAAATAAAATATTGCTTAACTTTCAATGTTTAACATCATTAATTCACTAACCATGGTGATACTATTTGACCCTTACTGTGAGAAGTACTTTTATAATTATCTAGGAAAAAAGGGCACGCTAGGGAAAACACATACACATATACACAGACGTCTAAATTGTAAGCGGCCTACTTTATTTGCTGAAGGCTTCTCCGAGATAAGGGTTGTGCCTGACTCATATTTTTATCCCAGCAAGTGCTTAACACCATTTATTAAGAGAGTCACTCCCATTTTAACTGCCAAATAGCCACTGCAGACTGAAAGCACATCAAACATACAAGGCACAAGACCCATCAAAACAAGCTCTCCACCTCCCACCTATTAGAATGGCTACTATCAAAACAAAAAAGAAAACAAAACAGAACAAAACCAAAAAACACAGAAAATAAGTGATGGTGAAAATGTGGAGAAATGAGAACCTTTGTGTGGCACTGTAAAATGGTGCAACCGCTTTGAAAAACAGTATGATGGTTCCTCAAAAAAGTAAACCTAGAACTATGATACCATCTGGCAAGTCCATTTCTGACTACATAGCCAAAGGAAGTGAGAGCAGGGTCTTACAGAGATATCTGTACATCTATGTTAAAAGTAGCATTATTCACAACAGCCAAAAGGTGGAAGCAATTCAATTGTGCCTGAGTGGATAAATGGATAACAAAGAAGGAAATCCTGCCATTTGCAACAACATGGAAGAAACTTGACATTATGCTCACTTATGAGGTAAAATTCATAGAAATAGAAAGTAGAGGGCGCCCGGGTGGCTCAGTAGGTTAAGCCGCTGCCTTCGGCTCAGGTCATGATCTCAGGGTCCTGGGATCGAGTCCCGCATCGGGCTCTCTGCTCAGCAGGGAGCCTGCTTCCCTCCCTCCCTCTCTCTCTCTCTCTCTCTCTCTCTGCCTGCCTCTCTACTTGTGATCTCTCTCTGTCAAATAAATAAATAAATAAAATCTTTAAAAAAAAAAAAAAGAAAGAAATAGAAAGTAGAATGGTGGTTGCCAGGGGTGAGAGGAGAGAATGCAGTTGTTTAATGGGCAGAGTTTCAGTTTTGCAAGGTGAAAAAGTTCTATAGATTTGTACATTAACGTGAATATACTTTTACTAATTATACATTCAAAAATGGCTAAAATGGTAAATTTTATGTCATGTGCATTTTACCACTAAAAAATAATTTTAAAACCCCCAAACCAACCTTACAAGTTACCTACTTATACAGATGTCCAGCCTGTACCTCCCAGTTTTCATTTCAATGCTTTACTCTCTAATCTCATATTGGGATGCAAGAAAAATTGCTCTCAGGATTAAATAATGAGTTAGTTGATGTAGTCATTTCAACACTCATAAAACATGATCCCTGCTTCACTGAAAAGTGAAATGAGACTCTGAGAAGTTAAATGACATGCTCTAAGTCACCCAGCTATTAACGCCAAAGCCAAGATTTTAAATGAAGTTTCTAAATTGATAACTGAAACATGTTCCCTGCTGCTCCTAAAGAGGCTTATAATTTAGTAAGGAACTTATTTCTTCACTGAATTCAAATTGAGGGAATTTTCAAATAATATAGGGAAAAAAATGGAAATGTGAGAAGCTGGAAACTATGAACAGCACAGAGCCAGCCAACCTCAATGTACCATCACTGGCACTGTTCTATCTGGCTGATTCCAGGAATATTTGCTGAGCACCTGCTATGTGCAATGTGAGTACTAGGTGCTGGGGATGCATCAGGGAACAAAGTTGTCTCTCAAGGAGTAGAGCCAGTCCCTTGATTCATGTCTAGCTGACTTTCAAACACAAAACAGCTGTCTCTAATTTTCTTCCCCCTTTCCAAGCCTCTGACCCTTCATACAATGCACTCATAACAGATGACTGACCTTACCTTCTACTTGACTCAGAAGCTAATGGTACTTGGCAAAAAAAATCTCTTACATATACTCAGTTTGGCATGGTTTTACAGTGACATCTGTTCCCATAGCACCCTGCAAAACTGCACCAGAGATAATGAAGGTACAACTGTCAAAGTCTGTTCCTTTTTCCTTCGTTGGGGCCTTCTTCCCACAAATAGCCCCTCTTCTAACACTGCCAACCTAGCCAGCAGAAAATATATGACAAGATGATGAAGTTCACTAAAGAAATTGAATCTGTGAGGGGCGCGCCTGGGTGGCTCAGTGGGTTAAGGCCTCTGCCTTCGGCTCGGGTCGTGATCCCAGGGTCCTGGGATCGAGCCCCGCGTTGGGCTCTCTGCTCAGCGGAGAGGCTGCTTCCTCCTCTCTCTCTCTGCCTGCCTCTCTGCCTACTTGTGATCTCTCTCTGTCTTTACAAAATCTTTAAAAAAGAAAAGAAATTGAATCTGTGAAACAGAATCAGAAAGACTCCATCAAGAACATGAAAAGGCAACTCTTGGAGAAGGTATATGTAATTCATAAATCTAAAAAGACTCATGTCCAGGACTATTAAGAACTCCTATTACATACTAAAGACACAAATCTGTCAATTAGGTGTCTGACTTTTGGTTTCAGCTCTGGTCATGATCTCAGACTCCTGAGATGGAGCTCCATGTTCAGCTCTGCACTCAGCATGGAATCTGCTGGAGATTCTCTCTCCCTCCCCGTCTTGTGTGCACACATGCTCTCTAAAATAATAGAATCTTCAAAAATAAAACAAAACGAAACAAAAAACAACAAAAAATCCCAGAAATCTCAACATAAAAATCTGCAAAAAACCCGAAGACTTCACAAGAAGATGGTCAAAAGGCTAACAACCAAAAAGTAATCTGAAGAGCTAAAAAGGTCAGGGAGATGGCAAACAGACCTCACAGTGCATACCATTTCACACCTACCAGCATGGCTAAAACCTTAGTTTTAGAAAATATCAAATGGTTTTGAGGATATAGAGCAGTCTAAACTCTAATACACTACTAGTGGGTGTGAATATGACTTAACATCTTTAGAAAACTGTATGGCAGTAGCCACAGCGGACTCCCACTGAATCTATGCATACCCTGGGTACAGCCACTCTGCTCCTAGGTATATGCCCAACAGAAATGTGTATACATGCTCACCAAACCACACGGCACTACCATGTTTATGGTAGCCTACTAATAATGATCAAAAACGAGGAAGAATCCAAATGAATATTAACAGGATGAAGAACTGTGGTATAGTCACACCACAGAATACTAACACTACAATGAGAATGAATTATTCACAACTGCAAAAGCATGATGCTGAATAAAAGAAGCCAGATTTTAAAAAAACATGTTATATGCTTCTATTCAAGTAAAGTACAAAACAGAATGAATCTATACTATATATCAGGACAGAGTCACCTATGTATCTATGGAGAATGATGGGAAGGGAGTTCAAGGGGAGCTTCTGAGTTGCTGAGGTTCTGTTGATCTGGACACTGGTTATTTACATGAGTGTGTTTAGTTTGAGAAAATTTATTAAGCTGTAATCTTATGTGCACTTTTCTGAATATGTTATACTTCAATAAAAGTAAAAAATAAAAAGGGGGTGGAGGCTGAAAAGAACAATTATCACAAAATCGAGGTTAGTGGTTGACTCCAGAAGGGGATTTCAAGAGGCATTTCCAAGGTACTAACGATGTTCTAGTTTATGATTTGCATGATTACATGTACTTAAATATTATTCTTTAAACAGTATATATGTTTGAATACCTCAAAATAAAATTAAGAGGTAAGAAAATACAATACTCCAATAAATACAGAAACAAATTCCTAGAAAAATATGAATTATCAAGAAGAAATAGAAAATGTAAAGTTATATAACCATTTTTTTAAGAACTCTGAATCAGTACTTTAACATGTTCTCACCAGAAACAAAATAAAAGCAAAACAATAAACCACTCAAGTCCAGACTTCTTTAAAGGCAAATTCTACCAAACTTATGTGAATCAATCATTTCAACTTTACAGAAGTAAAAATAATGGGAAAAAAGAAGAAACACTTCCTGTTTTTGTAAGGGTGGTCTTTTTTTCTTTTCTTTTCTTTCTTCTTCTTTTTTTTTTTTTTTTTAAGATTGGAGAGGGAATGTGAATGGGGTGGGGGTAACAGAAAGAATCTCCAGCAGACTCTCACTCAGTGGGGAGCCAGATGTGGCCTAATCCCACAACTCCAAGACCATGACCTGAGCTGAAATCAAGAGTGGGATACTTAACCGACTGAGCCACCCAGGTGCCCCAGGATAATCTAATTTTGATACTCAAGCTAGACATGAACATGAAAGCATGAGAAAGGAAAAACAACAGGCCAATTTCATTCATGAACACAATTGAGGAAACTCTAATTATTTCTTAGCAAACCAAATGCAGCAATATATAATAAAGATAACACCTTGTGACCAACCTGGGTTTAATCCCAGAAACAAAAAACTGGCTCAGCATTTAAAAAACCTATTAATGCAATCTGAAATTTATAACAGATGAGAGGAGAAAAAATCTACATGAAAGTTTCTGTAGATACAGTAAAAAAGCATGTGGAAATTCAACACTCAGGAAAAAAGAAACAGAAAAACCTTGAAAAAGAAAACCTTGGGGCGCCTGGGTGGCTCAGTGGGTTAAGCCTCTGCCTTCGGCTCAGGTCATGGTCTCAGGGTCCTGGGATAGAGCCCCACATCGGGCTCTCTGCTCAGTGGGGAGCCTCTTCCCTTCCTCTCTCTCTCTGCCTGCCTCTCTCCCTACTTGTGATCTCTGTCAAATAAATAAATAAAATCTTTAAAAAAAAAAAAAGAAAACCTAATAAGGAAAACTACACTAAAATAGCCCCTCCCCCATTTGATTAGTGCTTTCCTTTTATCAGAACAACTCCACAGATGCTACTATCACCACTGCTCTCAAGATGAAAGAAATCTAAGTAATGGGCACATCTGGGTGGCTCAGTCTGTTAAGCGTCTGCCTTTGACTCAGGTCATGATCTCAGGGTCCTGGGATCGAGCCCCCGCATCGGGCTCTCTGCTCGGCAGGGAGCCTGCTTCCCCCTCTCTCTCTGCCTGCCTGTCGGCCTACTTGTGATCTCTCTCTCTCTCTCTCTCTCTCTCTGTCAAATAAATAAATAAATAAATAAGAAAGAAAGAAAGAAAGAATACAGCCTAACCAAGCAGGATTTATTATAAGAATATAAGGGAGGTTCAATATTAAGGAAATCCATTAATATGGATATAATGCTAAAGAGAAGAAAAATCACATGATCATCTTCACGGAGGCAGAAAAGTTTACATTTGACAAAATTCACCCATTTATGTTAAAAAACAAAAATAGGAAGTGATGGATACTTCCTTCCATAAATAAAATACACCTCGGCCCAATGCCAGCAGCTTACTTAGTAGGGAAGCATGAGAGACTTTCCTGTTTAAGTCAGAAACCATGAGAAGCCAAAATATCATCCAATTTACATTTGTACAGATTAGCATTAAATTCTAGGTTGCTACACAGACATTTACCAGTTCTTGGAAACTACATTCTGCCTGCTGGGGTAACCAGAAACATTCTTGATGTTTCTATAAACTTCTTATAACCATTCTGTCTTACACTTTCTTGGTGACAGGAAATAAATGGCTCTTCTGAGCAGTTACATCAGAATGGACAAAGAATCACAAATGTCCTTTCTTTCCAGCTCCTCCTGGACTCAGGAAAGAATTTACAACACTTCTAAAGAATATCGCTTTTATCATCACATGGATGGTAAAGAATCAGAGTTGTCCTAAAAGGATGCTTGAAAACATTAGCAAAATATGGGACAGGTATCCCCAAAATTGGGGATGGGTATCCCCAAAAAGTGAACAATTGTTCCTGGCAACAGTCCTAGATTAATCCAGTGTTGCTGTCAACTGGTTTTTTGCTGATGTGAAACATCGTATGAAGCATTTTTATATGTCTGTATGGTCTTGCAAAAATTGACTTATGGGAAAGGATTACATCGGTCTAAAAAAAAATCTTCAACTATGGAACAGAAACAAAGATGATTTAATGGAGGAAATAAAGTTTTATTTGAAGATAAGTCTGCATTGCCAGATTGAAAAGGGAAGGAACATTTTAAATAAGCCCCAAACTAAACATTTTCACATTTCTTTTGAAGCAATAAATAGCAGTATCCTCAACTCTGACTCAAGATAAAACCTCGTGACCACAGTAAATTCTGTAGGTTTTGCTCCCCACTTTGCAAGCCTGACCTGTATTTAGTGGAAATTTAGATATTAATTGGGAAATACATTGGTTTTGCTTTATTTTCTTCAGCTGTACAGTTAAAAAACTTTTTCTTCTATAAATAAGATTGTACTAAGTTTTCTCTTTTTCAGAATTACTTGTAATCGGGCACCTGACTGGCTCAGGGAGTGGAGCATGTGACTTTTGATCTCAGAGTTATAAATTTGAGCCCCACACTGAATGTAGAGATCACTTAAAAATTTAAAAAAAAAAAAAAATTTTTTTTTAAAGATTTTATCTGAGCAAGAGATCAAGATTTTTCTGGTGCTGCCTCAAGATTAGATTTGGATTATGCTTTAAATTTTTAGCTTATTAAAGGAAAACATGGAGAGAGCAAAGCTATCTATATCAAAACCAAATGAAAGACAAGAATTTTTTTTAAACGGGCAGAAGTTAGGACCAGACACTTCATCAATTAAGATATACAATTGGTTAATATGCAGAGAAAAAATCATCATTAGTCATGAGGAAAATGCAAAGTACAATTATAATGCAATACCACTTACAAAACTCAATCAATAAGGATATAATCAAAAAGACTGACTAAACCAAATTTTGATAAGGCTGTGAAGAACTAGAATGCCTCACACACTGCTGATAGAAATGTAAAATGGTGTATCTACTTCTGAAAATAGTCTGAAAGTTTCTTCAAAAGTAAAAATACAACAATTTTCAGAAGAGTCAAGGTATTAGAGCCAAAGGAAGTCTAAGCAACTGCTCCAGCTAGAAGGAGACCAGAGACAGGACAACTAAATGAAATGAGATTGCTGAACACTGTCTAAAGAGTAGGAAGTAATAATGTGTCAGTGTTAATTTCCTGATAGTGATGGTTATATTATGGTTATGTAGGAGACATTCCCTGTTTGGTAAAAATACACATTGAAGTGTTCCGGTGAGACGGGGCACTGTATCAGCAATTTACTCTCAAGTGGTGCAGGCAAATACCTTCTTTGTACTGTCCTTACAATATTTCTAAACATTTCAGACTGTTTAAAAAAAAAACTGTTAAATGTAAAAAAAAATTTTAAGTGTGTAGCATTGAAAATGTTTACAGAAAAAAAAATGCCTTCCTCTTTCCACTCTACACTCTTTTTTTTTTAAGATTTTATTTATTTATTTGACAGAGACAGACACAGGGAGAGAGGAAACACAAGCAGGGGGAGTGGCAGAGGAAGAAGCAGGCTTCCCATGGAGCCGGGAGTGCCATGTGGGGCTCGATCCCAGGACCCTAGGATCATGACCTGAGCTAAAGGCAGATGCTTAACAACTGAGCTACCCAGGTGCCCCTCCACTCTATACTCTTAACCTATTTTATAAAAGTTTTCTTCACAGCACATACTAGTAAGTGAAATGCTGGTCTACCTTCTCCACTGAAGAGTAAACTCCTCATGGTCAGGGACTAAGTTCTGTTTACCACACCATTCTCAGTACCCAGAATAGTGGCCCGTACATATGGTATTCATATTTGTTCAATGAATTAATTTGTAGTCTTGTTATGGTTTAAAATAAAATCATTTTACCATCCTCTCCCCCAAACACACACACACATTATCACTTGTTCTATAACCCAGCAACTCCCAAGTAACCAAGAGAAATATAATCAAATATCCACACGAAAACTTACAGATGAATGTATAACAGCATTATTCATAATAGACAAAACCCAAAAACTTCCACATGTCCATAATCTGGTATATCTATTCAGGTAATTGCTATTTAATAAAAAAATCCAAGAAACTACAGATCCTGGCAATGACACGGATGACTCTCAAAACCACTGAATGAAAATGAAGAAAACACCAGATACAAAAAAATGTATCTTGCATGATTCCATTTTCATGAAAGTTCAAGGAGAGGAAAAACAGAAAGCAGATAAGGAGCTGCCTGGGGGTGGGAGTGGGGGTGGGAACTGACTGCAAATGACAAGGAGGAACTTTTTGAAATGATGGAAATGTTCTAAAGCTGGATTGTGGTGATGGTTGCACAACTTTGTAAGTGTACCAAAAATGATTAAACAGAATACTTAAAATTTTATGAATTTTATAGTGTATTGATTAGCTATTTTAAAAGGTGGAATGAAGGCTAGATACAGATTCCTTTCACTTGCGGTTTGGTCAATTTTTAAAAAATCAGTCTCATTTATTTTTTTTATATATATTTTTTAAAGATTTTATTTATTTATTTGACAGAGAGAGATCACAAGTAGGCAGAGAGGCAGGCAGAGAGAGAGAGAGGAGGAAGCAGGCTCCCTGCAGAGCAGAGAGCCCGATGCAGGGCTCGATCCCAGGACCCTGGGATCATGACCTGAGCCGAAGGCAGAGGCTTTAACCCACTGAGCCACCCAGGTGCCCAAAAATCAGTCTCATTTAAAAGGATGAAAAAGGCTACATGCTGGAAGTGGGATATCAGCATTTTAAAAGAGTTTGTTAAGCCAGATTAAGGTCCAAACTGCAAAAACTGAGACCCTGATAATTAGTAGAAGCTACAACCCTCATTTTTTTTTAAGATTTTATTTATTTATGTGAGACAATGAGAGAGAGAGAGAACATGAGAGAGAAGGTCTGAGGGAGAAGCAGACTCCCTGCTGTGACTTCAGGATCATGACCTGAGCCAAAGGCAGTGGCTTAACCAACTGAGCCACCCAGGTGCCCCATCAACCCTCATATTCTGTCTGTTTGACCCCTCAAGTTGGCCTTAAAGGGAATTCTCAGAATCTGCATCAGACTCATACCTGGCCATCTCTTCAACACCCAGGGTAAAAGGCTCTGGGAGTACCTACCCTTGGAATAACAAACCCATTAAAGCTAGTAATTGAAATAAAGTTGCAAAATTAGAGCTAAAAGAGTTTGGAGTTTGTGTAGAGGACACTGACTGGCTGAGAAAGAAACTATTAATTTTCTTGGTTAGGATATCCTACAACTTTTCAGTTGTTAACCACAGTTTTATTTCTTAACAACAGATTCTTACATAAGGGAGGACTATTCTGATATGGCTTCGAATTCTCAAAAATTATTTTAGGGGACATGTGAGGAAAAAGGAAACAAATATGATCTGCTTAGTATAAAACTGCTCAGAGGGGGCGCCTGGGTGGCTCAGTCGTTAAGCGTCTGCCTTCAGCTCAGGTCATGATCCTCGGGTCCTGGGATCGAGCCCCACATCGGGCTCCCTGCTCAGTGGGAAGCCTGCTTCTCCCTCTCCCACTCCTCAGCTGTGTTCCCTCTCTCCCTGTGTCTCTCTCTGTCAAATAAATAAATCAAATCTTTAAAAATATATTTAAAAAAAAAACAAAACTGCTCAGAGATGCTTTATTTTCATTTAATAACAACTGAAAGAATAACCCACTTAAAAAATAGGTTTGTCCATGGGATGCCTGGCTGGCTCAGTGGACTGAGCATCCAACTCTTGCTTTCAGCTCAAGGCCATGATCTCAGGGTCATGAAATCCAGCCCAGAGTTGGGCTCCATGAGCTTGGTGTGAAGTCGACTTGAGATTCATACCACCACAACCACCCCCCACTGCCTCCCACTCCTTCCCCGCTCATGTGCTCACTCACTCTCAAATAAATGTTTTTCTTTTTTTAAAAGAAAAGGATATTCCAAGAGACTGAGGTGAGAGAGGACCCAGGTCTTGTCAGGCCCATTCACTTCAAGGGAATAATGATTAGAGCATTAACCAGATACTGAGCACTCAGCACTTTCACCTACATTCCTCATTTAATCCTCACAACACTGAGGTGTACACCACTACTCCCTTTCTACAGATGAGGAAAATAAGGCTCAGTCTGGATAATCTGTCATAGCTGCATATATATATATATGATATATAAATGGTGAAAAACCATACCCTTATCCACTCCACTGTAGAGGCTTCCAGAAAGAAGTTAAACCTTGAAGTGAAGGCTGTGGCCGAGACAATCTGGTCAAGAAGTCACTGAGGGTAGGGGCACCTGGGTGGCTCAGGGGGTTGGTCCTCTGTGTTGGCTTGGATCATGGTCTCAGGGTCCTGGTATCGGCCCCTCGTTGGGCTCTCTGCTCGGTGGGGAGCCTGCTCCCCCTCTCCCACCTCTCTGCCTACTTGTAATCTATCAAATAAATAAATTAAAAAAAAAAAAAAAGAAGAAGAAGAAGTCACTGAGGGAGGGGCACTTAGTGGCTCAGTGGGTTAAGCCTCTGCCTTCAGCTCTAGTTATGATCTCAGGGTCCTGGTATTGAGCTTCCTCCCACCCCTAACATTGGGCTCCCTGCTCAGTGGGCAGACTGCTTCCTCCTCTCCCTCTGCCCCTGCCCCCACTTGTGCGGGCTCTCTCAAATAAATAAATAAAATCTTTAAAAAAAAAAAATTAAAAAAAAAAAAAAAAGTTACTCACAGAGTTGTAGGTTCTTTAAGCGTTTACTGTTAGGTTACATAACTTACACATGCTACATATGTATCAAATACCAAATAAAGCTGAAAGATACTACCCAGTTTAGCTGCCACCCCCATTATACCAGAGACAGAAAAACAAAAGAACCCTAAAAGCAACCCAAAGCTCTTCCATCTCAACTACTTCTCCCTCTCCTCTCCTCTCTTCCTTCCCCACAGGCTCCAAAAGGCAAGGAAAAATCCCAGCCTGGAGAAGAGCAGGGGAAGCAGCACCAAGAATTTGAACCTGGCAAGTCAGCAGTCAATAGGAGACATCTTCTGACTACTGCCACCTCATCCCTCATCCCTTGGAGAAGTTCAGCCTTTTCAAATGACTCCACCAGATGACTGGACCAGAGATGGACACTATCCCAAGCTGGATCAAATTCCCTCTCTCAGGAATTGGATTCAGAGTGCTCTCAGCCTCTCGTAGTCAATGTACTAAAGACACATGACTTGAGGAAGCTAGGATAAGCTCTCTTCTGCCAAATGCATGTGGATGTGGTAAAAGAAAAAAGAATAAATTCCCAGCCATGCAGAGATGCAGAGTGCAAGAAGATTTTGGAAATATCAAGACAGAGGGAGGTAGGGGACTTGGTCTATCTTCTAGTACCCGGTTACAACTGTATCCTGAAGTTGTAACTGCACTTCCCATCCCTGCATTACCATGGGAAAGATCCCTGAATCTTAATCACAAACTCAATTTCCACAATCATTTTCTACAAGGTAGTACATGAAACACTCCAGCACCTTATACCACCTTTCAGTTAGTTAGCTCCAAGTCATTCTTCAGATCCCAACTTAAATACCACTTCTGTCAGGATATATTCCAGGACTACTCAAAACCATCCTAGCTCTCCTTCTAAGCTCTCCAGTAGCACTGTGCAGATCATCAAACTCAGTCAACACCACAGAGTGAAACCACCCCTTCTGTTCACCACTGTGATCCTACTGCTGGGCACACAGGTCAGATACACACTACTAAGTAAATGGAAATGGAGAAATTGTGGAAGGAAGTAGAAAAGATGAGAAGAAGTCAACACTATCCTCCTGATAAAAAGTAGGTTTAACCTGGGGTGCCTGGGTGCCTCAGTCGTTAAGCCTCTGCCTTCGGCTCAGGTCATGATCCCAGGGTGTGGGATTGAGCCCCGCATGGGGCTCCCTGCTCTGCGGGAAGCCTGCTTCTCCCTCTCCCACTCCCTGTGCTTATGTTCCGTCTCTCGTGGTCTCTCTCTGTCAAATAAATAAAATCTTTTTTTTTTTTTTAAAGGTAAGTTTAACCCTACCTCTCTCATCCTTTCCAGGTATCCAGTTTTTCCCTCTTCTACCTCCCTACAGGCCCAAGTCATCTATGACAATTATCATTTTATACTTCGGTGCCAATGCATTCAAGAACCCAGGCTGTAGGAAGCATTTTTCCAGGTAGCTTGGTGTAACAGAGTAAAGCCAAATAAATAACTATTTTTTTTATCAATAAATATTATTTATTTATCACTCACTCACTCACAGGTTTGGGGTCTAGCTAAATCTCAGTTCTGCTATATATTTATTGGTTGTGAACCTTGGACAAATTACCTGAGACCTGGTTTCCTTATCTATAAAGCAAGAATAATAATAATAATAACAATAATAATAAAATAATAAATAAATAAATAAGCAAATTACCTCAAAGATGAGAATGAAAATTAACCTGGAATCATAGTACCTAAAACAAGGTAGGCATGCAACCAATGTCACTTAATTGACCATGGTATACCCCACACCCTATTAACCAACTCCTATTGGCCATGGATTCAAAACACAGAGACTGTCTGAAGACTGAGAATCCAAAAAGGACCTTGGAGAATATCTATTCTGCTGGCTTTCCAATGTGAGGGAACCCCCAAGTAGTGAAAGAGAAACAAAGGGGAGAAAGAGCATCTCAGGGTTAGGTGGGTGGGTAGAGTGGACTGGATCCAAGGTGAAACAGCTCTGGATGTTTGTTGGGGAATCAGTTCTTTTTTAACTAGCAGGTATCTTAATGTGAAAAAGGTAGAGAATAAATTATATATGGTTTCTAAGAAAATGCGGATGCTTTTCATAAAACTTTTCATATAATACTTGAGAAGTGAAAACCTGCAATTCACGGAAATGGGTTATCAGTCATAGCTAACTACCAGAATTGTACACATCAATAGGGTTGTTATTAATACCAAAATTCATTTCACTGAGTTACTTGTACTCGTAAGTGTTCAGAAACATTGAATTTTCAGTTGCTCATGTAAAATGGCCTGCTCAGATCACTGAGTTCCCAGATGCGTACAAGACACTTCATTGTTAAAAGTTAACAGGCAGGGGCGCCTGGGTGGCTCAGTGGGTTAAGCTTCTGCCTTCGGCTCAGGTCATGATCCCAGGGTCCTAGGATGAGCCCTGCATCAGGCTCTCTGCTCAGCAGGGAGCCTGCTTCCCCCCCCCCCTCTGCCTGCCTCTCTGCCTCCTTGTGATCTCTCTCTGTCAAATAAATAAAATCTTAAAATTAACAGGCAAAACTAAGAATCTGAATCCAGATATACTTGTAAGTCTTGAGCTTCTACAGATGATATATACTACTGCTGGTCTTGCCTTTCAAACAGGTGGTACAAATACCCAACAGAGTCTCAGGAAAGGAGGAGTGCTAGAGCCAACAGTAATAAGGGTAAGTTTATGAAGAAGATGAGCCTTAGAGGAACACGGGAGTTAAACAGGGCCCAATGTTTTGGGAGGATGGACTGGAGGGGTTTACTACTATCTTGACAGGACGATGCTCCAGTACAGGGACTGTACCATGCACTGCAGATCGTTTAGCATGCCTGCCTCCACCATATACATGTGGAAGGCCTATAACACTCCCCAATCAATGTAACAACCAAAAAACAAAACCTACATACATTTCAAAATGCCCCTGGAAAAGGGATATAAGTCACACCCACTGAGTAGCCCAAGATAAGCAGAAGGAAGAGAAAGTAAGCACAGCAGGTAGAAAGCATAAAAGACACAAAGAGGGGAACATAATTCACAAAATTTGATGAGGAACTGGCAGAGACAAGGCCATCCTTTAATAACTCTCTCACTTACAAAATCAAGTCTAAATTCCTCAGTAAACAATGTCCTTCAGGATTTGGCCCTGTCCATCACAGCTGTTAACAGCTTTCTCCTAAAAAGACACACTACACTCCTGCCATCCCAAAAAACTTATGGTTTCCCTGGCCTGGCATGTTGCTTTGCATGTACATTTTCCTCTACCTAGAATGCATATCTCAAGGCAAATTCCTATTCATACTTCAACACCCAGGTCAAAAGTCTATAAAGCCATACAAAGACAGCCCTGCATCACTCAGGCCTTCTTTTTCTCATAGCACTACACACATTCTTTCTGAATGGACTGGTATATTCTCTTTATTATTGCCCAATTCCATCCAACCATTTGGACTAAAGGATACTAAAAGGCAGGGACCATGTGAATCCTGGCACATAATAGGTGCACGGTAAATATTTTCTGAGTGAATGAGCTTGCATGGAAAGTTTTTTATTTTTTATTTTTATTTTTTAAAAGATTTTATTTACTTGACAGAGATCACAAGTAGAGAAGCAGGGAGAGTGGGAGGGGGGAAACAGGCACCCCGCTAAGCAGAGAGCCAGATGCGGGGCTTGATCCCAGGACCCTGAGATCACTACCTGAGCCGAAGGCAGAGGCTTAACCCACTGAGCCACCCAGACGCCCCATGTTTTTTAAAAGGCTGTAAAGAGGGAGCCTGGGTGGCTCAGTTGGTGAGTATCTGCCTTTGGCTTAGGTCATGATCCCAGGGCCCTGGGATGAAGCCCTGTAGCAGGCTCCCTGCTCAGAAGGGAGTCAACTTCTCCCTCACCCACTCCCCTTACTTGTGCTCCCTCTCTCTCAAATAGATAAAATCTTTTAACAAATAAATAAATGACTAAAAACTGGGGTGCTTGGGTAGCATAGACAGTTGAGCATCTGATTCTTGATTTTGGCTGTCATGATCTTGGGGTCCTGAGACTGAGCCCCACATTGGGTTACAGGCTCAGCATGGAGTCTGCTTGGGATTCTCTCTCCCTCTGCCCCTCCCACTCACGCCCACACCCATTCATGTTGTTTCTAAAATAAATTTTTAAAATCTTAAAAAAAAAAAAAAAATACAAGGCTAAAAGGGGATACAAACAAAAGCAGACAATAGCTATTTCCTTTTACTGAAAGAATATACTTTCTCAGCTTTGATCTTTGGTTGAGTATCATTTAGGAACCAGACAGACTGGGATGCATTATCACTTACTAGCTGTGTGTCCTTGGGCAAGTCAATCTCTCTGTCTCAAGTTTCCTCACTTTTGTACAAAGTAACCATGTTTGCAGTGTGCTTATGAGGATTAACTGATGCATATAAAGCGAAGTGTTGACTAAATGGTAGTCCTACTAGTCTGCCACAATCAAAAACTCTTAGTAAGACAGGATACTGCACCATTCAGAAGGTGATCACACTGAAATTTTGCTTGGAACCATCTTTTTTTTCTTTTTTAGGAGAGCTGAAAATCAGAAGTCCAATAATTTGTCTTCAAATTGCATTGTTTGTCCTTTATACAATGTTAATCCCTTCTGACCACAATCTTCTTGGCTTCTTTAATGATCTACACTCCTGACTGTCTGGTCTCTTTAGCCACACTTCCTCTATCCTCTTCTGTAACTTGCCCTCTGTTGACACCTAAAGTCAGGCATTCCTTTGGCTCAGTTCTCACATTTTTCCTCCAATCTTATCCACTCTCAAAGTATCTCTACTTCAATTAGTATCTCTATGGAGATAACCCTATGACCTCTCCAATCATATTCAGAAAGTGCTTCAAACTCAACTTAACTCAAAATTTACTTATCTCAGTTAATAAATGATCAAGCATATACAACTTCAGTTTCTCCTCTCATACATTTTTTTTTTTTTCCTGATTCTAACATGTCTCACCAGTCCTCAGGCTCTCATTCCTTTGCCTACCTCTTAAAAATATTTCTCAAGGGGGAGTGCCTGTGTGGCTCAATTGGTTAAGCATCCGCCTTCAGCTCAGGTCACGATCCCAGAGTTCTGGGTTCAGGTCCTACATTGGGCTCCCTGCTCAATGGAGAGTCTGCTTCTCCCTCTGCTCCTCCCGATTGTGCTCTCTCAAATAAATAAAATCTTAAAAATACATGTATTTGTCAAAGGGGCATGTGGATGGCAAAGTCCATTAAGCATCCCACTCTTGGTTTCAGCTCAGGTCCTGATCTCAGGGTGGTGAAATTGAAATGGGAGTCAGACTCACACTCATCAAGGAGTCTGCTTAAGACTCTCCCTTCCTCTCTCTCTGCCCCCCACCTTTGCGCATGCTCACACTCACTCTCTCCCCCTCCCTCTAAAATAAATAAATAAATCTTTTTAAAATTTTGTATGGTTTACCTCTATGGTCTTCCTGTTCTACCTCAGTAGTTCTTAACCTGTCTGGGACAATGGACCCCTTTGAAAATCTACTGAATGTATGGATTGTTTACTAAAAAGATGAATATACACACCTGCCTGCAATTTCACCTCATCAATCACCTCAGATAATAATCTGTGCTCATCCACGCAAGAGTACCACTTTCGGGGCGCCTGGGTGACTCAGTTAAGCCTCTGCCTTTGGCTCTGGTCATGATCTCAGGGTCCTGGGATTGAGCCCCGCGCATCAGGCTCTCTGCTCAGGGGGAGCCTGCTTCCCACCCCCTCTGCCTGCCTCTCTGCCTACTTGTGATCTCTGCCTGTCAAATAAATAAATAAAATCTTAAAAAAAAAAAAAAAAAGACTACCCCTTTCATAAATTTTCATCTCCAGATTCCCTCTTCTAAATTTCAAGATGCCTTCTGGATATAGCCTAAAGGCCTACAGTCATCACAACTTAGTAAGTCTCAACTCATTATTTTTCCTTAATAAATCTTCTTTGTCTACAGTATTTCTTCTCTGATAACAGCAACACCATCCTCCCAGGCTCCCAAACTAGAAGCCTTGGAATTAACAAATATACCCATATCCAAACTCAAAAATCCTTGTCTGTGAAATCCCTCTTAAATCCAAATCCCACCTCATTAAGACTCTTGCCCTTCTAGACCTCATCATCCTTTGCTTCTTCCCATACTTGCTGTAATTCAGTCTTTCTACCATTCTTCTGATAAAGAGCTCATATGGATTTTTTTTTTAAAGATTTGATTTTTAAGTAATCTCTATACCCAACATGAGCTCAAACTTAACAACCCTCAGATAAAGAGTCACATGCTCCACTGACTGAGCTATCCTGGCACTCCATGAATTCTTTTTTTCTTTTTCCTTTTTTTTAAAGTAGGCTCCATTCTGGGCATGAACTCACAACACTGAGATCAAGACCTGAGCTGAAATCAAGAGGTGGACACTTAACTAGCTGAGCTGCTTAGGAACCCCCACCCAATGGATTCTACCTTAATAAGGTCTCTCAGCACCTCCATCTGTTGCCTTACAATACCACTATATCACTTCACCTCTAGACAGTTACAACAGCTTAATTGTAATATCACAGTTTTTTCTCCATCAATTCCACCAATGTTGCTCTACCCTCCAAAAATCTCAGAATTAACCATATGACTGCCTGTTTTCAAAATAATGGATACTTCAGGGCGCCTGGGCGGCTCGGTGGGTTAAGCCTCTGCCTTCAGCTCGGGTCGTGGTCTCGGGGTCCTGGGATCTGGCCCCGCGTCGGGCTCTCTGCTCAGCAGGCTCAGGGGAGCCTGCTTCCCCTCTCTCTCTGCCTGCCTCTGCCTACTTGTGATCTCTCTGTCAGGTAAATGAATAAAATCTTTAAAAATAAAATAAAATAAAATAAAAATAATGGATACTTCTTCATTGCACAAATATAGAAGCAAACTCAGTTTTGCCTTTACAGTCCTCTACGATTTTCTACCTACTTTTCCAGGATTAGATTCCACAGCTCAATCTATCATTTGAGCCTATTATCCGTCAAAATCATAACCACTCTTAAAAGATGCAACTCAAACTCCACTCTTCATCCTTATACCCTCCATATAATGATTAAGAAAGGGCTCTGCACAAAAAAAGGCAAAATTCTCAATTCTTGAAAATCTTCAAATCTGTCTGGAAGCATTACATTTTTAAAAAATCACTATTTAAACATTAACATTTCATTTAAGAAGCCCTCCAAAAACCCAGCATTCTTAATCAACATTTATTAAACGCTAATAATGTGCAACATAGATTACATTCTTACTACGATGAGGATTAAAAGCAATAATCTGGACCAAGGATTCTACTTCCAATTATACTAGTATTTGGAACTTAGGAAAAGAAAATTACTGTGAAAGTACTCGGCGTCTCCCCCGATTGAGACTTGGAAGGTCAAATGTCTACAGCAATGATAGAAATAGTTACCCTATCTAAATTATCTTCAGACTAGTAAGAATCTCTTCAGAGGGAAAAGAAAGAAAAAAACCTTTCAATTAAAGTATCCTAGGGGTGCCTGGGTGGCTCAGTAGGTTAAGCCCCTGCCTTCAGCTCAGGTCTAGATCTCAGGGTCCTGGGACTGAGGTCTGCATAGGGCTCTCTGCTCAGCCGGGAGCCTACTTCCTCCCCCCACTGCCTACTTGTGGTATCTCTCTCTCTCTCTCTGTTAAATAAATAAATCTGAAGATTTTTTTCAGTCTATATTTTAGATGTTAAATTTTTAAAAAGAGCTGCACGCCGTTATGGACAACTCTGAACCTCATGACACCTGTACTGGCATACCTACCAGCAGGTGCAATAGCAATCAGATGTACGACAGAGAAGAGATGCTATGGGCAGTACTTTCTAGGGCCTTATATCTTTTAGACCTGACCTAATTTAATTCCTCTTTTGGCTCCTAAACCTCTGAGTTCACATTAGTTTTCACAATTGCATATGTGAAGCATTTTGCTCCTCAAGAGAATGAAAATAGTCAAGATTCAATTAGCTTTTTAAAATTTAATTAGTCTAAGATACTTGTTAAAACATGCCCTTTATGGCATTTCTACAATCACAATCATTCAAATTTGAATACATTTCTAAAACAGACTTGCTTACAACAGTAAAATATGCCCAACTCTAAAGCTATTAATAACACTATTTCAAGACAGCGGGACATAACAGAGCTGCAGCACTTGAGAAAGGATCTCGGTCTACAATCTCAAGTCTGGCTTCTTAGCTGTATGACCTGAAGAATTTGCTTCACCTGGAAATACATTCTCCCCTGAAAGAGGGATATCAAGACCTTTCCTCCTTCGAGGTGGCTGTTCAAATAAAATGAGATAATATATCCAGTACGGTACCTGCCACCAAGTGTTCAATAAATATTAGTTTGCCTCCTTCACTCAACGCAAGACACACTCACAAGAAAAATAGGTGTAAGGGAGTCTACACTTATTAAGTCCTCACCAGCACAAAACAATACAGTTAATTCTAATAAACAGAACCACGAACGTTTCTGAGGAATATGGATCAAGATAAGGGAGGGTGCGTGTAATTCTGCAAGAACTCTATTAAGGCTGCATAATTACTGATCACTAAAACATTAACAGGGAAAGTCCACAACTATTGGGCTAAAACGTCTGAATACATTGACGCTGGTAAGAGAGCTCACTCCGGGTAAAGAAAAAAAGAGTGAAATTAGGTCCAACTCCAATCGACTCTAATAAATCAAGAGAGCGGTGCGGGCTTATCCTTTCTGAAACGCAAATGATATGGGTATTAAAATCCATTTTAAAACTTCAAGATTAAAAGAGTTCACAACCAACAGTGATACTACTAACGCTTTTTATAGAAAGCCTGCGCAGGAAAACACCGTTAGCACTACTGAAGATATTTAATGAAAGCCGTTCGCGGAATACAGGCGAGGGGAGGAAGGTAATTATTTTCTGCGTTCTGCACACATGCCGAGGAGAAGTGCTTTTAAGACCGTGGCCAACACCACCACCGACAAGCTTCTGAAGAATTCCCGACTCTACAATCGGACGTCAAGAAGAAAGCCACGATGCTAGCAAACCGGAGGATGGGGGAACGGGGACCCCTTCCGTTCCCTTCCCGGAGATCCTGGCTGTAAAAACTGCGCTACCCCTGTATCTGGGGGTACGCGGGTACTGGCCTCCGCCCCCTAATGCCCCTCCCTGCGGCAAGCGAAGGCCGGTCCGCGTAACGCCAGCGAGCAACACCCCAACCTCGACCGGCCCCCGGACTCCGCCCGAGGCCCCCAGCGCACCCACCGCGGTGAAACCAAGGGTTGGGGTCGAGGCGGCCCGGGAGGCCGGGGCGCGGACGAGGCCGCGGCTGCGTCCGCTGTGTCCGCGGGCGGTCGGGTGGGCGGGCGTGGCCCGGCCTGCGGGAGGGCGCGGACACTCACCACACCATGCCGTAGGCGCCCTCGCCGATGTACGAGAGGTTGGTGTAGCGCGGCCCCACATCGAACACCTGCCCGCGGACCATCTCCGGGCCCGCGCCCGCCGCCGCCGCCGCCGCCATGTTGGCTGCCGGGCCGCCGCCGCCGCCTCCGCCGCGAAGGGCTCGACGCTCTGCGGCCGCCGCTCGGCCCACGCCGCGCCTCCCGGAGGGACCGCGCCGCTGCGGGTGCAGCTGCCGACGCCGACCGGATAGGAGCAAGGGCGGAACCGCTTAGAAGCGCAGGAGAGGACACCGCCACTCGGACCGACTGCCTGCCTGACTGACTGACGGGCGGGCCAGCGGGCGGAGGGAGGGGCGCGCGCCGTGGAGGGCGCCGGGGAGGAGCCAATAAGCGTGGAGGCGGATTGGCTCACCACTGTCTGGGGGTGGGGCTGCGCGGGCCGGCGGAAACGGCGAGGTCGGGGCGGAGCACTGCGGAGGAGACAGAGTCACCGCCCTGCTTGGTCACGTGCGTTCGTTGGGGAGTTGGCGCGGGAGGAGGCTCTCTAGAAGCTAAAGGATTCCGAGGGGGGCGCCTGGGTGGCTCAGTGGGTTAAGCCTCTGCCTTCCGCTCGGGTCATGATCTCAGGGTCTTGGGATCGAGCCCCGCATCGGGCTTTCTGCTTGGCGGGGAGCCTGCTTCTCCTTCTCTCTCTGCCTGCTGCTCTACTTGTGATCTGTCTCTCTTTCTGTCAAATAAATAAATAAAATCTTAAAAAAAAAAAAAAAGACACCGAGGCATAGGCACCAGCGAGAGGTGTACCACTGAGCCTGAGAGGCTGTAGGGGCAGGGAAAACCCTGGAGCCGGGTACTGACTGAGTCAGGCAACGACGTGGGACAGCGCCGACGAGCCACACGCCGGCCGCAGGCGTGGGGCAAGCCTCCGCGACTCGGTGTCCCCCACACAAACTTAGAAGCCTCGAAACAAGGACAGAAACAGAAAGACATGACCGAGACCGCGAACGATATTTGCATACTGAGAAAGTGTAAAACAAAAAAGTTGAAACTAAAGCGAGAGACTCAGGATCCACTAACCAGACCCTTTGTTCAATCAGTGTTTGCTGAGTAAGTTGTTCCTGGGCATCCACATTCTAGAGTGAGGAGATAAGTAGTAAGAAAGAAAGGAGGGAAGAGGGGTAAAAAAAATAATAATAATACATGCTCAAGTTGTGATAAGTATTGTGAAAAATATAAAGCAGAGTAAGGGGTAAGAGGGTAGTGGAGGAAGGGAGATTCAGAGCCTGAGACCCAGATTGGTACAGATGGGTAGAATCTTAGGACATGCCAAAACAAGAATGCAAAGGTGTAAACACCAAAACCAAAATATTAAGATCTAGAGAAAATGAGACAAACCCACCGGGGCCCTGAAGTACTCACAAACACCAGAGGTTGAAAAATAAAGATCAATCCTAAAACCCGTGAATACCAAGAATGTCTAAGACAATGAGACAGAAATGAAACAGCCACTGCTTCTGAGCATTTCCCAGGCCATATTTGGAGGGGAACTAAGGATGTAAGATCCTGCATCTCAATTGTCCAACACTGTGATCTTGAAAGCCCTCAACTCGGGACTTCTAGAGGTCAGCAAAATTCAGTTAGTCAATCTCAAAGGTGAACAGGCAAATTATTTAAAAACCTGGTAGGAAAAAGGTAGTGGTATGTAAGATGAGAAATAAAGTGCTAGAGCCAAAAATTACTCCTTTGAAGTATATTTAGTCCACTAAGCACAACCCAGTTTTAGATACACCTTATTTTTATTCTTGATTATAAGAGTACATTGCATCTTGGGGCGCCTGGGTGGCTCAGTGGGTTAAAGCCTCTACCTTGGGCTCAGGTCATGATCCCAGAGTCCTGGGATCGAGCCCCACATCGGGCTCTCTGCTCAGCAGGGAGCCTGCTTCCCCCTCTCTCTCTGCCTGCCTCTCTGCCTACTTGTGATCTCTCTCTGTCAAATAAACAAAATCTTAAAAAAAAAAAAAAAAGAGTACATTGCATCTTTTAAAGAACAGGCCAAGATAAATGGAGAGTACTATGAAATTTAAACCACAGTAACCATAGTAAAATCCAATAGTTAATGCAGTAAAAAGCAGATTTGACAACACAGAAGAGCAAATCAGCAATATAGAAGACAAGCATAAGAAATACTCAAAGTGCTGGAATTCTTTGAGAAAAAAATGAGTAGGAGAATGTCATGAAAACTCAAGCTATAGGCTTCTTCAAAAGAAGACAGAGTAAATCAATTACAGGCAGTAATTTAAATTACAATAAAAATTTCCTTAGGACTGAAAAGATCTGACTGCAGGTAGAAATTTGAGTAAATTCACTGAGATCTAGAAAAATTAATGAGCAGAAACCAACTTCAAGACCTAATCTGGAAATTTTCTTTAATTTCAGGGATAGAGAACAAACACTAACATTATCCAATAAATAAAAATATATTTTTTAATTTGTTTTTTGTTTTGTTTTGTTTTGTTTTTCAGATTCTTCCTTTGCAATAATCAAATGCAAAAGGAAAATGGAACAAGACTGACAGCACTTGGAGTGCCTGGGTGGCTCAGTCATTAAGTGTCTGCCTTTGGCTCACATCATGATCTCAGGGTCCTGGAATCGAGCCCCACATCCGTCTTCCGGCTCCACGGGAAGCCTGCTTCTCCCTCTCCCACTCCCCCTGCTTGTTTTCCTTCTCTTACTGTGTCTCTCTCTGTCAAATAAATAAACAAAACACCACTCTGAAGTGGTAGATTGTAACCTTCCTCCGATGGTTTCATTCTCTCCAATCCTAAATTACTCCCAGGTCTTCAACCACTGTGCAGAATCTCATGCCTGAACTCCAGGCGAGCTTGTTTACCTGAACAGCTTTATGTGACATCTCCACAGGTGTTTCAACTCCACATACCCAACCTGCCCATGGTTAGCTGAAGGACGTCTGTACTCAGTGCCAGAGTGGTTCGATCTTGGCTGTTCCACTTAACTACTTGTATGACCTCAACCTCAGTTTCCTCACTCTTAAAATGAAGATCACAATAATAGTACCTACTTCGTAAGTTTTTTGTACAGAGTAAGACAACATATGTAAACAACCTGGAACATAGCAAGTACTCAATAAATGTTATCTTTTATTATTATCTACCCCACCCAAACCTGTTCCTCATCTTGTATCTGTGGATAGCATCACCACCCAGATACTCAAACTGGAAATTTGAGTATGATCCTGAACAACTCATTTGCCCTCATTGCCAACTCCCCCCCAACCCACCCAATCAACCAGTCACAAACTCCTGTAAATTCTGTTTCTTAAATATCTCTGAAATTCTGGGGCTGGCTCAGTTGGTGGAACATGTGACTCCTGATCTCGGGGTTGGAAGTTCAGGCCCCACGTTGGGTATAGAAGTTACTTCAGAATAAAATCTTTAAAAATAAAATTAATAATAATATTTCTGAAACCCTGGCTACTCAAAGTATGGTATCTGGACCTATAGCACCAGCATTACGTGGGAGTTTGTTGGGAATGTGGCATCTCAGGCCCTACCCCAGAAATACTGAGTCAGGATCTGCACTTTAACAAGATCCCCAGGTAGTCTGTGTGCATAATAAACTTCAAAAAGCACTATTTTTTTTGAGGTATAATTGACATACAATATCACATTAGTTTCAGATGTATAACGTAATGATTCAATATGCGTAAATATTGTGAAATGATCACCATAAGTCTAGTTAACTCCAAGCATCACACATGGTTACAGACTTTTTGAAAAGCACTGTTTTAGGCACTCCCACGTCATCCCTGCTGCCATTCTGCTAAGTCTGCTGCGTCAACTCTCTCACCTAGAGTACCACCATAACCTTAGTCTTTCTGCTTTCAGTGTTTCCCATCTCCAAATGCCTCTCTTTGTACCCAGATCGATCTTTCCATAACAAATTTGACCATGTCTCTTTCCTTCTTAAAGCAAATCAGAGGCTTCCCATTGCACTGAGAGTGAGGCCTTTGCCGACCACCCCTCCATCCCAACTCTGCTTAATTTGCCCTCCCTACCTTCCATGTTTTGGCCAGATTGGACAGTTCTCTCTTGTCTTTCTATCTTACCACATACCTATCTCTTTTCCTGTAACATGTTCTCTCTTCAGTCTTTCAGCATATTTGTGGACGTTTTAAAGCCACCACACTATCATGCTACGATCCATCTAACCACTAATTTTCTCCAGAGAACTTCTCTTGCCTGGTTCCATGAGCACTGAATAACCTTATGATTACAGTTTGGCTTCACCTGTGGTTTTCAACAGGGAAAGTTTACTAACTAGAGGACAGCCCTGTTCAGGTCCTTTGGCAATCACTATTTATTCCAAGATGGGAATTAGATAGACATCAGTCTCTGCTGAGTTAGGTTAGCATGAGTCAGGCCCAGAGGGAACAACCATCTAGCTACACTGACAGCAACCAACATGTGGAAGCACAAAGCTGAGAAGTAGGTTCTGGAACACTGTGAGACCGTATGAAATCACTATCTAAGCACAAAACTTAGAAGGGCACCTGGGTGGTTCAGCCAGTTAAGTATCTGTTTTCAGCTCAGGTCATGATCTCAGGGTCCTGGGATTGAACACTGCATCGGACTTCCTGCTTAGTGGGGAGCCTGCTTCTCCCTCTCTCTCTGCTCTTTCCCCTGCTTGTGCTCTCTCTCTGTCAAATAAACAAATAAAATCTTAAAAAAAAACAAAACATAAAAAACAAAACCCTGCTTAGATGGGCAGCTGACCACTTGGATGTCTTCTGTGTACTCTCTCTAGAGTGGTAACAGTTCATAGAACTATAGAATATTAGAAAACAATGGATGTCTGTTATGTTTGCCTGCCTAGCATCAACTCTTCCTTCTGGAAGCAACAACCCAATTTTTCTTTGGTGAACCATCCCATCTATACTCATAGGAGGTTTAGGAGGTTTGGAGGGTTGGCCTCATCCCCAAATCAAGTGTAAGGATGTGACCCAGTGTTCCCCAGTAAGAGCCACGGACATTGGTTCAAAGGATGGGCATGTGACCTAATCCAGGCCAATGACACTTGGCTCAGATTTTTACAGAAACAGTTGGAAAAACAGTGCTCCCTTTCTGCTGGGGTTCTAGGGCAGTGAGTATGAGTTGGAGTGAAACATGACACAATGTGAAAAATGCCCTCTGAGGATGAAAGCAAGATTGAGAAAGCAGAGCCCAGAAATGGAGACAATTTCCTGATGACACATTTTGAGGCCATAGTCAACCCAATCTGGACTTGACAGGTTCATGAGCCAATATATTCTTTTTTTTTTTTTTTTTTTTTTTACTGTAGTCAGTTTAAAGTAGGTCTCTGTCACTTGAAACCACAAGAGTTTCTGACTAATACACTACCCAATTAATTAACTCACTTTTCTGCAAAAATTGTTCCGAATTGTATAATAAGCCACTGAGACATGAATCAGAAACTCATGAATGATGAAACGAGAGGAAAGAACTGGCAATAAGCCTTGAAACTAGCTAAAGATAGAGCGATAACTGAATAAAAACAATGCTCAGTAGAGACTGTTTGATGCTGATAAGTTGAAATCATTTTTGTTGCTATGGTAACAAACAAAATGCAAAAGAAAAAACTGAGTAAGAGGATTTTGTAAAAATTGGATTTTTAACCTCAGATTAATGCAATGAAAACCAGAAAAGAAGAAAGAAGGTAGAAAAAGCAAGTTATAGGGGCGCCTGGGTGGCTCAGTGGGTTAAGCCTCTGCCTTCGACTCAGGTCATGATCTCAGGGTCCTGGGATCGAGCCCCGCATCGGGCTATCTGCTGGGGAGTCTGCTTCCCCTCTCTCTCTGCCTGCCTCTCTGCCTACTATGGTCTCTGTCTGTCAAATAAATAAATAAAATCTTAAAAAAGAAAAAAGAAAAGGCAAATTATTAAATCTTTGTTTTACATATACTGAAGATAAAAGTTATTTTAAAAATAGTGTAATTTCCATATATTTTTTCACTGTAAGAGGTTCTATGTCTACTTTATAAATTATTATAACAGATAAAAAGGAAGGTAAAATTCGTGCAGCAAAAATCAAGAGCCTTTACCAAGAAGCGTACCAGACACTTTTGTCACATTGTAAATGGAAAAGAAATAGCAAGGAATCATAAAAAATGACATCAAGAGCAAGGGAAAGAAAAGCAAAATTAAACTATTGGAACAACACCAAAATAAAAAGCTTTTGCACAGCAAAGGAAACCATCAATAACATCCAAAAGGCAACCTACTGAATGGGAGGAAATATTTACAAATGATATATCCAATAATGGGTTAATATCCAAAATATAAAAAGAATTTATACAACTCAACTCCAAAAAAATAAATAATCTTATTTAAAAATGGTCAGAGGACCTGAATAGACATTTTTCCAAAGAAGACATACAGATGGCCAACAGATACATGAAAAGATGCTCAACGTCACTCATCATCTGGGGAATTCAAATCAAACCTACAATGAGATAATTACCTTACACCTGTCAGAATGACTAAAATAAAAAACACGAGAAACAACAAGTGTTGGCAAGGATGCAGAGAAAAAGAATCTTTCGCACTGTGGTGGGAATGCAAATTGGTGCACCTATTGTGGAAAATAGTCTAAGTATAAAGTTTTTGCAAAAAAAAAAATAAAAAGAGGGGTGCCTGGACTGACTCAGTTGGTAGAGCATGTGACTTTTGATCTCGGGGCTGTAGGTTCAAACCCCATGTTGGGTGTAGAGATTACTTAAAAATAAAATCTTTTAAAAAAAAATTAAAAAGAGGATTATCCTGTGATCCAGTAATTCCACTACTGAGGATTTACCCAAAGAAAATGGAAACACTAATTTGAAAAGATACATGTACTCCTAAGTTTATTGCAGCATTATTTCCAATAGCCAAGAGTGGAACCCAAGTGTCTTCCATAGATGAATGTACAAAGATGTGGTATATATTCAATGGAATATTACTTCAGCCATAAAAAAGAATGAAATCTTGTCATTTACAACGACATAGATGGACCTAGAAAGTGTAAGCTAAGTGAAATAAATCAGTCAGAGAAAGAAAAATACCATATGATTTCATTCATATATGGAGTTTAAGAACCAAAACAAATGAATGAACAAAGAAAAAAAGACCAGAAAAAAAAGGCTTTAAAAAAAAAAAGATTTTATTTATTTATTTGACAAAGAGAGACACAGCGAGAGAGGGAACACAAACAGGAGAAGTGGGAGAGGGAGAAGTAGACTTCCCACTGAGCAGGGAGCCCCATGTGGGGCTCAATCCCAGGACGCTGGGGCAGTCGCTTAACCGACTGAGCCACCTAGGTGCCCAACAGTACACTTATGTTGATGAGCACTGAGAAATGTACAGAGTTGTTGACTCATTATATTGTACACCTGAAACTAATACAACACTGTATGCTAATTATAATTGAATCAAAAAATAATAAAAAAGGTTTAGGCCACCTGGATGGCTCAGTCAGTTAAGCGTCTGATTTAGACTCAGGTCATAATCTCAGGGTCCTGGGATCAAGTCCCAAATTGGGCTCCCTGCTCAGCAGGGAGTCTGCTTCTCCCTCTGCCCCTTTCCCCATTCGTGGGCTCCCCCTCTCTCTAAAATAAATAAATAAATAAATAAAATCTTTAAACATTTTTAAAAATTTTTAAATTTTTATTTTTTTAAAAGATTTTATTTATTTGAGATAGAGCGAGAGAGAGAGAGCACAAGCAGAGCAGAAGGGCAGAGGGAGAGGGAGAAGCAGACTCTCCACTGAGCAGGGAGCCCGATGCGGGACTTGATTCCAGGACCCTGAGATCATGACCTGAGCTGAAGGCAGACGTTTAACCAACTGAGCCACCCAGGGGTCCCCCCAATTTTTTTTAAATCACTGAAGACAGTGTTTCACCACAGAATGAAGATTTTAAAAACCAAAACATCGAGGGTGCCTGAGTGGCTCAGTGGGTTAAAGCCTCTGCCTTCGGCTCAGGTCATGATCCCAGGGTCCTGGGATCGAGCCCCACATCGGGCTCTCTGCTCAGCAGGGAGCCTGCTTCCCCGTCTCTCTCTGCCTGCTTCTCTGCCTACTTGTGACCTCTGTCTGTCAAATAAATAAATAAAATCTTAAAAAAAAAAAAAAAACCAAAACATCGAAACACCAGAATACTAGAGGATGGAAGTTAAACTAGGTTTAACAAATAAGGCAAATGTAAATAAATATGAAAAATGTAAATAGCTAAAGTTCTTATATAAAAATAGGAAAATCTCAGATTGGATCAAAAGACAAACTCTAGGGGCACCTGGGTGGCTCAGTTGTTAAGCATCTGCCTTCGGCTCAGGTCATGATCCCAGGGTCCTGGGATCGAGCCCTGCATCTGGCTCTCTGCTCAGCCGGAAGCCTGCTTCTCTTTCTCCTACTCCCCCTGCTTGCGTTCCCTCTCTCACTGTGTCTCTCTCTGTCACATAAATAAATAAAATCTTAGAAAGAAAAGAAAAGAAAAGAAAATCGTGAAAATGAGATGGCTACTACTGCAAGCTTGGAGGGCAATTTCTTTAATATTAGGCTGAAGGCTGGGCTGGCCACTGGCACCATGATTATGTAACATCACTCTGGTCCAAACAGAGCAGCTATTTCTCATCCCCTTTTGTGGGTTCCTCTTTATCTGTCCATTCCTTAAATTTCGGTGTCCTCTGCTTGCCAGATAGAAGCTTTCAGCTGTAGGTTCAGAAAACTTTGAATCACACAGAGCCAGGATTAGGATGAGGTTTTTGAGGCTCCAAAGATGCACTATTTAAGGAAACAATCACTCCCAGTATCAGGCAAATACGGCTGCAGCCTCCGATGGAGGGTTCCTCCTTCAATGTTGCATCCCACAGGTGCCTCCATTGCCTCCCTCTGAACCCCGCCCTGCCAAACCAAATAGTGATAAACAGTAAGGACTTTCTCATCTAACAGGAATCCCACAGGTAAGGTTCTCACTCCTCCTCTCTGCCCTTTTCTAGCCTCTACCCAATTCTGAGTGTTGGCATCATCGGGCAAACAAGAAGATGGCTGTAGCATGTCCAGCCTGCCCATGGTGTTAGACTATCCAAAGGCAGGAAAGGGTTTGTGTCTTTGGGAGTCTCCTTAGAAGAGAGGAAACCACAGAGCCACCCGGCAGGGTTCTGCTCATGCCTCATTGACAGAAGGGGTTATATGCCTACCTGCTCTAATCATCCTGAAGAAGGATGGGGTGCCTGGGTGGTGCAGTGGCTTAAGCATCCAGCTCTTGTTTTGGCTCAGATCGTGATCTCAGGGTCATGAGATCACGCCCTACCTGTGGCTCTGTGCTCAGCGGAGAGTCTGCTTGGGACTCTCTCTCTCTCTCTGCTTCCCTTGCTCTAAAATAAATAAATAAATCTTTAGGAATAAGGAGACTACCATGAGTGCCTTAAGCCAATTGAGGTTTACCCTTGAAAACTAGAAGAGGGTGACCCTCACCAAGCTGCATGGAGAAGGGTAGATACCCCAATCAGATCAGGGTACTCAGAAAGAAAGAGGGAATGGACAAGCCACCAAAAGGGTTATCCCACTCCTCTTACAGGATGTACTTATCCCAGAGTAGCCATCATCTTCTCCCAAGTCTCCCTATCTAGTCCAAATCACACATACCAGTTCCGCATTCAAGCACACAGGCCCTCATTACAAATCTCTCCTTGAACTTCCCACCTGCCCACTCTGTTTCCAGCTCACCCAAGGGCCCCTCTGCTTTCTCAGTTCCCCAAGCCAAAAAGTAAACACCTTCTTCAACCTCACTACTTACCAACCCCAGCATCTAATTCATACCCAAATCCTCCTCACTGGACTGTCTAAATAGTGCTTGTTTTTTTTTTAAGTAAACATCATTTTGTAGATTTACAGAAAACTTGCAAAGATAGTACAAAGTTCCTATTATCCCACACTGAGTTTCTCCTGTCATTAATACCTTTTATTAGTGTGTACATTTGGTACAATTAATGAACCAGTATTGATACATTGTTGTTAATTAAAGTCCATAGTGTTTTACCTGAGGTCCTTTTTTCTGTTCCAGGATCCCACATCATATTTATTCGTTGTGTGGTTGTGACAGTCCCTTGACTTTCCACGATGTTTTTTTATTTAAAGATTTTACTTATTTATTTGACAGAGAGAGAGATCGCAAGTAGGCAGAGAGGCAGGCAGGGAATGAGGGGGAAGCAGGCTCCCTGGCGAGCAGAGAGCCTGATGTGGGGCTCAATCTCAGGACCCTGGGATCATGACCTGAGCCGAAGAAGAGGCTTAACCCACTGAGCCACCCAGGTGCCCCACTTTCCACGCTTTTGATGACCCTGACAGTTTTGAGTACTAGTTGAGTATTTTGTAGACTTTCCCTCAACTGAGATTTGCCTAATGGTTTTCTCATATGTGCATTTTGGGGAGGAAGACCACAAGAGCTAAAGTGCCATTTTCATACATAATATCAAGGCTACATGTTACCAGCATGACATCACTATTGATGTTGACCTTGATCACCTGGCTGAGTTAGTGTTTGTCAGATTTCTCCCAGGTAAAGTTGCTCTTTTTTCTCCCTTCCCAGACAGTACACTTTGGAAGGAAGTCGTGATGCACAGCTCACACTTAAGGAATGGGGAGTTATGTTCCTTCTCCTTGCAGGTTGTGTAGCTGCAAGAATTATTTGGAATTTTTCTGCATGGGAGCTTCATCTCAATAGTATTTGATTTTTTTTAAAGATTTTATTTATTTATTTGACAGACAGAGATTACAAGTATGCAGAGAGGCAGGCAGAGAGAGAGGAAGGGAAGCAGGGTCCCCAATGAGCAGGGAGCCCGATGTGGGACTGGATCCCAGGACCCTGAGATCATGACCCGAGCCAAAGGCAGAGGTTTTAATCCACTGAGCCACCCAGGCACCACTAGTATTTGATTTTTATAATTTATTTTGAAATAATATAAAACTTAGTAGTTACAAGAATAGTATAAGAACTTCCATATCTCCTTTCTTTCCTCCTCTCTCCATATATACATATATATATAATTTATGCATATAATATAGTATATCTTAATAAACATACATTAATATATATTAGTATATAATAGATAACATATATGCAATATAATATATAAAGATATATAATTTATATATAATGTATAAAAATATATAATATATATAATATATTAATATATATAATTATTATCATAATTCTTTCATGAACGATTTGAGGGAAAGTTAAAGAGTTGTTGCCCTCATCATCCCTAAATACATCTGAGTGTATTTCCCAAACAAGAAGGTTCCTATGTAACCACAGTATTCTCACCCAAATCAGGAACTCAACACCAAGGAGACACTGGCATCCAATCCTGATTCTCTTCAAATTTCACCGACAGCTGCACAATGCCTCTTATTTTTCCAGTTTATGATTCAATCCAGAATCATAAGTTTCACTTAGTTGTTGTGACTTTTTAGTTTTCAGGATATAACAGTCCTTGGTCTTTCCCTGTCATTCATGACCATGTGTTTTTGCTTTGTTTGTATGTTTAGTAAACTATTTTTTAATTTTTTTAATCTTTTAAGTTGACACACAGTAAAATTAACTTTTAAAATGTACAGCTCTGGGATGCCTGGGTGGCTCAGTCAGTTTAGCCTCTGCCTTCCACTCAGGTTCCTGGGATCAAGACCCGCATTGGGCTCTCTGCTCAGAGGGGAGTCTGCTTCTCCCTCTCCCTCTGCATACCACCCCACCCCACTCCTGCTCTCTCTTTCTCAAATAAATAAATAAAATCTTTTAAAAAAATAAATAAAATGTACAGCTCTGGAGTGCCTGACTGGCTCAGTTGGTAGAGCCTAATCTTGGGGTTGTGGGTTCAAGCCCCATGTTGGGTGTAGAAATTACTTAGAAACAAAATCTTTAAAAAATAAAAATAAAAATAAAATTTACAGCTCTATGGATTTTAATACATGTATAGATTTATGTATCTATGACCCCCATAAAGCTATAGAACACTTCAGTTAGCCCCCCCAAAATTCCCTTGCACTATAGTCAAACTCCCTCCCATCCTTTACCCTTCCAACCCACTGATGTATTTTCCTCCATTACAGTTTCATCTTTTTTTTTTTAAAGATTTTATTAATTTATTTGAGAGAGAGACAGAGAGAGCAACCTGGGAAGGGAAGAAGAAGCAGATTTCCCACCGAGCAGGGGGGCCGATGCAGGGCTTGATCCCAGGGCCCTAAGATCATGAACAAGCTGAAGGCAGAGGTTTAACTGACTGAACCATTCAACTACCCCTTTATATTTTTTAAAAGATTTTACTTATTTGAGAGAGTGAGCGAGCAAGAGAGCACAAGTGGAGGAGCAACAGAGGGAGAGGGAGAAGCAGAGTCCCTACTGAGCAGGCAGCCCTATGTGGGGCTCAATCTCAGGACCCCGAAATCATGACTCAAGCTGAAGGCAGAGGCCTGAGCCACCTGGACATCCATACTGTTTCATCTTTTTGAGAATGCCAAATGGGATGCCCAGGTGATTCAGTTGGTTAAGCTTCTGACTCTTGATTTCAACTCAGGTCATGATCTCAAGGTTGTGAGATCACGTCCCGCATTGAGCTCCATGCTGGGTGTGGAGCCTGCCTAAGATTTTCTCCCTCCCTTTCCCTCTGCCCCTCTTCACCACTGCTCATACACACTTTCTCTCTCTTTCCTGCTAAAAAAAAAGGGGGGGCACCTGCATGGCTCAATCAGTTAGGTGTCTGCCTTTGGCTCAGGTCACAATCCCAGGGTCTTGGGATTGAGCCCCATGTCAGGGCTCCCTGCTCAACAGGGAACCTGCTTCTCACTCTCCCCCCTGCTCATGCTCTCTCTCTTGCTACCTCTCCCTCTCAAATAAATAAATGAAAACTATTAACAAACAAAAAAGAATTTAAAAAAAGAGAGAGAGAGAATGCCATATAAATGGAATCATAAAATATGCAACCTTTTCCAATGATCTTCTTTATTCAGCATGATGACTTTGAAATTCATCTAAGTTGTTACGTGTCTCAAGAGTTTGTTCATTTTTGTAGCTGGCTAGTATTCCATCCCACTGTATAAATGTACCAGTGTATTTATTTGCTCACCAGCTGAAGGACATTTTTCTTGTCCAGTTTTGGGTGATTATGAATAGAGCTGCTATAAACATTTGTGTATCAGTTTTTGAATGGAAGTTTTCATTTCCTTAGAGAAAATACCCAAGAGTGGAATTGATGGGTCTTATGGTGAGTGTATATTTGGCTTTATAAGAAACCACCAAATTGTTTTCCACTACATTTTACATTCCCACCAGCAACATAAAAGAGTGCTAGTAACTTTATATCCTTGCCATTACATGGTATTGTCAATATTTTTTATTTCGGCTATTCTAATAGGTATATAGTAATATATTTTATGTTTTATTCTGTAAGTTTTATAAGTTTACATTTTGCACTTAAAGCTATGATCCATTTTGAGTTGATTTTGGCATAACCTGTGAGGCTTAGATTGAGGCTCTCTCTTATTTTAATTTTAATTTTTGTTTTTGCAATGGAGGTTTAGTTTTTCCAATACCATTTGTTGAAAGGACTGTCATTTTGCCATTAAAATGCCTTTGCAGTTTTGTAAAAATCAATTGTGGAGAGATGACATCAGAGAAGAGAGCAGAGTAGGGAGTTTCAGGACTCCATCTATTTACAGAAACCACTGAAGTGGTAAAACTGCCTGAAGCAACTATTTCTGAACTCTGGAGTCTAATAGAACACTTGCAGTAGCAAGGGGAGGGGTTGGTAAGGAGTCTGGTAAATTTCAGTCAATTTCAGTTTTTTCCTATGGTAGCAGATGCCATCCCTAGCCCTCATCCTGCAGCAGGCAGCTGCAGGAACTGTAGCCTGCATTCTTGGCCGCAGCCTTTTGGACCCAAGGTGATCAACAACAACCTTGTCTTCCAAAAATCAAGATTGTGAGGTCTGATTACTAATTGCTGCTTTTGATTGTTAAGAGGCCAGCAAGAGGTTGTCCATTGTTTCAAACCCCAGAGGCTGAAGCAGCTTCCCAACTCCATAGTATTTGCAGAGATAGGACCTATTTATTTCTCCACTCTTGGGAGCCAGACATTTAAGTAAATTTCATCAGCTCATTAGCAGATCTTAGAAACAATGAAAGAGAAACTTCACTGGACACCACAACAAGGAATTCACACTGCAAAAATAGCTTGGAAAAGTCCAGCCATCAACAAACAAAACCAACAATCTCTAAAGAGTGAGAGAATTAGATCTCCAGAATTACCACAAAATAGTACTCAGAATGTCCAGTTCTGTATAAAAAATTACAAAACATACAAAGAAATAGGAAAATAGCTTACTCACAGGAAAAAAATAATTTGACAGAAATCGTTCCCAAGGAAGTCCAGACATTGGAATTATAAGTCAAAGATTTTAAATCACCTGTCTCAAATATGCTCAATGAGCTGAAGGGAATCATGAAAAAGGACAAAAAGAAATCAGGAAAATGATGTCTGAACAAAATGGCAATAACAATAAAGAGATAGAAATTATAAAAGGGATCCCTGACTGGCTCAGTTGAAAGAGCATGGAACTCTTGATTTTGGGGTTGAGAGTTTGAGCCCCACATTGGGTGTAGAGATTAATAAAATAAATAAATAAAGTTAAAAGAAAAGAAATTATGGGCCCCTGGGTGGCTCAGTCATTTAAGCATCTGCCTTTGGCTCAGGTTATGATCTCAGGGTCCTGGGATCAAGCCCCATGTTGAGCTCCCTGCTCAGTGATGAGTCTGCTTCTCCCTCTCCCTTGGCCCCTCCCCACTGCTCATTCTCTCTTTCTCTCTAATAAATAAATAAAATCTTTTTTTATTTTAATTTTTAAAGATTTCATTTATTTATTTGACAGAGAGAGACACAGTGAGAGAGGGAACACAAGCAGTGCAAGTGGGAGAGGGAGAAGCAGACTTCCCGCTGAGCAGGGAGCCAGATGCGGGGCTTGATCCCAAGACTCTGGGGTCATGACTTGAGCCAAAGGCAGACGCTTAATGACTGAGCCAGCCAGGTGCCCCAATAAATAAAATCTTAAAAATAAATAAATTGGGGCACCTGGGTGGCTCAGTGGGTTAAAGCCTCTGCCTTTGGCTCGGGTCATGATCCCAGGTCCTGGGATGGAGCCATATCAGGCTCTCTGCTCAGCAGGGAGCCTGCTTCCTCCTCTCTCTCTCTCTCTCTCTGCCTGCCTCTCTGCCTACTTGTGATCTCTATCTGCCAAATAAATAAATAAATTACTAAAAAAAGTTTCCAAATAGGAATTCTGAAACTATAAAGTACAATGATTCAAGAACAGATTTGAGGAGGCAGAAGAAAGAATCATTGAACATGAGGATGAGACATTTGAAAGTATCTAGACTGAGGAACAGTAAGAAAAAAGAATGAAGAAAAAAGAAAAGAAAAGAGAAATGAAGAAAAATAACAGGCATAGAGACTTGTGGAATACCATCAAGCATACCAACATATGCATTATAGGAATTCAAGAAGGAAAAGAAAGAGAGAAAGGGGAAGAAAAAATATTTGAGAAATAATTATTGAAAACTTCCCAAATCTGATGAAAGATATGAATATATACATCCAAGAAACTCCATGAATTCTAAGCAGAGTAAACTCAGAGTTTCACATTGAGATGCATTATATTCAAGCAGTGGAAACTCAAAGATGGAAAAAAAAAATTTTTTTTGAGCAGCAAGAGAGAAGTGACGCATTATGTACAAAATATTCTCAATAAGATTAATAGCTCATTTCTCTTCAGAAATCATGCAGGCAGGAAGGCAGTGGGATGACAAATTTAAAGCCTTGAAAGAAAAATACTGTCAGCTAAGAATTCTATATCCAGCAAAATTACCTTTAAAGAATGAAGGAGAAATGGAGATATTTCCAGATAAACAACGGATGAGGGAATTCATTAGCGTAGACCTACCTTATAAGAAACGGTATGGGCACCTATGTGATTTAGACAGTTAGGCATATGACTCTTGGTTTTGGCTGAGGTCATGATCTCACGGTTCTGGGATTGAGCCCTGGGTGGGGCTCCTCCCTCAGTGTGGAGTCTGCTTGAAATTCTCTCTCCCTCTCCCTCAGGCCCTCCTGCTCATGCTTTCTCAAATAAATAAGTATATATATATTTTTAAAGAAATGGTAAAGGGAGTACTTCAGGCTGAAATGAAAAAAAAAAAAAGATAGTTACTTGAAGATATCAGAAAAAATTAAAAAACACCAGTAAAGGTAATTTCAAAAGCAAATAGAAAGCTAATATTATTGTGCTCTTGGTTTGACTTATAACTTACCTCTTTTTCTTATATATGTAAAGGTAAATGCATAGGGGCACCTGGGCAACTTAGTCTGTTAAACCCTCTTTCTCTCAAACAGGTTTTTAATCTTAAAATTTGTTTTAAATGAATAAAATCTTTTAAAAAATAAAAGGTAAATGCATAAAGCAATAATATAAATTTATGTTAAGGGACCTACAATGTATAAAGAGTAATCTGTGCAAAAATATACAAGAGGAGAGTTGAAAATGTAATATAATTAATATACTATTGAAAATAAGTTGGGGGGGTGCCTGGGTGGCTCAGCTGGTTAAGCATCTACCTTCAGCTCAGGTCATGATCCCACTGGGATCATGTCCCGCATCAGGCTTCCTGCTCAGTGCAGATTCTGCTTCTCCCTCTACCCTTCCCCCTGCTTATGATCTCTCTCTCACTCTGTATCTCTCTCAAATAAATAAATAAAATCTTTTTTTTTTAAAGATTTTACTTATTTATCTGAAAGACAGAGAAAGCAAGAGAGGGAACATAAACAGGGGGAGGGGGAGAGGGAGAAGCAGACTTCCCACTGAACAGGGAGCCGATGTGGGGTTCAATCCCAGGATGTGGGATCATGTCCTGAGCTGAAGGCAGACACTTAATGACTGAGCCACCCACGTGCCCAATAAATAAAATCTTTAAAAAAGGAAAATAAGGGTGCCTGGGTGGCTCAGTGGGTTAAGCCGCTGCCTTCGGCTCAGGTCATGGTCTCGGGGTCCTGGGATCGAGTCCTGCATCGGGTTCTCTGCTCGGCAGAGATCCTGCTTCCCTCTCTCTCTCTCTCCGCCTGCCTCTCCATCTACTTGTGATCTCTCTCTGTCAAATAAATAAATAAAATATTTAAAAAAAAAAAAAAAGGAAAATAAGGGGCGCCTGGGTGGCTCAGTGGGTTAAGCCTCTGCCTTCTGCTCAGGTCATGATCTCAGGGTCCTGGGATCGAGCCCTGCATCGTGCTCTCTGCCCAGCAGGGAGCCTGCTTCACCCTCTCTCTCTGCCTGCCTCTCTGCCTACTTGTGATCTCTGTCTGTCAAATAAATAAATAAAATCTTAAAAAAAAAAAAAGGAAAATAAGTTGGTATAATTCAAATTATTTTATCATATATTTGTTTTTTATTAATTTTTTTAGAGAGGAGGAGAGGAAAGGGAAGGGAGTGGTAGAGGGAGAGAGAATCTTTTTTTTTTTTTTTTTAAGATTTTTATTTATTTATTTGAGAGAGAGAACATGAGAGGGAAGAAAGTCAGAGGGAGAAGCAGACTTCCTGTGGAGCTGGAAGCCCAATGTGGGACTCAATCCTGAGACTCCGGGATCCTGACCTGAGCCAAAGGCAGACGCTCAACAGAGCCACCCAGGTGCCTGGGAGAGAGAATCTCAAGCAGGCCCCACACCCAGCACAGAGCCTGACATGAGACTCAATCTCATGATCCTGAGATCATGACCTCAGCTGAAATCAAGAGCTGGATGCTTAACTGACTGAGCCACCCAGGCTATCTTATAATTGCTATCTTATAATCTTATCTTATAATTGCTTTTAATTGTTATTTAATCATAATTGTTTGTAAGTTCTATAATTATTGTAAGTTTAAGATGTTAATCATAATTCCCAGGATAATCACTAAGAAAATAACTTAAAATATATAGAAAAGGAAAAAAGAAGGGAATTAAAATGACACACTTAAAAAAAATCAACTAAATTTTTTTTAAGTGATGGTAATGGGGGAATTGAGAAATAATATATCTATATATGCATTGTACATATATATATGACTATATCTATCAATCCAGATATATAACACACAGAAAACAAATAGTTAAATGACAAAAAATAAATCTTTCTTGACTAGCAAAAGGAAATTCCAGGACATTTGTGTACCAGGCTTAGTGAGGAACCAGTCCAAACTGGAGCACAAGGACAGAGTTCTGTGGGATAGAGGTCTGCAGGGAAAAGAGGGAACTGATCAATTATGGAATAAACATTTAGAAGGATTATTGCTATGTGTTTAGAACGTTTGGAAGAAAATAGCTCCAGGTACTCAGAAAATGAAATATTTTAAAAAAGAAAAACAATTATAAACTGAAGGTAGTTTATAGCTTGAGTGAAAAATGTTTATTTGGTCAATAATGTAAATGCAAACTGTTGCTTCAGTGATAAACTACAGAAAACTATAATGTGAGAATAAGGGGAGAAAAAATGAGGGTTAAAGTGGCAAAAGAAAGCTAATTCCTCAATGTCAGGATAAGAAATACTGTCTAAAATTGATAAACAAAAAAATAAGTCTTTGTTTTCTAGTAACCACATTAAATGTAAATGTATTAAACTATTATTATAAAAGATAGAGAGTGGCAGAGTAGATTAAAAAAATGGCACTTGTTGGGGTACCTGAGTGGCGGTTGAGCATCTGATTCCTGATTTTGGCTCACATCATGATCTTAGGGTTATGAAATCGAGCTCAGTGTTGGGTTCCATGCTCAGTTAGGGGGCCCGCTTGAGATTCTCTCTCCCTACTGCCCCACCTCCTGCTCTCTCTCTCAAATAAACAAATAAATCTTTTTTAAAAAGATGTGTTTTTATGATGTCTCCAAGACATCCACATTAGATATAAAGAGACAAAGAGATTGAAAGTAAAAGGATGGGAAAGGGTAAATAAAAAGTAGTAAATAAAAGTCCTGGGGTGACTCTATTATTACCACACAAAACAAACTTTCAATCAAAAGTTTATGAGAGACAAGGAAATACATTATATATTCATAAGAGGTTAAACAAATCAAGAATATATAACATTTATAATAAATATATATGCACTTAGGGATGCCTGGGTGGTGCAGGGTTGAGCATCTGACTCTTGGTTTCGACTCAGGTCTGATCTCAGGGTCGTGAGATCCAGCCCCATGTCAAGCTCTTGACTCAGCATGGAGTCAGCTTGGGTTTCTCTCTCCTTCTCCCTCCCCCTCCCACCAAATAAATAAAATCTTTCCTTAAAAAAATATATATGGGGGTGCCTGGGTGGCTCAGTGAGTTAAGCCTCTGCCTTTGGCTCAGGTTATGATCTTGGGGTCCTGGGATTGAATCCCACATCGGGCTCTCTGCTCAGCAGGGAGCCTGCTTCCTCATCTTTCTGCTTGCCTCTCTGCCCACTTGTGATCTCTTTCTGTCAAATAAATAAATACAAATCTTTAAAATAAAAAAAATAAAGTATATATGTACTAAGGAGTTACAAAATATATGAAGCAAAAATTGACAGAATTTTGGGGCGCCTGGGTGACTCAGTGGGTTAAGCCTCTGCCTTCAGCTCAGGTCATGATCTCAGGGTCCTGGGATCGAGCCACGCATCGGGCTCTCTGCTCAGCAGGGAGCCTGCTTCACCCCCTCTCTCTGCCTGCCTCTCTGCCTACTTGTGATCTCTGTCTGTCAAATAAATAAATAAATAAATAAATTTTTAAAAAAATGTATAGAACAATCAGACTGAAGAACAATAAAGAAATAGAGAACTTGAACAGCATTGTAAACCAATTAGACCTGATATAAATAGAATACCACACAACAGCAGAACACATATTATTCTCAAGTGTTCATGGAACATTCTCCTGCATAGATTGTGTGTTTGGCCACCAAAAAACCCCCAAAAACAAAAACCAAAAACTCTCTCTCTCTCTCTCTCTCTTTTTTTAAGATTTTATTTTTAAGGGACACTTGGTTGGCCCAGTTGGTTGAGTGTCCATCTCTTTGTTTCACTCAGGTCCTGATCTCATGAGTCATGCATGGGTTGGAGCCCTGCATCAGGCTCCACATTCCACCCAGAAGCCCCCTGAGGGAAATTTATAGCTATAAATGTTTACATTAAAAAAGAAGAAGGATCTCAGATCAACTGGCTACCTTTAAGAATTACAGAGGAAGAGGGGTGTCTGGGTGGCTCAGTTATTAAGCATCTGCCTTCAGGTCAGGTCATGATCCCAGGGTCCTGGGGTTGAGCCTTGCATCCAACTCCCTGCTTGGTAGGAAGCCTGCTTCTCCCTCTCCCACTCCCCCTGCTTTGTGTTCCTGCTCTCATTGTCTCTCTGTCAAATAAATAAAATAAAACAAAATAAAATAATTATAAAGGAAGAACAAACTAGGAGAAGAGTATAAATAATAGCAATTAGAATGAGGATTAATGATATAGAGAGTAGAATAACAATAAAGAAATCAGTGGAACCAAATCCTTGTTCTTTGAAGAGAAAAATCAATAAAATTGCCAAATCTTTAGCTAGACTGACAAAGGAGAAAAAAAAAAAGACAGTAGACACAAATAAAATCACAGGTAAAGCTGGGAAGGGTGGGTGCCTGCGTGGCTCAGTTGGTTACACATCCAGTTACTGGTTCCGGTCATGATCTCAGGGTTGTGAGATCGAGCCCCACACTGGGCTCCATGCTGAGCTTAGAGTCTGGTTGAGAGTCTCTCCCTCCCCCTCCCCATCTGCCCCTCACACTGCTCACATGCAAGGAAAGAGCGGTGCTCTCTTTCTTTCTCTCTCTCAAAAAAAGAAAAAAAAAGAAAGGAAAGAAAGAATGAAACTGGGGAAATTACTACAGACTTTAAGGAAGGAAAAAGAATATTAAGAGAATACTATGAATAACTGTATGTTAACAAATTAGGTAACCTGGAATAAATGGACAAATTCCTTGAAATGCACAAATAACCTACATTGACTCAAGAGGAAATAGCAGATATCAACAAACCTGTGACAAGTAAAGAGATTGAATCAGAAATCAAAACCTACCAGTAAATAGGGACAGCTGACTGGCTCAGCTGGTAGAGCATGTGACTCTTTTTTTTTTTTTTTAAGATTTTATTTATTTATTTATTTGACAGACAGAGATCACAAGTAGGCAGAGAAGCAGGCAGAGAGAGAGGAGGAAGCAGGCTCCCTGCTGAGCAGAGAGCCCGATGTGGGTCATGATCCCAGGGTCCTGGGATCAAGCCCC
>NW_019154092.1:1618629-1706017 GCF_002288905.1 Enhydra lutris kenyoni | reverse complement strand
GTAGGCAGAGAAGCAGGCAGAGAGAGAGGAGGAAGCAGGCTCCCTGCTGAGCAGAGAGCCCGATGTGGGGCTTGATCCCAGGACCCTGGGATCATGACCTAAGCCGAAGGCAGAGGCTGTAACCCACTGAGCCACCCAGGCGCCCCAAGCATGTGACTCTTAATCTTAGGGTCATGAGTTCAAGCCCCATGTTAGGCAAGAAGCCTACTTAAAATTAAAAAACAGAAACAGGCGTGCTTGGGTGGCTCAGTTGGTTGAGTGGTTGCCTTCGGCTTGGCTCATGATCCCAGTGTCCTGAGATCAAGGCCCGAATCAGGCTCCCTGTTCAGCAGGAAGTCTGCTTCTCCATCTCCCTCTGCCTCCTCCCTGAACCTGCTTGTGCACTCTCTCTCTCTTTTTCTCTGACAAATAAATAAGTAAAATCTTTTGAAAACTTAAAAAATAAAAAACAAAACAAAAAAACCAAATGTACCAATAAGCAAAACCTCTGAACCAGATGGCTTTGCCAATGAATTCTACCAAACTTTTTTTTCTTTTTTTTTTTGGTGAGTAAAGTGATAAGAATTTACCAGGTGAAGATACAGAAAACATTCTCAAGAGTGAGAGGGGTCCTGACAGGGCTGACTCTACCAACCATTTAAAAAAGAGTTAACACCAATCCTTCCCAAACTCTTCCCAAATATTGAAGAGGGAGTACATTCCTATTTCATTCTATGAAGCCAGTATTACTCTGATACCAAAGCCAAATAAAGGTATCACAAAAAAGAAAATCACAGACCAAAATCCCTTATGAATATACAGGGAAAAATCACCAGCAAAATATTAGTACATAAAATCCAAGAGCGTAATTAACCATGATTGAAGGAGAATATCCCTGAAATGAAAGGGTGGTTCAACACAAGAAAATCAATCAATATATCACATTAATATACTGAAAGGAAAAACTACATAATCATCCGATACTCCTCATGATAAAAATACTCAACAAAGGGACACTTGGATAGCTTAGTTGGTTAAGCATCCAACTCTTGATTTAGACTTAGGTTATGATCTTGGGGTCATGGGATCAAGCCCCGTGCCAGGCTCCACACTTAGCAGAGTCTTCTCTTGTTCTCCCTCTTCCCCTCCCCGTGCACTGTCTCCTCTCTCTTTCTTTCTCAAATAAATAAATTTATTTGTAATAATGTAATTTATTTATAATAATGTAATAAATATATATATAAATATAATAAATAAAGACATTTATTTGAGAGAGAAAAAGAGAGTACAAGTAGGGGGAAGGGGCAGAGGAAGAGAGAGAAGCAGGCTCCCTGCAGAACAAGGAACCCAATGCAGGGTTCAACCCCAGGACCCTGGGATCATGACCCAAGCTGAAGGCAGATGCTTAACTGACTGAGCCACCCAGGCACCCCAATAAATAAATCTTTTAAAAAAATACTTAACAAATCAGGAATAGAAGAAACTACCTCAACATAATAAAAATCACACAATAATTCACGGCTAACTTCATACTTATGGTGAAAGATTAAAAGCTTTTTCTCTAAAATCAAAACAATATAAAGATGTGAGCTTTCAACACTTCTATTCAACATACTATTGGAAGCCCTGGTCAGAGGAATTAGGCAAGAAAAAGAAAAAGGCATCGAAATTGAAAAGGAAGAAATAAAATTATTTCTGTTTGCACATCGCATGATCTTGTAAGTACAAGACCCTTCAGATCATACAAAATACTGTTAAACCGATAAGCAAATTGAGTAAAGTCGCAGGAGACAAAATCAACACACAAACATAATTGCATATTTATACACTAACAATGAATGATTCAAAAAGAAAATTAAGGAAACAATTCCACCTATAATAGCATCAAAAAGTATGAAATACCTAGGAAAAACTTAAGTAAGGAGACCAAACGTTTGTATGCTGAAAATTATGAAGTATTGCTAAAAATAAAGAAGACACAAATAAACATAAAGTCATCCCATGTTTGTGGATTGAAAGACAATATTGTTTAGATGGCAATGCTACCCAAAATGAGATACAGACTCAATGCAATCCCTACCAAAATTCCAATGATATCTTTTGCAGAAATAGATAAATCCCTCCTAAAATTCACATGGGATTCCAAGGACTCCAACTACTCAAAACAGCCTTGAAAAAGAAAAAAAAAAAAAATCATAGAACTCATGCATCCTGATTTTAAAACTTACTACGAAGCTACAGTAATTAAAACGACACCAACACATACTGGCATACAGATAGACACGAGAGCCGCTTTAACGTCTTTGTCAGACATTTCTGACATCTATGCTCTGTCAGCGTTGACAACTATTGATCGCCTCTTGCCAGGCAAATTGAGATCTTCCTGGCTCTCTTTAGGCTGAGTAATACGTGTTCACTGTTACAAAATCGTTGGATTGTATCCTGGACACCGAATATTATGTCATGGGACTCTGTGTTCTGTCTAAATCCTGTGAGAATGTTGTTATTCTTGTTTAAAAAGGCAGTTGACTTGGTGGAGTTCAGGCTGCAAGTTTTTTCCCGTTTTCTGTGGGTTGTGATTTGGTATTAGTTCCATCTACAAAGCCTTCGCAGGGTTATTCAGCTCTGTCCTCCCGATGTGCCATCCGGTGGCCAGTCTGGGACCCGGGCGGTGTCTGTCCTAGTTTAGTTTTCAAAATCTATGGTGTGCTGTTTAGAATCAGACCTACACAGAAAATAAACCACTTTGCAATCTTCCCAGTCCTTTCCAGTTCCTCAGGGTTGGTTCCCTTTTGTGGTCCCCTGGCCAGAAAGGTACGGCTCTATTTCCCCCATTTTGCCACATTTTCCCATGACTGGACTCATATCTAGAGCCAAGTGGTGGAAGGGGTGGAGAGAAAGAGAGAGAGAGAGAGAGAGATTAAAGCTCACTCTCTTGGGAATCATAGCCCCTTTGATCAAAGGTGGAGATTTTCCTTGCTCAGAATTTAGGCTCCCGAAGGCCCCCTGCTGCTGCCACCATCAACTCAAAATTGCCTAGGGTGAGAAAAGAAAGACCAGAAAAAAAGACAAAAAGGAAAAAATGGTATCTTCCCATCTTCCCATATCTCTCTCCATGTTTAGAGTGCCCTTTCCCATTCTGCTAGTTTCTGGAGCTCTCCACTCATGCTACGTGCATTTCCAGATTTCAGACTGTGTTGAATCTAGACTTGGGGATACTTGAGGTTTGGGAAAAGGAGGAAATTCACTACTGGTCCAGTAACACTTCGAATTCTGGCATTCTTCCCCAATGCGCCCATTATGATTTACTTTTTCTCTGCTGGTTTTATATCTACATTCAGTGGGAGAGACAGGGTGGAGTGTGCTGATTCCATCTCACCTGGAACATTTCATTTTGTAGGATATCCTCAAAGCAGGGATGCATGATGACTGTGGTAGGTCCTAGGCATTTTTGCATTTGTGGGCTCCTTCCTCTTTAGAAGAAAAATAAAATACATTTTATACCGCGTTGGTACAAAAATGACTATAATCTAGGCTACATTTATTACATTAACATTCATTTCTTCTGATTTCAAAATAAATTAAGACTAAAATATTTCTGGGGCACCTGGGCGGCTCAGTCGTTAAGCATCTGCCCTCAGCTCAGGTCATGATCCCAGGGTCCTGGGATCAAGCCCCACATCAGGCTCCCTGCTCAGCAGAGAGCCTGCTTCTCCCTCCTTCACTCCCCCTGCTTGTGCTCTCTCTCTCGCTGTCTCTCTCTGTCAATTAAATAACTAAATTTAAAAAATCTTTTTAAAAAAAGCCTAAAATATTTTTGTGGGTCTCTAAAAATATCATGGCTAAATTGGCAGTGTCTCAATATGGGTCTGTTCAATGTTTCCTCCAGACTAGACCCAGGACGTGTCAGAGTGCTGCTGAAGTGATACTGTGTTATTCTCACCATATCAAGATGACTTGATCATCATGGGAACTTCAGTTGGTCATAGGAACCTTGGTTCCATTGTCAAATTGCTGTCTGCTGCGCTTTTCCTCCAGAAAGTTAGCATTTTCTCCTTTGTGCTGGATAAGTATTTGGTGAGTAGATACCTGAGGTTTTGCCAATTCTCCAGTTGTCTCTATTTGCCTAATAAACCACCTTCAAATTTAGTGCCTTTATGAAAACCATTTTATTGTGCTTCTGGATTCTGTGGATCGGAAATTCAGACAAGGCACCGTAGGTCAGCCTTGTCTCTGCTCCTCCATGATCTGGGGCCTCAGCAGAAATGACTTAAACTGCCGGAAGTGTCTTAAATGGCTGGTGGCTGGAGGGTTCACTTCCAAGATGGTACCTGGGCTGGGGTGGCTCACAGACCAGCTCAGTGGGGATTCTTGTCACCAACATGTGGTTTCTCCCCGTGACTTGGGCTTTTTACAGCATAAGCAGGGAGTTCTGAAAGTTCACAAGAACACCAGAAAGAATGTTCCAGGAGATGAGGGCAGAAGTTGCAGGGTTCTCTTCGTCTGGCCTTAGAATTCAGCGTCACTCCTGCCATGTTCTTTGGATTAGCAGTGACTCTCTATGCTCTGCCCAGAGTCAAAGAGAGGGAAACTATTCACCTCCTGATAAGGGTGTGCCGGAAGAGCACGTGGGGTGGGGAGATTTTGTTGAAACCAATTTTGTTTTTGAAAAATATACTCTGTATTTTGTAGTATTCTGCTCCTTGTCAAACCTTCACTTACCAGCCTTAGAGCATCCATGAATTCTCCAGCCTCAATCAATCTGCCACTATGATGGTTTCTCGATTTTCGTCACCCCCTCTACTTTTATTGGTTGGCTTTGTACTGTTAGGAAGAGCTTTCCCTTCTCCTCAGTCAGTATGACTCACGGATTCTTAGGTTATTCAGTGGGTTGTAGTTGGTTATCATTTTCATTTTGATGCTCTAATTGTCCCTGACATGGTCGGTGGGAGCTCCTTTATTTCCTTTTAGCATGTCACTATTATTCTGTTATTTTTATTTATTTATTTTTTAAGTAGGCTCCATACCTAGCATGGAGTCCAGTGTGGGATTTGAACTCACAACCCTGAGATCAAGACCTGAGCTGAGAGTTGGGGGGTGCCTGGGTGGCTCGGTCCTTCTGCATCTGCCTTTGGCTTGGGAGGTGATCCCAGGGTCCTGGGATTGAGCCCCACATCGAGCTCCCTGCTCAGCAGGAGCTCTCTCATTCCCCCTGCTTGTGCTCTCTCTCTCTGACAAATGAATAAATCAAATCTTAAAGAAAAAAAAAAAAAAGGGTTGGGTGCTTAACAGGCTAAGCCACCCAATGCTCCATCCCTATAATTCTTTAAATGGTTTCTTATCTTTGAGGTGCCCCACTGACCATGGAATCAGCCTTTCCTTCAAGAAGACCTAATTCCTTTTGGTGAAGGATGATGTTTAGAAACGAGGGTCTGGGTGCCTGATTTACTTGTTGCTAATGAGATGGCAAGGCTTCTAGGCCCTCTCAGTGGGCTGTGCTGGGGGAAAGGGCACACACACAAACATATGTGTATGTATACACACACACCTATACAAACACACATATACATATACATACATACACATATACAAATATATTTGTATAATATAATATATAATATAATACATGCGGTTATGTAATTATACAATATATGTTATATGTGTATATGTACACATACATACAATGCCTACACACACATACAGTTCACTCTAACAGCTCCAATTCCTCAGGCCTGCCCCCCTTCCACATTTGTAATTCTCCTCCAACAGTGAGAAAAGCCTGGCTCCCTTTATCCTCAATACATTTGCTCAGTCCCCTGTGTGTAACTGATTTTCCAACCATTCCAGCTGCCTCTTTGGCTTCCAGCCACGTTGCCATCTCCAAGGGAAAGGAAGGCAGAGGGAGGGAGGAGAGGGAGTGGAGGAGGGTTGCAAGCACTTTGCAAACTGGCCCTCCTACTTCCCCTGCTTTAGTCCATGCTGACCCCCGCCCGCCTGGCCTCTCTGTGGCTAGGAGCCCTCTGTTCTCTCTGCCTCACCCTCCTCTTCAGCCCCTTCACTTCTTCTTGCTCCCGAGAGAGCATCTTTCTTTCCATTTTACGATTAAAAAAAAATTTTTTTTTTTTTTTGGCAGAGAGACAGCAAGAGAGGGAACACAAGCAGGGGCAGTGGGAAAGGGAGAAGCAGGCTTCCCGCCCAGCAGGGAGCCCGATGCGGGTCTTCATCTCAGGACCCCGGCACCATCATGTAAGCCAAAGGCAGACGCTCAAGGACTGAGCCACCCAGGCGCCCCACGATTTTTTTTTTTTTTTAATTACAAAAACATTTCATGCTCATCTTTAAGAATTCAAATAATGCAACGCAGTAAAGCAAAGCCTGAAAGTGTAAGCCCTGCCCCCCAGCTCCGAGAGATAACCAGACTTCTTTCCCGTGCTTCCAAGAGCACACTCATGGATATTTATATAATTTTAAATATTCATAAGATAGTTTGATATATTTTCATTGCTTGTTTTCTGGGTCTGAGCATAACACATCTGCCACAATCATTTAAACAGACACATTGGAATCCATTAAAAGAATGTACAGTAATTTATCCTTTGACCTACTGACTGTATTTAAGGGTAACTTTCACTGGTGCCGGACGCCCATCATAACCACTGTCCCCCTCGGAACCCTGTTCAGCATCGGCAGGCGGGTTTTCAGCCCGGATTTGCTCAGGGGAGGCGGGCAAGGATTCGGAAGGGAAAGTAGAGTAAGTTCTGGGTGCTTTAACTACCTCGCTTCTCCGCGGGGCTGCACCTGGCCGGCCACGACCTCACAGCTCCTGCAGGGGGCGCTCTCCACCCAGAGCCTCCTCGCTTCCCTCCAGGCTCGGGGCGGGGTTTGGAGCGGGGTTTGGGGTCGGGAGACAGCTCCTGCTCTCGCTCGCTCCCCCCACTGACCAGTCCTTTGTGGTTTCCCTTCACCTTTCCCACACTTGAGTAAATAGTCCCTTTATCAGACTCAGATTAGCCTATTTGCATGTGCAGGACGGTTGCCCATGGGGCCGGCACAGCATGGTCTCTGGAACCGTTTGCCAAGCGCTCGCACACACCACCTCCAGCAGTTCCGCCCACCACCCAGGCCTCGCTAAAATGTGAATGCAATTACTGCCCCGCCCCCACCCCGAGAGACAATCGAGGGCTTGTTACCGCTGATGAATAGAGAACAAACCCTGGGGTGCAGCCCTGAAGGCCCCTGGTCCGCCCCGACGTCTGCACATACCACACCCTTGCTCCAGCCACACAGCGGGAACAGCCCCCCCGCCCCGCGCCCTTCACCCCCTAACTCTGTATTAACCTTCTAAAGAAATCAACCGGTCAGCTGGGGAGACGTGAGGTTTCGGTAAAGCTGCTAGAGACTAAGTGCCAGCACACACAGAATTCTAACACATTTATTCTATTCTGACTCAGCCACATGGACAGCCACGCAGCGCAGGATCTGTCTCTAACACACGCAGGTGCGCAAACGTGCACGCGGACACACACACACACACACACACACACCACCACCGCCATCACCACCCCCACAGCTATCTGGCAGTCCCTACCACAGCAGGTGATGACCAGAAGTGGGGAAGTTCTGTTCCGACTCTCTGGGGGGAAGGCTGCCTGAGTTCTGCAGCATATTGGCCATGACCTTGTGTTGGCTGCCTTCCTGCTGCCCTAGCCTCTCCCCAGAGATCACAAAGACCTTCAGGGCCGCAGTTACGACTGAATGAGGTCGGTAGGGCCTCTCACGCCCACCCAGGGCACGCTCAGAAGTGCTAACTCTCTCCCCACCTCCTCAAGGGCTCACTCAGCTTCCCTTCCGCTCTCCTGGCCCAGGGGTCATCTCTCCGCCCAGACCACAGTCTAACCACCACGGTACCCTTGGCTGCTGGCCCACTGAATGTTGATGACCGCGGGCCCTGTGGCCACCTTAGAGCTCCTTCCGCAGCCCTACTGCTGGAACCTCCCTCCCTGGGAGGCCTTCCCTATTAGCTTTCTGGATGCTCCCGAGCACACTGGCCCCTCCCGGGCAAGGTTGGGGGCACCCAAAGTCTGGCCTGAGCCTTTGTACATTTTTTTAAATTATTTTATTTATTTATTTGACAGAGAGAAAGGGAGAACACACAAGCAGGAGGAGCAACAGGCAGAGGGAGAAGTAGACTCCCCACTGAGTAGGGAGCCCGGCTGGTGCTCAATGGCAGGACCCCGGGATGACCTGAACAGGGGGCAGACACTTAACTAACTGAGCCACCCAGGCACCCCAGGGCCTTTTTACTTTTTATCAAGGTGTGCACCCAGGAGAAGGGGCCTCTGTCCCCAGATTCTGCACTGTGAAGTCTGAGAGGACTCAGCAAGCAAGCACTTGGGAAGGGATAAATTGTTTGGATGTCCTGAAATAACATTAAAGCTTTTTTCTCCCCCTTCTGATCTTAAGAGTAAAATGTACTTACCAAATTTTTGGAAAACACAAAAATAGTAATGCAAAACCAAAATAGACATCCTACCACCCAGAGATAATTGTGATTCCAGTTGTGGTCATTCTTTTAGGCCTTTCTTCCTTTCTTTCCTTTTAAAATTTTATTTATTCATTTGACAAAGAGAGAGAGAGAAGGGGAGCACAAGGCGAGCGGGAGGCATAGGAAGCGGGAGAAGCACGGGCGTGGGATCAAGGCCTGAGCAGAAGGCAGATGCTTAACTGACTGAGCCACCCAGGGCTCCTTCCTTTGGGAGGTAAGCTCTACACCTTACGTGGGGCTTGAATTCAACTCACAACCCCAAGACAAGAGTGACATGTTCTACTGACTGAGCCAGCCAGGGGCCCCTCCTTTGAACCTTTTCTACATGTGTACAGGATATATACATTTCTTTGTATATTGGTACATTTACATATATAATTAGCCCATGCTTTCATATGCTTTTGCTTTTGTCATTTAACATCATTTTTCTTTGAGTTTTTCTCCTAATTTTTATATTTTTTCTGATTATTTAAATTTCCTATTTTCTTATGTAAGCCTTCTACAATTCGGGAACAGCATTTCAAAGGCTGAGTAAGAGTCCGCCCTAGGAGCAACTCCAGCTGGTGGAGATCTAGGCTGTGTTCCATCACTGGCTACGGTAACAGCCCCAGTAGTTATGTTACTCATCGTCCTTGCCTCCTGTGATATACAGCTATGCACTCAGACATCGGAGTGTTTGCCTCTTGTCCCAGTTCAGTCACTAATGGGGCCCTCGCTTGCTCTCACAAGGTGTCACCTTGTGGAGACTAGATTACACGGCCTTCCCTGAGAGGACTCAGAGGTACCACAGGGTCAGGGGAGGCAGATGGAGGTGGTCCCTGGGTTCTCCTGTGGGCACCGGGTGGAGGCTGCAGATGCCAATCCCTGAAATGAGGTGGAGCTTGCGGGGAGTGTGATGCGTTTGGGATATGTTGAGTCAGAAGTGTCCAGGAGACTTTCCAGAACATTCTCTAGGAGCAGCTGGAGACCAATTTCTCGCCCACTAGCGGTCGCTCAGTGTGGGTGGGGGTGTACTTTGCTTTCCAGGGATGGCTCAGCTGCTCAGTGGAAGGAAGAAGCCATCCCAAGCACTTCACCAACAACACCTGTGTTAGGGCACCCTTGAGTGGGGGAGGAGAAGGAGGAGACAGGCCCCCGAAGTTTCCAGCAATTTATCTTGACCTTCCCCTAAGCTTATCACACACAGGTCTCAGAAGGTCAACACTGAAATACAGCTCTAGCTTGGCTGGCTTTACTTTTCAACTTGGAACCTATGCCCACTAGTGGCCCACCAGTGGGGAATCAACGGTGGCCCATTCCCCTCACTGACAGAGGAAAGATCTGATGCCCAGAGAGAAGAGCGACCCCTCAAGGTCTTGTCTGGGGGATGCATCCTAGAATTCCAGAGGCAGGGTGAAAAGAGTAACCACCAATCCACCTCTAAATTATTCCTCGCTGCAACCCTCGGAGGGGGCTGTCATCACCCTCCGCCCTCCAGCGAGCCCCCCCCCCCCCCCGTTTACAAATGAGAAAGCAGGGGCTCAGAGAGGTGATGTCGCCTGGCTGCAGAAATTTGGCAGAGGTGGCCTTTGAACCAGATCTCTGCCTTCTGCCCCTCGGCCTGTCGCTCCACCCGCTTCCAGGGGAAACAACCCCACCAGTCTGCCTTTGCTGTTGCTGACACTTAGAGACAGACCTGGTGAATTACGGCCTTCATTCTGTAGATGTGACATTCAGCAGCACCATCCCAGGGCCAGGCCTTGAGCTGAAGACACAAGGATGAAGAGAAGATGGTTCCTGCCCTAAGAGGTTTGAATCTAAGGGCAGAACGGCAAAGCAGCCTATCTCTAGGCTCAGATGAGAAAAATAAGTCCCCAGGAGGGAAGTGACCTGCCTAAACCCACACGGTCATTTAGGGGCAAGAGCAGAATAAGGCAACAACCCTGTCCCCTGTTCCTTAAAAAGAGAGTCACCCAACAGTCAATACACGTGTAAGTTGCCCGCCCTCTTAGGTAACCAAGGAAATGCAATCTGAAACCACAAGGAGATGCTGTTTCATGTTCCACTGACAAGAATGAAAAAGTCTGATGGAACCGAGCAGTCCCGTGGGCCCACACATGGCTTAATGTTCTGCTGCTGATGCACCGAAATTCCTAATAATTTGTCAAGGGGTACACGTTTGATTTGAGCCCAGCCCTGCAAGTTCAGCAGCCAGTCCTGCCCGGTGATTTCACTCCTGGGTATGGGCCCTAGAGAAACTCTCGAATGCGAGTACTAGGAGACCCATCGAGGATGTTCAGAGCAGCTCTGTTTCTGCAAAAGGCCGGAGACCCACACAGTACGGACGAATGGGAGAACAGAATGCTGAGTGCCAAAAATGGGAAGAACACATACAGCAGAGTCCCATTTTCATACAAAAGACAAGAAAAAAGAATGTGTCATGATGGGTGCCTGGCTGCCTCTGTCAGCAGCACGTGGGACTCTTGAGCTCAAGGTTGTGAGTTTGAGCCCCACGTTGGGTGTAGAGATTACTTCAAAATAAAATCTTGGGGTGCCTGGGTGGCTTGGTCGGTTAGGTGGCCAGCTCAGGTAGGGGTCTCAGGATTCTAAGATCAGGTCCTGCATGAGGCTCCATGCTCGCAGGAAGTCTGCCTGAGATTCTCTCCCTTTGCTCCTCCCTCTGCTTATGTGCGCTCTCTCTCTCTCTCTCTCTAGTAAGTAAATGAATCTTTAAAAAAAAAGATAAAAACTTGGGGTGCCTGGGTGGCTCAGTGGGTTAAAGCCTCTGCCTTCGGCTCAGGTCATGATCTCAGGGTCCTGGGATCGAGCCCCACATTGGGCTCTCTGCTCAGCGGGGAGCCTGCTTCCCCCTCTCTCTCTACCTGTCTCTCTGCCTACTTGTGATCTCTGTCAAATAAATAAATAAAATCTTAAAAAAAATAAATAATAAAAAAAGATAAAATCTTAAAAAAAAAGTTTATAAAAATGATGCAGAGAGGTAGGCCCTCAAAGGCACACATGGAGCTTTGATACTGTTGGCCAGATCCTGTTGAGTTTGGTGGGGGGGGGGCTGTAATTATGCTGTGTTGTATTGAGGACATTGATTCTCGAGCTGTTTGCTTACCTTAGTTATTCTGTTCTCCACCCAAAATCAAATTTTGTTCTTCCTCTTCTCTTTTTTTTCCAAGTTTTGTTATGTCATCCTATTACTTCTATAATTTCAGGAAGGGGGAGAAAAAGAGGGAGGAGGAGGGCCAGGAGGAAGGGGCGGTGGTCTCCCACGGCGCGGCCATAATGACCTAGGGCCTGCCTGCAATGGGCAGCGTGGCTGCTGAGGCCCCCTGTGCTGTGGCCAGAGCTGGCACCTGCCCAGGCCCCTCTACCGGGTCAGAGAAATCCCGGGGCCGCTCTGAGGAGGTTGTGCCATGGCTCGGCCTTGGGCACGCAGATGTCTGGGACTCCACTGGCCCGGGTCCCCAGAAGCAGACCCCAGATGAAATGCGGCTTTGTGTGCGGACCTCACGGAGACCCTGTCCTTGACTGGTTCAGAACCTTGTTCTGCCCCAGGCCAGTCTGACCAGAATGGGAGCGCCACACATGACCAGAAGGAGGTAGCTAGGTGTTCTGGGACCCTCTGAGGGGAACTCTGGGGCCAACGTGGTCATCAGCCCTCCCAGCTGGCTTCGTCTTTCCGACTCTGCTCACTGTTGGGCTTGCTTCCCCAGGCTGAGTGCACCCCCCTACCCCCTCTCCCCCAGGGCATAAGACCCAGTTCTGACCACCCTGCTCTCACCCTTCTTGGGGGCAGACAGTTCTCTGTGCCAGACTTGGCCTCTGGGTACAGGTTTGTCTCCCTGCCGGCAGACAGCCTGGCTGATATCCCCAGCCCGCAGCTGCCATCAGGAAGGGCTGCTCTGGCAGGTGAGGGACACCCTACTGCCCCAGAAGCCACTCGGTCCCTGCCTGGTGCCTGGTCCCTCATACCCCCCTCCCCGCTCTCTCACCCCAATGGCCCCAGAGAGGATGCTCTCCTGGGGCTCAGAGCTCAGTGACAGTGGGTGGGGGGAATGTGGAGCCACCATCTGGCTCTAGCAATGGGAGTCAGACACATGAGGCAATTCGTTTGTGAACAATCAAGACAGCATATACTTAAGAACAAGGTTCTGCTGGGCAGATTCTGCAGGGAGCTTCCAAGGAGGCGGAGGGGATTGGGCAGGGGGAAGACAGATGGGTGAGTAGGAGGGGCTGGGGGGTGGTGCTCAGGGCCTGGTTGGGAGCCCCAGCCCCCTCTCCGTGACAAGATGGAGACAGATAAAGCTGCCTCCCTTGCAATGAGGCCTGGAGCGGGAAGGGCTCGGAAAGCTCTCAGGGTGAATTGGGAAGGGACTAGAAGCTGCTCTGGCAAGGCCCAAACGTGGGCAAAGTCTTGGTATCCAGGGCAGGGCTTGGGGGGTGGGGGGAGGAAGGGACGTAGCCGTCTGGCTAGCTGACCCCAACTAAGCCCAAAACACAAATGGAAGGGCCTCCCTTCCATTCTGGGAAGTCCAGGTGGCATTTTGGGCCCTTGGCTCAGCAGCATCTGTATGGAGGCATTCTGGATGTTTTCCTGTTTCCTGGAGTCTGAGTTCATCCGGGAGCTCAAGAGCGGTCCTGGCCACTGCTGGCCTGCTCTGTCCCTCCTGAATCTTTTGCTGGGAGGGTCCCCATCCTCAGTGGTTCTGGACCACTCCAGGCTCCCATGGGCGCCCCTGTGTTGTAAGATGCCCCCTCACCCAGGGGCCTCACCCCTCTCCTGTCAGCCTCTGCGCTGGCCTACAGTGGCCATGCCCTCGTGCTACTGGTACAGGGTGGGCTTGGAGCCCAGGGAAGAGAACCAGGCCGGTCTAGTAATGTTCCGAATTAGTGTGCTGCCTTTGTGGGGAGCTTGCCAGATGGTCCCCGGCCCCCTACTCCATGCCCCAGCACTTTCTAAACACGCCCTGGATACTCAGGGCACCGGGGGCTCAGAGGCAAGAGAAGGCAGGACTCAGGTGACAGGGTTTCAGAACTCATGGTTTATTGACACTTGAGCACAGTGACCCCTGGGAGGAAACCAAGTTTCTGGCCCCTTCAGCCTGGGACTCATCCCTACAGACAGAGGGAACAGCCATCCCGTCTTGGGACAAGACGCCCCTCACAGAAAACACCTCTCCCAGGAGCCCTGCTGAGATGTGCACAGATAAACCCTTGGCAAGGCTGCATGGCGCATGAATGGCAAAGCTCGGCGTGTTTGGCAAAGCTGTGGAGCCTCGGCAGAAAGTGCTGGTCTCCTGGGGCTGCCTCCTGGGGGCGACCGGCAGGATCCCAAACCGAACCAGCTTACTCTGCACAGGCCCAGAAGGTTTCCGTTGAGCCCTTGTCAGGGCTAGGCCTGGGAACTGGTGTGGCTGTACCCCCGGCCACGGGACTGTACCCCACCTGTGCGGCGAACCCAGAACTCTGAGCCAGTAGGGCACAGGAACAGGCGAGGACCGCTTGCTGGCTGGGGAGGGTAGGAAGAGAGTAGGCTGTGGCCAGAGGCTGGCTCGGGACCTCAGAGAGCCTGCATGTCTCCAGTGGGGCCTGTCCCCACCACTGCCCCCTTAAAGCACATCTCCTTCCTTGGCCTGGGTGCCGAGGACAAGCGAGGTCAGGGAGAGCCTGGCTGTGCCCAGCCCAGCTCCATGTCCTTCTACCTTACAGCTATGGGGGGAGGGAGCTGGGCCCAGTCTGCTTCTCCCACCTCTGCTGGCTAAGAATCTGCTCTACCTGTAAAAGCAGAGCTCTCTAGTAGGGCTCTCTCAAGCTTTTGTGTTCCAGATTGGGTGTAAGCATCAGCAGCTCCATTCCCTTCCAGCCCACTTAACTGTAAGAATAGACCCTAATAATACTTCATCACTTCTTCCTGCTGGCAGCAGGGGAGGGCTCCCCTGGAACTGGCAGCAGCTCCCCAGGACAGCCCTGGACCTTCCAGAATCACAGCTTCCGTGCAACCCTGGGCCCTAGAGAGGAGAAACTGAGGCCCAGGAGGGCTCCGTGACTTGCTTAGCTCAGACAATGAGCTAGTGGCAAAGCTAGGATTTGAGATGGAGATTGAGGCTTCCAGACCTGGGGTCCCGGCTAGGGGCCCTCTTGGGACTGTGGCCTCCGAAGAGGAGGGGGGCCAGGGCTTTCAGAGGCTGAAGATGCCCATGGCTCCCAGTCCAGGTCTGGTCAAGAGGGAAGAGACCTCTATGCCTAGGTGCTGGCCCAGAGCTGGCATCTGTGCAGGAGGAACGAGGGCTCCCTCAGCCCCAAGGCAAGGATGAGCAGCCCCAGACAGCAGAAGCCTCTGCCAGAGGCGTGTGTCACTGCAACAAGCCTGAGGCCGGGGCACGAATCAGACTGGCACACAGTGAGATCTGGGCTCCATGGGTGAAGCCCTGCTCTTGGTGGCAATCATGGAATCAGAGACCGGCAAAGAAGGGAGAACAACGGAAGTCCACGCTTCCTCTCTCTGCTAAGATCACGCCCCAGGGGCAGCCAGGCCAGCAGTGAAGGGCAGGGCCACATGCTGTTGCCAGCCCTGTGCCGGGAAGGGCCAAACAGGGGGCTTTGGACCCCCAGAAAACAGTGGGGCCTTCAGATTCAGTGAGGGCAATACTAGGTCATTGTTGGCTCCCACCAAACCGTCTCTGAATTGCAGCGATTGTGTTTAAGATGCCTTCCATCAGGAGCCTCGGGGGGCACGGCATTAATCGCGTCATCTGGGCTCCTTCATCCCTGCTGCGGGAATGTGGGGTAGATGCTGAGCCTGCGGGGGGCCTCTCCCACTGATCCGCCGCCTCTTCGGAAGGCGCTCCTCGGTACACTAGGATCAGGGTCCTCCCTGCACCCTCCTGGCCAGCCACTGCCATTCCCAGACCTGAAGGCCTGGGTCCTCCCACCAGAGAGCCCTCTCTCTGGGCCCTTGACCTCTGCCTGGACTCTACACACAGCCCTGTCACTTCCCACTGGACACCCACACCACAGCCGCCTCACTGGAGTCACCCAAGTTTCGCAGCTCCTGAGCCCCGCCTGCCCAGAGCATGCTAGGGAGTGTAGAACTCTCCCCGAGGTGGTCAGGCTGTGGGCAGAGCAAGGTGGCAGAGGATGCCCGCCGTGGCTGGTGGGAGACAGGAGGAGGGGTTTTGGGGGCTATGGAGCAGTTGTGTAGGATGGGCTCCGAACAGAGCCCAAGTCCCCCCTGCTGCCTCTGGACTTGCTGGGGGCTCTAAGTGGTGCTTCCCAATGAAACCCATTTGATTACCGACACAAGACATCCTAGGATATTCCAGTCAAACGAGGGAGGCTGGCGGGGCCACGGTCACCCTGATCTCCCAGAGCCCCGTGGTCTGGCCCAGTTGCACAGCATAGCCTATGTTCTTCAGGGCTGCTCTGCTGTCAGCAGCGAATGGAATCACAAGAGGCAGAAAGAACACGTCCGGGAAGAATTCTAGCCCAGATCATGCCACTATAACAAAATGAATCCTGCTTTTGTAAAAATGGAAACATGCCTGTTAGAATCCATTCCAGGCCCGGCGGTCCTAGCCTTTACCTAAAGCTGTTTAAGGCACTTGAATGGCTTATTAACGCCACCTGGAAAAGTTTTTGTTTCAATCCTGATTAAGGAAAAAAAAATCAGTAATACTGCAAAAGAAGTTTCTTCAAATAAAAAAAAAATCAATACTTAAGTTTTCTAAGAATAAAATAAATGCTCAGCTCTGTTTAAGTTATATGACACAACATGTCCACTTGGCACTGACAAAACAGACGAAAACCTGAAATACTGCTTCTGAGTTAAGACTTCCCTGGGGGGGGGGGGGCGAAGACCACAAACAAAAGACCCACGTGTCATCATTCTGACCTTCCCCTCCCTTGGTGTGTGCAGGGCTGGGAGGGGACGAGGGAGGCTGGGGGGACCACAAGCGCCCACAGCAGACCAGATCCCTGGTGCTCCCTCCTTCCCGGCGGGGCTGTGCTCCCCACTCTGGGAACCTGGCTTGGCAGGCCAGGAGCAGCCAGGCGCATCTGGAAAGAGGAGTCCTCCCAGTTGTGACCAGGGAGGAGCCAATGAGAAACCTGCGCCATTCACCCGGGACACACTTGGAGGTGGCCAATGCCCTGGGTCCACCCGGGGTCTCACGTGCAGTGCCCTGCTGCCCCAGGCGCCCGCCTGGCATCTTTGGTCTGGCTTTGGCTCACGCCTGTGGCCTCTGGTCCTGCCCCCACCCAATGGGGCCAGGATAAGAGCTGCCCCACTTCCCAGGTCCTCTTCTCTTTGGTGAGGTCTCTTCCCTAGGCCTCCTTCAGAGATCCGGGCCATCCCACTGCCTTTGCGAGCAGGACATAAATAACCCATCCACACCCCCCAGCACAGTCCCACAGCCTCCAGGACAGACTGACTGCAAGCAGCACGGGGGACTCGGAGCCCTGGGAAAGCACTGTGAGGGGGGCACCTGCCTGCCCATCGCCACTGGTCAGGTCCTAAGGCATCTGAGGGGGAAGGGTATGGGATGGGGCGGGGGGTGGGGCCCGATGGCCTGCAGCTCCTAGCTTCTCTGTGGAGTGCTGGTCTCTGGCTCTGAGAGGCCAGAGGGCACATCCCCTGCCCCCTGGGCCCCACCCTTCAGTAGGTCTTGGGGGTCCCTGAGGAAGACCACCATGACTGTGATGTTGTCATGGGAGCCCCGCTCCCGGGCTGCGGCCACCAGCTCCTCAGCCACCTGTAGCCCGCCACCCTGCTGCCTGACCAGGTGGCTCTGGACGAGGCCGGCGACCTCCTGGTGGGGGACGACATCGAAGAAGCCATCACAGGCCAGTAGCAGGTAGTCCTCGGAGCCGGTCAGCTCCTGAGAGGCTGAGTCCGCCTCGCCTGACACATAGGGCTTCTGGAAGACATCCCCTGGGCATGGGAGAGAAGGGCCTCAAGTCAGAGGGCCAGGCTGCCCACTGCTGAGTGCCATCCCGCCAGGCCCCGGCCACCCTCCTCTGACACCCATGCTCAATGGTGAAAATTTGACACTCACGCGGTGCTAAAGGCTATGAAGAAAACAAGAGGGCGACATGGCAGAATTATCCTGGTGTCCCAGTGGGCAGAGTCACAGCCCAGGTGGGCCAGAGGTCAACTTGACCAACAGCCTCTTCCCTTCCAGTGGAGCTGGGCCCAGAGTCGGAGAGAGGGTGGTGGCTGAGGGAGAAGACCTCACCTTTCCTTCCTTATACTCAGGTCTGTAGCTTCCCTTTCCCTCAGGACCCTCTCCCTGGGACCCCACATCCAATCCTCTAGCAAGTTCTGTTGGCTTTACTTTCAAAGTGTTACTGGAAGCCACGGCCTCCTCCTTACACCTTGCCCAGGCCCACGGGTCCCGTCCTTCCACACCTGCCCTCCAAGGGCACACCAGCCCCCACCACTTTCTGCCATTGAACTGCCTGGGGTGTCCTGCTCTGTGGAAGGAGCCTCTGCTTGGAGAGGCCCACCCGGCCACCTCCCCACTGCGGTGTGTACAGATGCCCAATGGCGGCAGCAGCAGTAGGGAGAAGGGCTCTAAGCCGGCACATGCGAGGTGGCCGGGAGGGACGGGTGTCACATTGTGGGGTTCAGCAGGAACAGAGCGGCATCTAAGTACCCAAGGGGAGAGGTGTGGGGTGTGGCGGCCAAGCCCTAGTCTGAGGCCCAGCAGCAGCAGGATGCTGACAAAACAGGACTGTGGAAGAGGATTCTCCCTTTATTTTTTTTAAGATGGAGAAAAGAATCAGCATGAACAGGGAGAGGACAATCGATAATCCTCATTGATGGAATATTTGAAAACGACCTTCCAGCACATACAGTAGCTATCCAAGGGTTTCCTAGTAGGTTTTTCTGGGAAAATGTTTTAATAAGAAGATAACCGCATACCACTTAAACTGGGATTACTTGTGTGAGATGGAAGACCTTGAGGTGTTTGCTCATGCACTAAATTCACCAGAGGTCTCTCAGTCCGATTCCACGGCCCCACAGATCACAGGTGCTGTATTTCTCAGCAGAGGATGCTGCTGTTCCTGACAGCTGGGTGACCCTCGGGCCACAGACGAAAGGCCTTGGTCTCCCACCCTCCTGCCTCCTTACCGATGGCTCTGGACACGGCCAGGGTCCCGTTGACTCTCCAGCAGTCCATGTGAGACACGAAGCCACCCAGTGCCTCGATGCGCTCCTTCTCGTCCTGTGGGGGACAGCCAGAGTAGGCGCTGGGGCAGGGTCCCCGGCGAGGCCACATCAGTCAAGATGCACTGGTTCCCGAGACAGTGCTGGGAGCCGTGGCCCGGGAACGACGCCCAGAGGAGGCATTAGGAGAATGGTGATGGACCTCGAAGAACCTGCACGTCCTCCTCCAGCTGCAGGAAGGGCCACCTCAGCCACAGTGCAGCCACGGTCACAGATCCTCGCTGCCTCACGTTTCACTCTGGGATACTGTCTCCTCCTTGCTAGCCACTGGGGCGACAGCAAGCCTGTGCTATGTGTGACCACCTGGCAGGCCTGGATGCAACCTGAACTAGGCCTTGTCCTTTCTCGAAGTCCCTCTGCCTCTATCACACCCCCCCGGAAATGAAAGCAGTACCACCATGATAGACACTGGGGTACCAGCTTCTTTAGCTGGGAGCTTCCCATGCCCCATGGGACAGTGTCTACTGGAGATCCCAGTCCCCTCTCTCTGGGACCACAGAAGTGGGCCCTTCCTCTAGGTCTCTGTGCAGATCTAGACCTACTGCAGGGCCGGAGGGGGGGGTGGACACCAATAGCAAAGGCTGGGCCTCCCATGTAGTTCCCTGAAGATGAGGGCAGCAGTGGGACCTGGAATGTTTGCAGGAGCCCTGACCTGCCTGCACGGCTCTCTCTGGGCCTGAGAACCCGCTGTGGTGTGAGCAGTTCCAGAAAAAGGCAAAAAGGAGCATGAACACAGGCAGGGAAGGAGGAGGAAGGAATAAGCAGGTGGAGGGGGAAGAGAGATTCAGAAGGGTCTGGGGAGAGGCAGGTGGATACGCAGGCTGGCTGGGGGGCTGTGCTCTTTGCCATGGTGCCACATAGTGGGGCTCAGGGGGGCTCGGGAAATGCTGCCTGGAAAAGTCCCCGCTGGGCCACAGAGGTGGTGTAGCTTGACAGTGAGCTTGCGGGGATGCAGGCAGGCAGGAACCCAGAGGCTTGAATCTAGTCCTGACTTAGACCGCATTTCACCTGACTGCCCGTCTCAGGGTAGGATGGTCCAACGGGGAGCAGACACCAAATGCCCCAGAGCTGTGGTGACGGTGGAGGGACATAGCATAGCTGCCATTTCTCAGCTGTGTGCTCTGGACAAGTTACTTAACCTCTCTGAGCCTCAGTCCTCTCCTCCATATGATGAGAAGAGCATATGTAGGAGGGGAGGCCCAGGAATGCTGTCATTCCTGGCTGTTTTGGTGATCGCTGCCTGACACTCCCTGCAGTGCTTTCCAAATCTAGAAACCACAAAAGGACAGCTCCGTTCAGTTACATAAAAACCAAAGTGTCTACAAGGCAAAAAGCCCCTAAACATAGACAAAGCAGGGGGCTATTTGCAAATCACCCTGTAGACAAGGAGCTGACCTACAAACTGATAAGAACAACAGCAACAGCCCAGGAGACCCGTGAGCCAAGGACAAGAAGGGCTCTCCAGAAAGGCAATGTAAATGACCTCCCGTGTTGGAGAAGATGCTCAGGCTCAGTCCATTAAGACAAACATAAACCCAACAGCCGCTTTCCTTCCCCTCAGACTGGCAGGAGCCTGTGGTTCAGTGCGACTGTGGGCAAAGGGACTCCCGTGGACACACAGCCCGAGGCGAGCAATGTGGCAACCATGCCAGGACCACCATTGAAAACATTCCAACCCCTCCATCCCACTTCTAGGACGCTGCTCTATTAACGTGCTGGACCCTGAGCCATGAAATACAGTACTGAGTCATCTGCCGCTGTGTTGCTGTTAGCATGAAGACACCGAGGAAGCCTCCACATCCACGGACAGGACTGGGGAAGACTGGAGCTCCACGGAGCCCTACAGGCGGGTGGGGGCGCTTCCCATGCTGACGTGGAATGCCCTGGAACACCCATCCACGTGGGGAAAGCCAAGTGGGGACAGGGCATACGGGCGTTCCCCAGTAGCCAACTCCCTGCTTCCCTATATAAGGAGACAGACTAGACACCTGTGAGATGGGGGTCCATGGAGGAAGACCATCCTCATGTCCGGGTGAGGACCCCAAGGTTCAGACAGTTGGTGACCTCAGGATCTTAGCACAGCCTCTACCCAACCAAGACCCAAGCCTGGTTCCTTCTGACCCCAGCTCAGCATTACCTCCTCCCTTGAACTCTCTCCTCCCATAGCCCAAGTGGCTGGCTGGCCCTTGCCATATGCATGAAGTGTAGGATTCCGCCCTCTGACCCCCCTTCCTGGGCTGCCTGCTGGGCAGAGGGCCCAGCTCTCCCCCACAGCTCTAGGCTCCGTGTCACTGTGGTAAGAAGGGCTTACTTGGGACTCTCGGCTGTGAGCTTTCAGGGACCACCCCCAAACTCCGGTCACTCAAGTCACAAGAGCCCTCCCTCTGGGGGAACACCAGGAGTTCCCTTGGAAGGTGGTCCAGGGCCCCTCTTACTTCGATGACCATCTGCCATCCTGCGCAGTGCAGTGTGATGGGGGCTGGGGATGTCCCAGGCCCAGAGGGAGGGGGCCCTTACCTGTCGCTCAGGTCTGTGCGGCTCCATCAGCTTCACCACCTGTCCCTGCTGCACTAGGATGACCTGGGAGTCCCCGAGCCAGGCGATGTGCAGGGTCTTTCCTGCGATGAGTGCACACACCCCCGTGGTGCCGCTCTGGAGCCGCTGCCAGGAGAGAGGGGCGTGGTGGGCCGGGCGCCAGCTCGGAGGGCTCACACCCAGCCAGACGGACCGACTCCTGGAACAGTGCTCAGCCAGAAAGAAGGAAAGGACTGCTGAAGCACACAAGGACATGAGGCGTCTCCGCTGCACGACGGGAGAGCAGAGCCTGTGTGGTCTCGTCTGCACACAGCTCTAGAAAACAGGAGCTCTAGTATCTGTAATGTCTGAAAGCAGATGAGTGCTCTTCTGGGGAGCATGTGGGCAGGAGGGTGGGGTAACGAAGGACAGAAGAAAACTCTTCAGGGGTGGTGGCTGGGTCTGTAACCGGGCGGAGGGTTACACAGCTGTAGACAAATGCCAAAACCTATCCAACTGCACACTTTACTTGTTACTGAACTGACGGTATGTTGTATGCTGGCAATATGTGTAATCTGTCATGTGGATTACATCTCCACAAAGCTACCTTAAAATAACAGCAACCTGATCTGAGAGCCTACTTCAGAGAATCATTACCCTGGGAGGTGGCCCAGGGTGACAGAGGCCATGGGGGCTGAGGCCTGTCCCTTTTTCATGGGGCTGCCACTTAGGTCTAGATGCTATATGGTTTTCTGGTAAGATGCAAAGTCTGCCTTTGCTGATTTCCACTGGGGTCTGTGCTCAGAGCGCCTGATGACAGCGAATCCCCTACCAAGTCTCCTGATAAGCCATGTCAACAGGGGCGGGTCCTTTAAGCTCTCTGCGCCTCAGTTTCCCAATGTCTAAAATGGACACCATTTTATTAGCTCCCTGGCAGGGCTGCTGGGAGGGCCCCATGAGGTTCTGTGGGTAAGGTCCAGTGGGTGGCAAGTTCATAGAGGAGGTGTTGGATGTGTTCTTTCAGAAACAAGGGCCAGATCCCTACATGGCTTCAGTTCCTGAGGAAAGAATACACACAGTGAGGGGCGCCTGGGTGGCTCAGTGGGTTAAGCCTCTGCCTTCGGCTCAGGTCATGTTCCCACGATCCTGGGATCAAGCCCCACATCGGGCTCTCTGCTCAGCAGGGAGCCTGCTTCCCTTCCTCTCTCTCTGCCTGCCTCTCTGCCTAATTGTGAATTGTGATCTCTGTCTGTCAAATAAATAAAATCTTAAAAAAAAAAAAAGAGTACACACAGTGGGCACCAGCAGCCTGCCAAGACCCTGCCCAGGTGAGTGGGAGCAGGGTGGGGGGTTTGTGTGTATTTTTTTTTTTATATTTTATTTATTTATAAATAAATAAACCCCCCAGGTGCCCCAGGGGGTTGTGTGTATTAATCATGGGCTTTATTTTCTATATCTTCTTTTCTAAAAAAAAAAAATTTTTTTTAAATTTTCAAGACTTTTAAGAAATTTCTACATACAACCTGGGGCTCAAACTCACAACTCTGAGATCAAGTGTCCCCAGCACTTCCGACAGCCAGCCGGGCACCCCTCTAATCTGATGTTCTGAGAAACTGGGGTACTTGCTAATTGTGGACAGAGTTCCTCTCCCAGGACAGGCTGGTCCTAGAGATAGCAAAGGTCCCCCCACCCTGAGCGCACAAACTTCACGCACGAGCCAGTTGGCCTGAACCTGTGTCCTCAGTCACATCCTCTGTCTCTCAAGCCAGGCCCTTTTTCCTGGCCTGGATGGCAGCAGGTGGCCCTGATTAGAGCCCAGAGCCCAAACGGGTTATTCAAACTTCAACCCTCCACTTGCCATGACCTGCCTTGCCCTGCTTCGCCTAGGCCTCCGTGTGAGGCCACTGGGAAGGATCTGCCACAGGGCGCTCCCTCCCCCTGCCTGCAGATCAACCCTGGGGCGGGGCCTCTCTGATGTGAACGACTGCGGACTGCATGCTGTGTGTGAGGCCCGTTAACTGGTTCTCACCTCTCGCTTGGCTTTCCGGAGAAACATCTCGTCGGTGCACCGGAAGGCTTCTCTGAGGGCTCTGGCGGGGTCCGTGGGCAGCTCGGGCTGGCGGGCAACATTGGTGTGCACGTGCACGGCAGCATAGCGGGCGGCATCCACCCCTCCGTGACCATCAAACACGGCAAAGTAGGCTCGGTCCATGGGGTCCTGGTGGGGAGTGCCGCGGGAGTCACACTGCCCTCGCCCCGACCCAGGCTGTCACCTAGCTGGATGCTCTGGTCTGCGGGGTGGAGCCTAGGCACTGACTGGGGTGGGACTGGAAGAATCAGCATGGCCTTGGCCATCAGCACTGGAAAAGGACAAGCCTCTGGAGCCTCGGTTCACTTTCTGTAATGAGCTGCTGGAGCATAAAATGAGGGAAGGGGTGCCAGGTGGCTCCCAGCGCCTGAGACAAGGCAGGGCTCAGCAACTGTTGAGTCTGGGGCGGGTGTGACTCCTGGGCTCCCCGCTCCCCCGTTCTAACAGGCTTGGGCAGATCATTCCCTTTCCTCAGTCTGTCAGCTGGGAAAGCAAGGTGGCTGGTGGTTGCTCTGGCCCAGAAGTGCTGGGCCCACGAATCAGGCCTCTGCTCCCCCCAGTGGTGTGCTTGGGGGGCACAGCTACAGGCATCACTCCTGCCTTGGCTCTGGCTGGCAGCTCCGCTCAGAACCCTGGCTGGCCCCCACCCCTGATGTGAGGCGTCCTCGGCTGTTCTGGCTGTTCCGACTGGCGCCTGGGAGGAGGAGCACTGGAGGTGAAGCACTCACCGACAGGCCGAAGAGCTGGTTGAAGGCGGGAAGGCACACGTGCCGGTCCTCCATCTTGCGACGGGTATTCCGGATGGCATGCATGGAGACCCGCCACGGCCCCGGAGGGGCCTGCGCAGTCAAGGGCACCTGCTTCTGCCACTGGCTGCACACTTCCCAGAGCCGGTTAAAGAAGGTGTGTGCCAGGCCCTTGGCATCCAGCACTGCTAGGCACAAAGGAGGACCGTTAGGGAGGCACCGATGCAGGCCAGCTGGGCTCCAATCGCTCTGCCTGCCCCCCCTTTCCCCGTGGCCCCTGGAGCTCTTCAGACGGTGCCCACCACAGGCCTGCACGCCCCCAACCCCCAGCCCCCCAGCCCCAGGGGTATTCCGAGCACCCTAGCCTGTGTATGACAGCCTGTGTCATCAGTACTGGGCAATGTCTGCATTGGACAACATGCTCAGGAAGGAGCCTCCTGACCCAGAGTGAGCAGCTCCACTCATGGGACCCCTCCCCAAGGAAACAGCCAGAAACGCAAAGGTAATTTCAGGACAAAGCTTAAAATCATTTACAATGGCACGTTAATTAGAAGCCATACGTATCCAGCGACAGAGTAAATGACGGCCCAGTCTCTTGATGAAGAATTAAGCTGCTATTAAACATGATTTTCACAACTAAACACACAATGGACACATGGATCAGCAACTGCACCCCTGGGGATTGAGCCCAGAGAAATTAAGACACCGTGCGCACAAAACCCTGGGTGCCCCCGTGTTCACAGCAGCTCACCTGCAATGGGCAAAAACTGGAAATGGCCCAGATGATTTTCAACCCGAGAGCAAGTAAACTTCGGTATATCGTGCCACAGAATACTACTCACGGAAGGAAGGAAGGAAGGAAGGAAGGAAGGAAAGAAGGGAGGAGCGAACTCCTGGCACGTTATAGAAACTCAGATCAATTTCCAGAGAATGATGCAGAGAGAAAAAAGCCTATCCCCAAAAATTACATACTCTAGAATTCCATTTCTAGGCATTCTTGAAATGATGAAATTATGGAAGCAGAGAAGATTAATGGTTGTCAGGGTTGGGGACAGGAGCATGGGGCATTAGGGTAGCCACAAAGGACAACATGAGGGATCCTTGTAGAATTAAACTGTTCCGTATCTTGACGATGTCAAGATCCTGGTCGTGATGGTTTACTAGTTTTTTAAGACCTTACCATTGGGGGAAACTGGGTAAAAGACACATGGAACCCCTGTTATTTCTTACGACAGCATGCGAGCCTACGGTTGTTGCCAAGTTTAATGGGAAAAAATTAAAGGGTAAAACTAAAATGGACTTCTAAAGAGTGTGTGATTGTGTAGAATGCTTATGTCACAATTATCAAGGAAAAAAACATCAAGGAAAAAAATGTCACAGCAAAGAAGGAGAACAGAAAATCCCACACATGGTTTGATCACGAGGACCCAAAAAAGCCTTCAACGGCCTGGACCAGAAAACTAAAGGCAGGAAAAGCATACAATCAAAATGGCAGCAGTGGGTGTCTGCAGGTGGTGGTTTGACAGCGGATGTTTTTTTCTTAAGATTTTTTTGGTGTTTTCTCAATTTTCCAGGACAAGTGTTAGCCCCAGGTGATGGTTTCAGAATATGTCCATAAATTCTGTAACGCTCGATTGGGAGCCTGGTTCCTCCCCGTGGGCGTGGGCCTTAGGGACCTGCTCCTAAGAAACAGAATCAACCGGAAATGACCATGAACTGCTTCCTGAGAGGCACTGTGGCTCCCACCTGGCACATTCTCTCTCCCTCCCTGTCTCTGTCTCTGTCTCTCTTTCTCCATCTCCCTGGTGAATCACTGGCCCTGAGGAGAGCAGCCGTCACGGCAGGAGGACACTTAAGCAGCCCTGTGGAGGGTCCATGTGGGGAGGGGCTGAGGCCTCCTGCCAATAGCTAAGTGGCCAAACCCCTTGGAAATGGAACCTCTGCTCCACTGGCCACAAGCCCAGGGCCACAATCTCATGACAGACACTGGGCCAGAACGACCAGCTCAGCGGCTCCCAAATTCCAGACCCACAGAAACTATGGGATAATATATGTTGGTTTTAAGCCACTAAATTTTGGGGGGAATTCATTACAAAACAGGTAACAGCCCCTACAACACACACACACACACACACACACACACACACACACACACACACCCCAAATCCTACCTAAACCTGCCTTTTAAAGAAAAGCTTAACAAGGAACTAACAAGGAACAGGTCCCAAGGAATCCTTGGGTGGTAAGCCTCAGAGGCTCAGGTCATTTCCACACACAAAATGCTCCTGGGACTCTTGCTGGCCCAGGTGCATGCAGCAGGCACAGGTGAATTGGAGCCGGTCACCTCAGAGGGGGATCAAGGGCAGACTTTGAGGAGAGTCACCAGACACATTTGAAGGACTTGGAGGGGGGAGGTGTCGGAGAAGGAAGAGCTCCTGTCCAAAGGCGGAGGCTGCAGAAGAAAAAGGTAGGGGGGCGCCTGGGTGGCTCAGTGGGTTAAGCATCTGCCTTCGGCTCAGGTCATGATCCCAGGGGTCCTGGGATCGAGCCCTGCATCGGGCTCCGTGCTCAGCAGGGAGCCTGTATCTCCCTCTCCTATTCCTCCTGCTTGTGTACCCTCTCTCACTGTCTCACTCTCTGTCAAATAAATAAATAAAATCTTAAAAAAAAAAAAAGGGGGGGGGGAGAGGCCAGGGAAGGCACAAGAGGCCACAGAAGACATGTCTGAGGGAATCCACATGTGAAAGTGGGGGGTGGGGGGCAGGTGTGTCTAGTACTAGCCATTGTGGGCACACCCAGGACACAGGCACCATTCAGGTGTTTGGCAAGAAGTGGGAGACCAGCCAGGCTGGCCTGAGGGGCTGTGGGAACAGGAAGGCTCAGCTCTGGGAAGACATGTCCACATGTGCTCGGCCCAGTGAATCCCCTGCCAAAAAGTCAGAGACCCCTCGTTCAGCTGGACTGCACAGCGCTGTCTCCCTAGCCTTCTCCTCTTCCTCTCTGTAGACAGTTACGTTCAGACGAACATCTGGGCTCCTGGGCTCCTTCCCTCTCCCTCTGGGATCTGCTTCTTTTTTTTAAGATTTTATTTATTTATTTGTCAGAGGGAGAGAACGCAGAAGGGGAGGGGCAGGCAGAGGGAAAAGCAGACTCCCCACTGAGCAGGGAGCCCGATGTGGGGCTTGATCCCAGGACCCCAGGATCATGACCTGAGCCAAAGGCAGATGCTTAATCAACTGAGCCACCCAGATGCCCCCGGGCTCTGCTTTTATTAGGCCTGAGACACCCGGCGAGGCACAGGGCACCATGTACTCTCCTGCCTTAGGTCGTGCAACCATTTCCATCAACACATTTGAACTTGAATTTCAGCTTCAGCAAAGGCAATTACCACTGACAATGATAAGCAATGGATAAGCCATGGGCCAATTGGCTGGCTCACGGACTCCTGATGCCGCTGGCAGGACACACCTGCTTTCCCCGCTGAGGGCCTCATCCTGGCGCCCACAGGACCAGCTCACTGGAGCGGGGCCAGCTGGTGTTTCCACATGACCCAGCCCTGGGGGGTTTAGTCATACCTCTGGCGTTGAGCAGGGGTGCTCATAACACCTGCCGGGAAGCCCATTTTCCAAGAAGGGCTTCAAGATGATAGATTTTCGTATGTTCTGCCCCAGTGACAGGGAGAGCTGATCAGGGTCCCAGAGCCAGGGCCTGAATGGAGGGCCAGGGCAGGCTGTGAGTTCCCACCCCAGGGGCCATCCCCCCTTCCCTGGCCTGCAGGAGCCCCGTGTAGGGCCTTCCCGCCAGCAGGTGGTGCTGGTTTCCCGCCGGGACTCTGGGGTGGGGCACTCCCTTTGTGGGGCTCTGCGGAGGACAAAGGCTGCCTGTCACTGTGGGCTACTGTCTCCCGCACCTCCCAGGCAGGAATGTGAGGCCATGCTGGGATGGAATGTGGGCAGGGAGCCACGGAAGGGGCGTGGGGGGGTGGGGGGGAGATGAGAATTCGGCATATGCTGAAGCAAGGGGCCGCGTGCATTTATCTTCTTTCTCCCCCAGCCTGTTCCTTGTTTTGCCCTCAACACTCACACTCAGGCTCAACTCCAAGTAACACAGATAACAAATACGAGACAAGATAGAAGTAACCATATGCAATATATAAAGAGACTAAATTCATAAAGACAGAAGTAATCATAAGCAATATATAAAGGAGCAAATCAACAAATTATACAGGAGTTCCCCCTAGCCACGATTTCGCCTTCCCAGGTTTCAGGTACCGGCAGTCAACTGTGGTCTGGAAACGGGGTCATCAGAGGGTACTGTCAGAAGGTTAACAGCAAGGGCACCTGGGTGGCTCAGGCAGTTAAGCGACCGCCTTTGGCTCAGGTCATGATCCTGGAGTCCAGGGATGGAGTCCCGCAGCAGGCTCCCCATTCAGTGGGGAGTCTGCTTCTTCCTCTGACCCTCCCTTCTCATGTTCTCTATCTCTCAATCTCTCTCTCTCAAATAAATAAAAAAATCTTTAAAAAAAAAAAAAGGGGAGAAGGTCAACAGTAGCCCAGTGCTACACTGTGATGCCTATGTCACTCACCTTACTCCATCCTACCGCGCAGGCATCTCACGTCATCACCAGAAGAAGGGTGAGTACAGACCAAGATATTTAGAGAGAGAGAGGACCACCTTCATGTAACTTTTACTACAGTGTATTATTATCACTCTTCTATTTTAGTATCAGTTGCTACTCTCTTACTGTGCTTAGTCTATAAATTAAAATTTATCAGAGGTGTGCATGTATAGGAAAAAATGCAGCATATACAGAGGGTCTGGTGCGATCCGCAGTTTCAGGCATTCCCTGGGGGTCTTAAAATGAACCCCCCCCTCGGATGAGGTGACGGGGGGGGGGTTTTCACCGTATTAATTCCCAATTTCATTAATTCCTTCACTGTATCAAGAAAGTGAAACGAAGACATGCAAAGAGCGAGCCCTGATTTTTTTATGATGAGGTTCACTGCCCATTTCTGGGTTCCCCAGGTGGTGTGGGGTGGCTGGGGGCATGCCACACTAACCAGTGCCCCAGGAGGAGGTAGACCGACGGGCCCCTCCCCAAGCTAGCTCTCCAGACGCAGTGGAGTCTCCACCTGTCAGGGTCCTGAGTTGGATCAGGTCGGGCAACCGGCCCAAATGCAGGCATTTTCTGCCAGCTGGACCCTGAGGCCGCCCCCAGGAGCCCCACACATGTCACCCTCCTGGCTCCTCCTGGCTCCTACGCCACCCTGGGGCAGTGTCAGCTGAGGCAGAAGAGCAAGTGGGCGACTGAGCTGCCACCTCAGCTTCCTCCCATGTAGAATGGGAAAAGCATTATTCATCTCCTGAGCGGTTCCGAAGCTCAGGGAGACAGCGGCCGCGCTCCCCCTGCCGACCTGAGGCTGGAGCGAGCGCTCTCTCTGCATCTAGGTGGCCATCAGGAGCACGTGTAGACGCTGCCCTTCCATGGCCCTCAGCCATGTGCTGCCTATGACTACCTCCAGCAACAGGAAGGGCGGTGGCGGCCAGGTGAGCCCTGACAGCTCCGGAACTGGCATTCCCCCATCTCCCACCCCATCCCGTCCTTTGTCTGGTGGGTGAGTCTGTCGCCTGCTAAGCGTCCCAGCCAGAAAGGGAAGAGAACTCACAGGTCACAGGGGCCTTCTCTTCCTCGTCGTCATCTTCCTCCTCCTCCTGCCCCGGCAACTTCCTGAATTCAGAAAGGTCTGTCTGTAGCAGCTGGGAAACTGCCTCGTGGGCCAGAGATGAAGCAAGTGGTGGTGAGGCGCCCCTGCAGACCGGAACAAGGAGTGAGGCAGGGCTGGCACCTTGGCAGAAGCTAAGACCCCAGTGCTTCCCCGAATGCTCTAGATGGAGACCTTCCCACTCAGGGACGCCCATCTGGAGGGAGTGATGACCGCCTGTGCCACAACGTGCGGCGGCAAGCGGCAGGTCGACCTCTGGGCCTCGGGGAGTTGGATGGACACCAGCTTGATGCCATTTACCAGGTCCTGGGCTACAGCAAGCATGGGTTGGGGCTGTGGGGGGCTGCACAAACTGCCCGGTGTCCAGGCTGATGACGGCTCCCAGCCACCAACCCCAGTTGGTGGCCCTCTAGCACTTCAGGAGTCTTTAGGGGTTGAATTATGTCCCTCAAAGTTCTTATGTTAAAGTTCTAGCTGCCAGGGCCTCAGAATGTGACCTGATTTGGAAATAGATGCGATTAGTTACGGTGAGGTCATATAGAAGGGTGGGTCCCTAATCCAGGAACCCTGGTGTCTTTATGAAAAGCCTGAGCTCAGTGGGGCCGTGGGGCTGTCAGGATGGACCAAGCCAGCTCACCCTGACCTTCATGCTCAGGGACCCGGGTCCCCAAACTGCAGGAGTGAGTAAGAGTCACTAATTCTGCTTGACTCTAGCAAGCAGACCCTTGCGGAGGGGAGGTGGGGGGGATGGTGTGCTAGGGTTGAGCTGACCACAGAGCTGACACCCCCCAGACACAGATGCATACAGGGAGAACTGTGTGTGAAGATGAAGGCAGCACTGGGGTGATGAGCCAGAAAGTACCAGAAGGAACCAGCCCTACTGACACCCTGATCTTGGCCTTCCAGACTCCCAAGCACTGAGATGATACATTTTTGTGTTTGAGCTGCTCGGCCTGCAGTGCTTCCCACACCACAGCCACAGAAAGCCTTCCCTGGCTCCCCTGCACAGAAGGAGTCCATTCCTCTGCTGTCCCCGTACCACTAGATGCATCCTGATCCCGGAATCTGCCTCCTCACCAGTGGGAACCCGTCACAGGCCAGACGATGTGTGTTCGCCTTTGTGTGTCTGTCCTCGAGGGCTGGGGGTCCACGCCCAGGGCAACCAGTGCTTCTCTGCGGGGCAGACACACCTGGTTTTCCCCTGAGTGCAAGGACATCCCAACAGCCATGCAAATGGGTCACTTCTCTTTGGGGGCTGGGCATCCACGGTGTGTCTATAGATAGTCTTAGGAACCTACAGGGATGAATCTGTGGTTTTTTTAAAATGAGAGGGTGACTCAGGGGAGAGGTCTCTGGAACTACCTTTGAGAAACAACCAGCCAAGACATGAGAAATGAGTTCCGCTGCCATTTGGGGATTTCCTGCTAACCACTGGGTTTTCCTTTCTCGCAGCAGGGAGAAGCGGTGCTGTTTTCTTTGCTTCTGGGGGGTGGTGCCTCGGCTTCCTGCAGGCCCGAAAGGCCACCGGGGCGGGGAAGCAGCTTCCGGCCTGGGGACACAGACAATGCCTGGCCTCAGGCCATAGGCCTTGTTTCCTGGATGTGCCCGCCCAGGGGTTCCCCCCTAGCCTGCCCCCCCCCCCCGCCCCCGCAACATTCTCCAATGGTCAGGGCTCCTAAAGACTCCAGATGATGCCGCAGTAAACAGAAGGTGTGTGCAAGGCCAGGTACCCAAGAAACATTCCAGTTCCACCTGCTTTGGGGTTTTCAAGTTTGCAGCCTAGCAACCGAGTTGAAAATGCAGAGGAATAATTACAGCCTGAGGTGTGCACTGCTCAGGGATCTGAGATGGGACACAGAACTGCTGACAATGAGGGGGAAGATAGGACGTAAATCACTGCACCCTTGAACTTGGTGATCTGACTTCCCAACAGTCTCATGAAGGACACCATCTACAATTTGAAAAAACACCAGGCACCACTCTGCCTGGGGACCCCGACACTCAGGGGCCTCCACACCAGCCACAGGGATGGGAAGGAGAGGGACAGGAGCCCCCAGGAAGCTGCCAGGAACGTCCATGGGGGTGCTCCTGACAGGCAGACTCAGAGCAGACAACGTGCGCTCGCATACGTGAACACTGTGTCTACATGGGGAAGAAATACTAGCAAAGAACAAAAGGAACCAAAAATAAATCCATCAAGATGAGTAGGATATACATGACTTTAAAATATAATGTTTTAAAGGTGTGTGTGTTTTTTTTTAAAGATTTTATTCATTTATTTGACAGAGAGAGATCACAAGCAGGCAGAGAAGCAGGCAGAGAGAGAGGAGGAAGCAGGCTCCCTGCTGAGCAGATAGCCCCATGCGGGGCTCGATCCCAGGACCCTGAGATCATGACCTGAGCCAAAGGCAGCGGCTTAACCCACTGAGCCACCCAGGCGCCCCTTAAAGGTGTTTTAAGATGGGTTCGTTAGGAGGCTGATGGGGGCCATGACCCTTGGCCTCTCTTGCCCTCATGGGTAATGGTCTCAGACTGCTCTGGCATCCTGCTAATTAATGGGGTACCTGCTTGACACCTGAGCCTGGGCCTGCTACAGGGCCCCACGGGGCCCCACGTCATGTCAAGCAAGTTCTGCTTTTCTTCTACCCGTAGCCTGAGATAGCTGCCCTCCAACATAACTAAAACCTGCTCGCCCCCAAGGCCCTGCACCCTGTGGACCCCAACAGTCAGACCCCTGACTTCTCCAGCTCAGGCCCCTCCCTGGGCAGGAGAGCTGGTCACCGGCTACCCTCCTCTTTTTCACCAGCTTCCATCTCCACTGCCGTGGAGCAAAACAAGCCCAGCCTTCTGGGATCCCGCCCCTCTGGCCCCATCCCTCCTCTGTGCCCTCTCTTCCCCCGACCAGCGTATTGATGGCTCACCCTGGTGCCCCTCCCAGGCCCGGCCCTAGAGCTTGTCCCTCTTCTGACTCTGAGCCAGCAGCCTGTGGTTCTCCTGTGTCTGGGCTCGCATGCATGCAGGGCTAGCATGGGAGCCAATCTTGCTGGGCCTGCGTTTCTTCCCACCACCCCTAAAGACCCCACAGGAGGCCTAGTGGCTGCTGGTAGGACAGACCCTGTGCGACCCTGGGCCCTGAGGAAGGCAGAGCCCCGGGAGCCCTCCCCTCCCCCGCATGCAGCAACCCGGGCCTATTCTGTTGCATCTACTTGCCTTATGCCCCCTCCAAAATATTTCTTCAAAGCAGAACAAAATAGGCCAGTGACACCCTCCACACAAGCCACACCCTAAAGTGGCACGGTCACTGGGCATGTCCGCCTGAGCTCAGTGGGGCCATGGGGCTGTCAGGATGGACCAAGCCAGCTCACCCCGACCTTCATGCTCAGAGACCCGGGTCCCCACACTGCAGGGGTGAGTAAGAGTCATTAATTCTGCTTGACTCTAGCAAGCAGGCCCTTGGCAGGGGCGGAGGGAGATAGTGCGCCAGAGTTGAGCTGACCAGCCCACAGGAAGCGCGCTTGGGGACACTCAAATGCCAGGATGCTGAGGCTGGGGGCGTGGTCTGAATCAGGGGTGTGGGCCGGGCCCCTGGGGAGGGATGAGGCTCATGCAGACTTGGTATGGGCTGCTAGCCTTTACTGTCTATGTGTTTCTCCCTTCTAATCTGCTCAGCCTGTTGTGTCTCATCTCCGTGTTCCAGCTGCCTGGCCTGTGAATATCGGACAGCACCATCACCTCTTGGGTCATCGTGACTAGGGGCACATGGCCTGGCCCTGCCCACCCTGAGGCCTCGGCCGGGCTCTTAACCCCCCAGTCTCTGGCTCCCCATCTGTGAAATGAGACAGAAACAGGACTGACTGCACCTGTCATGGGTTGGACTGTGTTCCCCCAAAAGAGATGTTGAAGTCCTAACCTGCTCAGAATATGACCTTACGTGGAATTAGGGTCTTTGCAGGTGTAAGAGGAGGTCCCCAATGGAGCAGGGTGTCCCTACAAGATGAGAAGAGACCCAGACAGGGAGGGAACGCCACGGGAAGACACAGATGCACAGGGCAGACACCATGTGACAGTGAAGGCTGGGCTGCAGTGATGCCGCTACAGGCCAAAGAACCCCAAGGAAGGACTGCTGGCAGCACCAGCAACTAAGAGAAAGGCCTGGAACCAATGCCCCACAGCCTTTGTTTGAGAGAGCTCGACTCTGCCGACACCCTAATCCCTGACTTCTGGCCTCCAGAACTATGAAACAGTACGTATCTATTGTTCCAAGCCACCCAGACCGGGCTGCTTCGTGACAGCAGCCCTGGGGAAGCAATGCAGCTCCGTCACAGGGATGTCATTAGGCAGCACAATTGGCACAGGGCAGGGCGTGCGGGGTGAGTGGCAGCTGTAGTCCAGTTTGGCAGGTGGCCCATGCCAAGACCCTTGCTCCTGGCCCCCGTGCTGTCCCCACCTGGCAGGCTTGTCACCTACCTGCTGCTCAGGAAGCCCAGTGCCAGGTCAGCCAGCTCGCCCTCCACCTCCTCCTGGCTCAGCACTGTCCCTGGGAGCTTCCATGGCGCAGGGTTCTCTGGGCTCAGTGGAGCTGGGAAGTCGCAGAGGAAGGCGTCCAGGAAGCCTGGGATCTCCTCTGCCGGCTGGCTGCTCTGCTGGGGGGCTCCAGAGGCCATGCCCAGAGCATCCCGGGGCGGGGGGGGGGGGCTCTGCTGGGATTCCGGATGGTCTTCGCTCTGAGGAGAGACGTGAGGGTCAGAAGACACAGGGGGATCAGTGCTCTTACCCCACAGTGCGGAGTGCGTGGTGCCTTGCTTTCTCTCCTTCACCTGGAGGCATCATGCAGCAAGTGTCACACCAAGCCTGGGGCCTCAAAGCGGAAGGGCAGGGCTACTGGGCCTCACAGAGAGTTCAGGGGACCCAAGTAAGGGGGAGCAACAAGCCTAGCTGGTGTCCTGACACAGTTCCAAGAGGGGCACTCGGAAGCCCAAGAGAAGTGGCTTCAGGAGACAGAGCTGGGATAAGAGGCCACATGGATGCCTTGAAGGAAAAGTGACAGAGAAGGCAGGGATGTTCCTGGTAGGAGATGGCTGCCATGGCCAAAGGCAGGCAGGAGGTGGACACCGGGGCCAGGCCATTGAGGCAGGAAAACACAGAAGGTAAATGGATTCAACCTGACCCTGGGAGCTCGACAGACAGAAGGTGAGGAGGTGATGCCATCACGTCTGTGAGCCCAGTGGCGAGAAGGGATGCCTGTCAAGGGACGAAAAAGAAGGGCCTGGATGGTGCTGGGGCTGGTCCGGGATGTTTTGGATGTGGACCAGAGGGGGAGTAGGAAGAGGCCACAGAGGCTACAGGGCACCTCAGGGTGTGAGCAGGAGAGAAGCGAGGAAAGGGGGACACCTGTGATGTGTCCTCTCTAACAGGAAGAGTCCTGGGCCTCTGAGACCCAGCTGAAGGAGAGGCACCAGGGACAGCCCAGGCCAATGACCCCACTGCTGTGGGCACTGGATTCCCCCTCTCAGGCTCTTCATGCCCTGTCCTCAGGAAGGCCAAGGGCTTACTAGCTACCAGGACCTGTGCATTGCCCATTAACAACCCTGGGAGCCAGGATGAGCCCCCATTTCACAGACAGAAACACTGAGGCTGGGAGATGATGGGGTCCAGGAGGGGTTCTGGAGCCCATACTCATCACCATCCCACCCAGCTCTTCTCCTACAAGGGCCTTACTCACAGCGGGCTCTCGCCATATCCACCTCCCCAAGGTGGGCCTCCAGCTCCTCTCCCCCAGCTCAGGGCCTCCATGTACCACCAGCCTACCCTCTTCCTTCACTCTGCCTCCCAGGGTTCAGGAGCCAGCGAAGGCCTGTGTGTCAGACTCCTGCATGGCCCACCGCCTCTTATGTTCAGCCCTCCAGACCCAAATGGTCCCAGAGCATCTCTCTTCTGGCATACACCCTCCCCCATTTGCTCTCTAGGCCCTACTTCCTACCTCACACCCTCGTGTGCAACCCCCTGGCCACCAATACCAAGCACAGGCCCTTGTCTAGCTCACTCCCCTCTGAGCCTTCCCAGGGCTGGGGCACCCCCAGGGCCTCCACAACACCCAGGTGGGAAGCTTACTTTGGGAGCAGAACCAGAATGAACTCGAGGGTCCAATCCCAAGTTGTAGGCAGAGAATTCGGGGAGCAATTTCACGGCCCATCCCCTCCCTGAGGCCTTCCCGGTTCTGACGAGTACAGGCAGGGAGAAGGCATGGCAGACTCTTCTGGAATTCCTCATGCCTACAAACATTACCAGAGGGCAGCGGTGACAGGGGTTGGAAATTGGAGGCTGGAGGGACCTGCCACCGAGAGGGGGGGTGAGAGCCCGCTCAGCACCCACACCCGTGGGCACGGCTGCCCTTGTCTAGAGCCACTAACTCAGCACAAGTCTGTGGCAGAATAAAGAGGGGAAAAAAAAAACACAAGAAGAGCATGGGGTGAAGGGGAAAGGGAGTTAGTTAAGTGTCTAATCTGGAAAAGACTTGCAAGGACAAGGGAGGGGGGAGTAAGTAAAACAAAACAAAACAAAACAGAACAGAACAGAACAGAACAAAACTAACCCCAAGCCCACAAAACCTCTCTCCTTCAGAGACTTGTCAAAGTTGACTTTTTAAAGCAGACACAGAAATAATACAGAAATTAGGGCACTTATGATGGAAGGTTATGGGGACGGATTTAAAATCATCACTCTCACCCACCTTTACTTATCAGTAAAAGTAAATACAATGCAGACCCGGGTCACAAAAGGCAAACAGGTAAAAAAGATAAAGAGATAAAGCAGCAGGAATCAGGACAAGAGCAGGTTGGACACCCGAGTCATAACCACGAGGGGAAGACTTTGTAAAATGGGGAGATCAGAAAAGGCTGGGAGCCTCGTGGGGGGCTGGTGAGGGCCGCCTGGGGAGCGAGCAGGCCGGCCGAGCTGCTGAGTGAGAACCAAGCCAGGGAAAAACAAGAAGATGGCGAGAATTTCCCAGCAGGCTCCCACAGCCTCCGGCAGAGAAAGAGGCCAAGCCACCTACCTCCTCTGCTTGCGAACAGCTCTGGCCTGTTGCTTAGGGGAGAAATGTGAATAATGCAGGCCTGGTCCCAAGCAACAGCCGGGGCTCCAGGGTCAGGGAAATGCTGTCTGGGTCCCTATGAGCCCAGAAACAATACTCTGCAGGGCTTGGAATCTTTGACAGTGCCCCCTCCTGTAAGCGTATGATTAAGACCTCAGTGAGAGGAGGGCTAGCTCACTGACCTCCCCAGAGTGCACAGGAGGGCCGTGTTTGAGAAAGCCTGGCCCCTGGCGTAAAGCACAGAATACAAGACCCTTCGCCTGTGACCTTACTTGCTGGTGGCATCAGCTCAGCATTTTGGAATGCAGGTACCCAGGGCCATCCTGCCTGCTGAGGACCAAACATGCTGGTTTCTGCATCAGCAGGCGGAGGCGCGGGGCAAGGAGAGGAACCAGGATGTGGCTCTCCTTCTCTAGGGTCCCGCTGGGGTTAAAGATAAGAGTAAGTTCCTTCCTCGCCCTTCTTTTTTTCCCAAGAAACTCTGAATCTGTCACATAAGCCATAAAGAGAGGAGCAAAACAATCCCCTCTCCCAGGAGCCCGGGGCCTACAGATAGAGGCAGGAAAAAGGCAGGGGGCTGTCCTGTGGTCCCGAGCTCTTGCTGGCCCAATGGGGGCAGAGCGGGCAGAGAGCAGGATGAGGTGGTGGGAGGTGAGGCAGAGCTGGGGCAAGGTGTCCAGCTGGATGCAGTGCTGAGCAGGGCTGGGGAGGGGGACTTGCCTGTGAGTCTGGGTTAGTCATCAAGACAAGGAGGGGCCAGGGGAGGCACACTGGGCTGCCAGGCCCCTTGTCACCTGCCTCCACCAGACTGGCCAAACGTGGCGCATGGACCATGGCCTTCCGGCTCCCGGAATGCTGCCGCCCTGCACAGCCCATCAGCCGGCAGCCAAGGCAGCGGGAATAACGACAATCCCAGCTAGCACCCGCCAGCAGCCCCCCGCTGCCCGCACCCATGGCACTCTCCCTGCTACTCCTCTTCCCCACTCCCAGCAACCTGCTGTCATTCTCCCCAGGTAGGGGTCATGACAGGTGGGGGCTACCAGTGGGGAGAGAGAGCAAAAGAACCAAGTGACTCGTTCGAAGTCCCTCGATGGGGTTCACGCTGGGGGCTCACCCACCCACCCCTCGCTGGGTCACCAGCCTGGGAATTCAGTCTCTCATGGCCTCTTCTTCCATCTCTGTGCCCATCACCCTGTTCCAGCCCCTCACCTCCCTACTTCTGTGATTTGCCTTGTCGAATCCCACTTTGGCCCCACCCCTACCCCAGACCCTCTGAGCCAAGCCCTGCTGAACTGCGACACCTTTGGGGTCCAGCGCACTGCCTTCCATGTGCTCGATCCCAAAGAAAAAAATATTTATTTTCCTCTAGTTTATCGGTTTTGACTCATAAACTCAACTAACGCATATTTGTACAACTGGCTTTTTCTTGATTAAAAAAAATTTTATTTATTTTAGAGAGAGAGGGAGCATAAGCAGGTGGAAGGGCAGAGGGGGAGAGAGAATCCTCAAGCAGCCTCCCAGCTAAGGGCAGAGTCCAACCCAGGGCTCGATCCCAGGTCTGAGCTCATGACCCGAGCTGAAATCCAGAGTCGGCCGCTTAACCAACTGAGGCACCCAGGCGCCAACTGCCTTTTTCTAGATGGTACAGACAAAATACTTGTTGAGAGTCCTGCTCAACTTCAGAACCCAGGAGTAAGGCAGAAGACAGCAATCCTTAAAACTGTGTCATCGTTACAACAGTATTGCCTTCTTTATTAAAAGCTTTTCTGTAAATGGAGAATCTTGTTTATTCCTAAGTAACCACTGCGAAGAATATGGTGTCAATTTTCCAGATCTTTTCCTACACATATATCTTTTTTTCTTAAAAAATGTAGCTAAAATACACGTGACATACAGTTTATTGTTCTGCCCGTTTTCCCCTCTCCAGTTCTGGGGCATTAGGTACATTCACATTGTTGGGGACTCACCACTTTCTACAGGCTTGACTTTCTCAACTAGATGCTCTGCTCCCTGAGTCAGGAAGCCCACCCCTCTGTGCATGGCAGCTGGCAAGTGTGACGGCAGAGGGAAGATGCAGGCTGCCTTCTGCCACTGCCAGTGGGTGGTGTGGGCTGAGATAAGCACCCTGAGGCCTGACACCTTCAAAGAGGAAGTTAGGATATTCTGGGGAGAACCCCGATCGTGACCGTGATCAGAGGAGAAAGGTTTTAAAGGCAGGGATGGCCTCTGGCAGTATCTGAAAGGAATTCTACAAATGAACTGGTAAGGAGGTTTACAGCTTTCAAAGTGGTATTTGGAGTGGTATTTGTTTTGTTACCTCTTGCACAACTCTCCTGAGAATAAGCTGTTAGGCCACACCGCAGATGAAGAAATATTCTCTGGGAGGGTAAGCTGTCTGCCTAAGGTCACACAGGTAGGAAACGGCAAAGCCGGACTCACAGAAGGTCTTCTGACACCTTTTGTCGCTTCCGGCTTGGTTACAGGAGGGAAAGAGTGAGATCAGACAATAGGACAGATATGGCCACGAAAGCCAGAAGTAAGGGGCGCCTCAGTGATGCAGTCGGTTGAGCGACCGACTCTTGGCTTCAGCTGGGGTCGTGATCTCAGGGTTGTGAGATCCAGCCTGGTGTGGAGCCAGACACTAGGCTCCGTGCTCACCCGGGAGTCTGCTGGGGTTTCTCCCTCTCCCCTGTTTGCTCACTCTGGCTTTCTCTCTCTCTCTCTCTGAAATAAATAAATCTTTAAAAAAAAAAAAAAAAAAGGCCAGAAGTGTGCTAAAGATGACCTCACAGAGCTGGCCTTACATTCTATCTCCCTTGGTGGGAGTATAGCTCTGCCCACAGGCCTTGCCCCAGGAAGTACCAGGTGGACATGTGTCACTCAGGCCATGTGTCCTGCTGCGTGGAAGGCTGTGGGGGAGGAGTCCATCACTATCAACTAGTCCTGGCTGTGTGTTAAGCCCTGCATTAAAATCTCTAGAACTGGGTGCCATTTCTCCCTACTGCACAGAGGTTAGAAGGCTTGCCTGAGGTCACACAACAACCAGTGGTGAAGTCTATTACCTCCCTGCCTGAAATTCCTATCACACACCTAGGGCTGAAAGGGCAGCAGCCCAAGCATTCGCTTTCACTAAAACACTCGCTTTAAATCACTTGGACGGGGGCCACGGGCGGGGGCAGGCCGCGGGGTAAGGGCACGTGGCAGAGATGTGGACCCGCAAAGGTGCAGGGGCTGGTGGGGTAGGTGTCAGGGCAGTGGGCCCAGCCCAGATGCTCCTAAGAACAGGGGCTCGGCCACGGGCAAATGGGGGTACGTCGCCCCTCAACATCCATTCTGCAACACCGCCTTCGGTTCCCACCTGGTCTTCGGCTTGGCCACACCCCCGCCGGCCCCTGGCCCCCCAGGCCTACACCCTTGCCTCCCTGGCCCTCCAATTCTCTGCCTCGGGTTCCTCAGGTCTTTGGTTACTCCCTCCGTTCTTCAGTCCCCCACTCTGCCCCTGAACCCCTTGGATCTTCCCGTCTCGGCCTCCCTGCCTCCCCAGCCCCCCTATTCCGCACCCTCCGGTTTCTCAGCGCCCCGTTTCACCCCTATACGTCTCAAGTCCCCACCTGAGCCTCACTCCAGCGAGGTCAGCCCCCCGGTCCCATGCCCCGGGCCTCCTCACCCCCGGGAACCCCACAGCCTCACCTGCTACTCCGCGGCTCCCTGCCCCGCGAGCCGCTCCCGGCCGGCCCCGCCCACTTCCCGTCCCCAGCCGCCTCGGGCTCCGCGCAGGCGCAGTCGGGCCGAGGACGGGCGGGGTAGGGCCTCTGCTGCCCCCTGGCGGCCTCACGGCCTTTTCGTTACCGGTGGAGAAGAGCTGCGTTCCTCCCAAAAAGGGTCGCGCGGCGACACGGTCCCCATCCTGGGTTCTGGAGCAAAACGTGTGATCACTGGCGAACTGCTTCCCTTCTCAAGCCTCGGGTGGCTGGGTAGATGGGGAAAGCAATCCCTATCTCACAGCGCCCAGATATTAAGCAACATGTGCTGTGGGCAGCTGGTGAGCTGCAGAGGCAGGCACATACAGACCCAGACTGCCCCAGGGCCGGTGGGCTATCAGGGGAGGAGGCACAGCCCCTGGGGGCCCAGCATACTTTTGGCGGTTGTGTTCGTTTCTTATTGCTGCTATGACAATTACCACAAACTTACACAAATTTATTATTTACAATTCTTTTTTTTTTTTTTAAAGATTTTATTTATTTGACAGAGAGAGATCACAAGTGGGCAGAGAGGCAAGCAGAGAGAGAGAGAGGAGGAAGCAGGCTCCCGGCAGAGCAGAGAGCCCGATGTGGGACTGGATCCCAGGACCCTGAGATCATGACCTGAGCTGAAGTCAGAGGCTTAACCCACTGAGCCATCCAGGTGCCCCTATTATTTACAATTCTGGAGGTCAGAAGCCTGCAAGAGATGATGGGCTGTAAATTTGAAGTGTTGGTGGGGTGCGTTCCTTTCTGGGGGCTCTAGCCAGGAATTGTTCCCTTGCTTTACTGGTTCCTAAAGACTGCCCATTCCTTGGCTTGCAGCCTCTTCCACGTTCAAAGCCAGGAACATCTGGACAAGTCCTCCTGCTGCCACCTCTCTGGTCCTCTCCTTGGATTCCCTGTTCCATTTTTAAAGACCTTTATGGGGGCGCCTGGGTGGCTCAGTGGTTAAAGCCTCTGCCTTCCGCTCAGGTCATGATCCCAGGGTCCTGGGATCGAGCCTCACATCGGGCTCTCTGCTCAGCAGGGAGCCTGCCTCCTCCTCCTCTCTCTCTCTGCCTGCCTCTCTGCCTACTTGTGATCTGTCTGTCAAATAAATAAAAATCTTAAAAAAAAAAATAAAGACCTTTATGATGCCACTGGGCTGCCCAGATGAGATAGGAAAATCTCAGTATTGTAAAGTTAGATGATGGGGTGCCGGAGTGGGTTGAGCCGGAGAACCCTTGGTTTTGGCTCAGGTCATGATCCAGGGGTCCAGGGATCTAGCCCTGCTGGGAGTCTGTTGGAGATTCTCGCCTCTCCTTCTGCCTGCGGGCACTCTCTCTCTCTGATGGATAAATCTTTTTTTTTTTTAAGATTTTATTTATTATTATTATTTGACAGAGAGAGACACAGCGAGAGAGGGAGCACAAGCAGGGAGAGTGGGAGAGGGAAAAGCAGGCTTCCCGCTGAGCAGGGAGCCCGATGTGGGGCTCTGTCCCAGGCCCCTGGGATTATGACCTGAGCTGAAGGCAGCCGCTTAACGACTGAGCCCCCAGGTGCCCCATAGATAGATAAATAAAATAAGACAGATAAATAAGATAGATAAACCAATCTTTAAAAAAAAGTTAGATGGGGCGCCTGGGTGGCTCAGTGGGTTAAGCCTCTGCCTTCGGCTCTGGTCATGATCTCAGGGTCCTGGGATCTAGTCCCATATCGGGCTGTCTGCTCAGCAGGGAGCCTGCTTCCCCCTCTCTCTCTGCCTGCCTCTCTGCCTACTTGTGATCTCTCTCTCTCTCTGTCAAATAAATAAATAAAATCTTAAAAAAAAAAAGAAAAGAAAATTTAAAAAAAAAGTTAGATGATGTGACACCTACATTCTGTCTGCAACCCTGGTTCTCCTTTGTCATCCAACACACATTCCAGGTATGAAGACCTGGACATCTTCGGAGGGGGCATATTTTTGCCACCAAAGAGGCCCATGAAAACATTTTGTCTTCGAGCTAGAAGAAATAAATAAATTTTGAGATCAAAGGACATGTTTTAACATACAGTATTAATATAGTCATCTTTATATTAATGCAGTTGTATGGTATAATTAAAAAAATTAAAAACATTTTATGGAAGTAGGGCCCTCTAAAGCCGTACTGCAGCCCTACCTCCTTGACTTTCAGGCCCACATATGGGGCTCTGTTCTTCCCAGGAATCACAGTCTCCGGGATGCTTCACTAACAGGAGGGGTTTAGGAAAGCAAGGAACCTTGGAGAACTAGCAGCTGGCTGATGTGAAAGGAAACCATTTCGGGTAGAGGCAAGCCTGGAAGGCAGGGAGTATTTAGGCAGAGAAAGCAGGGTGGGACAGAGGCGCTGGCTCACGTCATTCTCCTACTTACACCTTCTTAGATCCTATAACCCCCTGTCAGTGTGATGACCCCAAGCAAGGCTTGAGGTTACTTTTTTTTTTTTTTTTTAAGATTTATTTATTTATTTGACCGACAGAGATCACAAATAGGCAGAGAGGCAGGCAGAGAGAGAGGGGAAGCAGGCTCCCCGCCAAGCAGAGAGCCTGATGTGGGGCTCGATCCCAGGACCCTGGGACCATGACCTGAGCCGAAGGCAGAGGCTTTAACCCACTGAGCCACCCAGGTGCCCCTTGAGGTTACTTCTTATGACTTGTCCTACCTTGGGCATGTTCCTTAGCTCATCTGAGCCTGTTTCCTTATCAGGAAAATGGGGACTGTAACAACCAAGCTATCTCACAGGGTCGTTGTGAGACCCTGCATCAGTGTTTTTCAAAGTCTGTCCAGACTGCCGGCATCAGGATGACTATGAGGTGAAGTTTGAGAACTAGGGCACAGGTGAAGTGGTACTTGGCACAGGCCCTCCTGCACGGTGAAATGGGGTGCCTGTGAAAGCTGGGGTCCCTGCGGACCTCCTTAGCGAGGGCCTACATTAGATTCTTTGAAGCACTGATTGCATTCAGTGTTGGTGGCTTAGAGATAACAGCAAAGTGAGGCACTGCCACTTGGCCTGGAGCTGGCCCTTTAGGGGAACTAGGCCAAGGCGTTTCCTGTGAGATGACTTGTGCCCTGTGGCTTCTGGCAACCCCTCCCCTGTGAATTCCATCACGCCTCAGCTTCTGGCTCTTGGCTTTCACCTTTGTGAAAGGAATCTTTCCATGTCATCCACCCCACCCAGCCACCGCCTTCGAGCTCTGCCTCTCTTACCGGGCTGCGCCCCTGGCGGAGGTGAGCAGACCACACGGAGCTCCCAAAGTGTTCAGCCTGGGTTTTGCTACTGTCTCTGCCCCCTTTGGCAACCCCTTCCTTGTCCCCACATGTCCATTATTCTGAAACCCCACCCCAAACCCTCTACTCCCTCTGACACGACCTCAGGCGTCTGGGGATGGTAACACCTAACCTCCTCCTATCTTCCTGCCCCGCCCCTTCTCACTTTGCCAGACCCATTGTAGACATGGGTCGACACAGGTCTAAATGGGGTGGTGACATTGCTCTTGGGTTTTCGAACCATCAGCCATGCTGTGACCTTGGAAAGAAGGGACAAACCCTCACCCCTGACTTTCGGGTCTCCCGCTTGGCTTCCCATTGCCGGCAGTGCCGCTTTCTCCAAGGGGGCCCGTGGAGCATCTTGGCCGCTGGTAACTGCAGGTCTGCGGTGGCTTCTCCCATCTAGCAGCCCTGGAAGGTGTGCCGCACTCGACTGAGCAAACGCACATGAGGCACATAGTGGCGATGTGCACCAGAGTCTCGAAGTGACAGGGATGGATGTTGTCCAGGGCAATTCAGCGGCACAACCAGGCCCTGTTTCCGTGAGTCATGCTCGAAGGCCTAGTCTGAAGGAGTTCTGGCCCCCAGAGCAGGTCAGCCTGAAGCTACAGACCTCCTTGACCTCAAGGGCAGAAGGTGCAGTCCTAAGGAGCACAGAAGGCTGTTCCAGCCAGAGCGGGCCTTGTCTCTTCCTCTCCTCCTGGCTCCTGCAGCCACGCTGGAAGAGTTGTATGCTGTTGGATGATTCGAGATGATGGGACCCAAAAGGTAGACTCCAGCTTCGAATGCTAAGGAGATTCACACACAAGGGACAGTTGCAGAGAAAAATGAACGAATCCTTTATGATTAGCCCTGCTTGGGGCTGAAATCTCAGTGCAGGATCCTGGTAAGGAATACGTAGTTTGGGTTTAAAGCCTAAGGTACAGTCTCTGCCCTACCGCAAGCCCCTCTGGCCATCCACCTGGGCTGTGTGTGTGTGTGACAGAGAGAGAGAGATCCCAGAGCAGAATGGAGTTGGGTCACCCTCCCATGGAGAAGGCCCTGGGTCCACTTGCTATGTGATGGGCTGGCAGAGCAGCCACAGCCCTGTGCCAGGGACACTATCCACTAGCAGATGTGGCCTTGCTGGTGCCCCCCGAGTCTGGTTCTAGCAAGAGGGGAGGTGGGGAGGAACACAAGCATTCCGAGTGCCCCCCCTTCCCCTGGGATACCATCCCACCCAGCAGCTTCCGGGGAGTCTGCTCTCAGGTCACGTCGTCATCTCCCCGGCTCACTGCATATTTTCTTTGAGCTTCTAGAGTTCTTTCACGGTGTTCCTGGGACACCTGGGTTGTTCGCTGGGGCCTCCCAAAAGAGGGAGCCTGGAGGGTGCAGCACTGGCTTGGAATGCTGGGCCGTCACAAGTTTATTGATGGAAGCTCTTCCCAGAGCCTTGTACGTTCCAGTGTGGACTGTGAGTTTGCTGCCCAGATAGGGAGTCCACATGCAAAACGTCCCTGACCTGTCCCTCACAGAGGTGTAGTACCATACTGCTTGGAAAGCTGTTCTATCTACCACCTCCCTGCAGGGGCTGGAGCAATAAAGGGGCATGGGAAGGATGGCAGGTGGGGCACAGCTCACAGGGCGGTTTGGCTGATGGGTTCTTTCCTAAATCGGACAGATGGTTTCTGTCCGACAAATCGCAGATGGCTTCTGTGGGGTCCCTCTGGTTCAGCACAGCACCCACACCCAGCTCCTCCTAGGAAGTGGCTGGCCTGCCTCTGTCTGGGACAATAAGGGCTCATGGGAGAGCAAGAATCAGGACAGGCCCTGGGAGGCCACAATGGTTGCACGCACCACACACAGGCCTGCTCAGAGCCACCCTCTGACCCCAAACAGTGGGCTGTGGGGATGGCCAAGGTCTGGTGAGGACTTCTTTCAGCCCTGCCTCCTTCCACAGGTGGCCCTCCTATGACACAGGCCTGGGAAGACAGGCAGTTGGGGCCCTTCTTTCTTCCTTGCCTTGCAGGGAATGCCTCCTGCAAGGAGGGGACACCTCCTACTTGTGCACACAGCTACCATGCGTTCCCACACGTGCTGAAGTAAGATGTGAGCCTTGGACTGGGCTCGATCCCCCTTTCTACACTCGGTGGCCTCCCTATGGGCAGCACCGGGCTGTGGGCAGAGCAAGGGTACTCAGGAGGTGTGTGCAGAATGGAGGGAGAACTGGGACAAGGATGCTGGGAAGGGCAAGGAGGAGATGGGCAGGGAGGACCCCATAATCCTCGGGCGCCAGTGAAAGGTCCCGAGCCGCTTGCTCTGGAGAAGAACAAAATGCATTTTAATGATTTCTGCAGCCCACAGGACACCCATGTGGGGCCTAGCGAGGGATGGCAAGGCCATCACACAAAGTAGGCGGCCAGGGCTGACATCTTGTCCTTGGGCCGCCTGGCACTGGGCTTGCCAGGGGGCCGCCGACCCCGGGCCCGCCCTCGGCCCTGCCTCCTCCCTGGGCCGCCGCGGTGCATGGGGTGGCAGGAGGCTGCATGCTTCAGCTCCACGAGCTCCTGGAAGATGGGGTCGCAGAAGACACAGCCCGTGTGCTGTGTCTCGTCGCCCGGGAGTGGGGACTTGGCCTTGTTGAAGTCCACGGCGAGCAGGGCAGCCTCGCAGGTGCGGCAGGTGTCGGCGGACACGCGCACACGGTAGGCATTCTCGAAGCAGTGTGCCACCACATTGCACTTGTTGCATGCCACCTTCCACTTGGGGCCCGAGGTGGGGTCCAGCACCAGCACGCCGCCCTCACAGCCCACGCACTGGCCGATGCCCAGCATGCTCAGCGAGTGCTGACACGTGGGGTGTGTGCACTCGTTGCAGCCCATGCCTGGTGGGGGGGGAGGGCAGCCCATGATGCACACCCCCATCTCCTCCCCCTTCCCCCCCAGGAGCCTCCTCCCAGGGTCTCACGGTCCGGAACCGTCATCCCAACAAGAAGTGTTCCTCTCGGCCTTGTTTATGCTGGCTCTCAGTACCTCTGCTGCCACTGCCCCTGCTTCTCTGCTTCTCTAAAACCTCCTCAACCTTCGAGAGCCAACCCCCCATCATTTCTAGAAGGCCTTCCTGGTGGCCTCCAGCCAGGTTCATCCCCCCCTTTGTTTTGCTTCCACAGCTCATTCCAAGCTCCAGCCAAGTGGCTCTTATGCCATAAGATTACACGGGGCCATTGGCCTCCCTGGAAGCTGCTGGAGGGCAGGGAAGGGCCTCAGTGATGCCAGCAGCTCAAATGCAGACTGTCCCTGCCACACAGGGGAGGCCCGAGTCAGGAGGGGTGAACGGAGACCCCTGAGGACTCCCCAGGCCTCCAGGTGAAGGTGGGTAGATGCCTCTCACTGTGCCTCATTCCTGTCTATGGCATGGGGTGATGACACAAGGGGCTGGGTGTGCTGTAAAGGACAGCATAGCCAAGGGCGAGCATGCTAGGCCCTGGGCCCCCTCTAGACTCTCGGTCCCACCTGGACACATGCTTCCCTTTGTCCAGTAATAACCGTGAGGAGACAGAACAGTGGTAGACACTGACTGAGAGCACACCCCCTTGCCAGGAGGGGTCCCCCAGATGGCTGCATCCTCTCACTTGGGAGAGGGCACAGCACGCCTGCTGCCCAGATCCCGAACGAGCTGACTATAGTTGCCCAGTCGACTCTGACCGGCATGGAGAGAGGCAGACAGCTGGGCCACCTCAGCAGGGCCCAAATCCACCCCAGGTCTCCTACTCCCACACTGGTGTGGGGGCTGGGGCTGGGGCAGGGCCCCTCAGAGACCAGCATGGTGTGGGGCCGGGGCGGGCCCCAAAGAGGCACTATGGACACCCAGGGGGACAGGCCAGCCTGTCTCTGGAGGGAGCGGCCGAGGCCCAGAGACATGGCACTCACCTTTCTTCATGTCTCGGAAGGGTGGGTGGTTGGAGCAATAGGGGCACAGTGGATAGCTCTTGCCCCGAGAGCCCGATGACCACAGGACCAGCTCGAAGTCATCCAGTGGGCACCGGAGCTCCTTGTAGAGCTTGATGGTGCCGTTCTGGGGGAGCGTGTAGGTCTCGTCACAGTGTGAGCAGTGCAGGCGGCTTGGCTTGGCCTGAGGTAACACCAGTGAGGGGGTTTGGGGTCACTGAACTTTCGGGGTCACCCAACTTTCCTGCCCACCCTCATTCTCATGATACCGAAGTAACTGGTAACATGTAATCCACAATGCATGTAACATGTAATCTATTACATAGGACACACAACACAGCATATGCAACATGTAACAAGTCATGCACAATGTAATATGTGATACAGAAAATGTAACATGTAATACATAATATACAATATATCATATATGTCATATATATGATATATATCATGTATACGTTGTGTCATATATATGTCATATATATATCATACATACGTTGTGTAGAGAATATGTAGGTACTGTGTAGTACATAGCACCAACATGTAACGTGTAACACGATAGTGTAACTCTGTACGTAACAGAATGCAGACACATAATACGCGTGTTGTATGTAATAGGTAACAGGTCACACATAACACAAAACGTGGAATGTGTTGCCAGGCAACAATCTCTCAGGCAAGGACCCCTGGCCACGAGTCTCAGCACACTTGCTGCACGCATGAAGAAAGGCAGTTCTAAATCCCCTGCGTGTACACAAGTACCCAGGACAGCAAATAATGTTTTGTTAGGAAAAACCAGACAATGTGTTTAAGTGGCCTCACAGTGTACATGTCCCTGGGGTCAGGGGACACTATGGGTGTCTGTGGGCAAGGCCGCGGTAGGCCTCTCATGCTTGTGTGACAACCAGGACCAAGACCGTTATTCCCGCAGGATTGAAGATAAAGCAGAGGCTTCCACAGGTGGCAAGACTTGACCGAGTCTATGCCTGCAGGGGCCGGAGGTTAGAGGGGAGGCCACAGCCCTTCACCCCGCTTACCTGGATGTACTTCATAAACCGGTGGCACTTCCCACAGCGGGACAGGGGCTTGCCCGTGGCCGCCAGGGGCGAAAAAGACACCTCCATCAGCTCGTCCATGCCTGGGGGCAAGCAGTGCGGGGAAGAGTCACATCCTCTGGGCCCGGCAGCCCACCCGCACCTCAGGCAGGCGGGTGGAGGGGAGGTCCCCATGAGTGGGCCAGGACCTGAGTGTATGCGTCTCAATCCCCAAGGGTGCGGGGGGGTCACAGAAGGGCAGAGCTGCCGCCTCACTGGTCACCTGAGCCGGTGGCTTGTGTGCGGTGGTGAGATGCCTGTGCTTTAACCCCGATGATGACGACAGCCTGGCAGTGAGGCACCACTGCCTTGTCCTCCCAATGGAGCCCCAGAGTCTGGACCCCAGATCTGGACACCAGTCCCGCATGGCCATGGTGGCCCTGACCATGTAGAACTTCCCAGGGGTAGGGAAGAGGGGGCCTCACCGGCGATAGAGTCCACGAAGTAGTGGAACTTCCTCTTGAAGACGTCCAGTGTGTGGCCCAGGACCTGGCGGTAGTCAGCCTTGCCCTGGGCGATCAGGTTTAGCTGCTTCTCGACTGCACTGCGGATGGTGGGGAGCACCAGCTCTGCGTCTGCAAGGTGCGGCGGTGGGGAGGGGTCAGGTGCCACTGGGAGCACTCACATCAAGAGGTTGTGGCTGGCCCCCACCAGCTCAGCCTGGAGTCCCGTGACCCCAGGCCCTTCCTCATCTCCTACCCAGAAAATCCTGTGTGGAGTGGCCAGGGGCATCCTGTCTCTGGGACAGTGTCACAGTTCCTGGGAGTCCTGGGGCCAGGCCTGTGCCCCACCATCTCCCCTGGTCTCCTTGCAATCTCTCAGGGACAGAGCAGACAGCTCTGCAAGGAGGACCCAGGGCCCAGCTGGTCTGTGGGGAAGCACCCCTTGCACCTCCTCTTTTGGAACCTTTGCACTTGTCCATCCATCCATCAACAATATGGAGCACCCTGCTGGGAAACGTCCTCTGGTGGGGGCTGGTATAGTACCCTTGCAGTGGGAGGTAGGACCCTCCCACAGGGAGCCATAGCCGGCCAGACTCACCAATCTTGTAGTAGCCATGCACCAGGACGATGCCCAGGTTGGTGGGCTTGAGCCGGCGCCCACTCTCCACAGTGACATAGTTGCGTTGACAGATGTTGTTGATGTGCACAGGGATGCTGGCGTCCGTCCCTGCAATACACAGCAAGGCTCTGGAGTTCCTCAGCTTGCCCCCAACACGCTGTAGGCTCCACAACTGCACCCACCCCCCACGGGGCCCCCAGTTCTCAGCCCCTTCCCCTGTTTCCGGCCAGCACTGTGTGGGACACTAAGTGTGTGTTTCAAGAATGGTCTCGTGAATCCAAAGATGGTTCTCCCAGTGCCAGTGCTGGGGGCTTAATACCTGTCTACAGACAACAGAGGCTCACAGAGGTTAAGGAACTCTGCCAATGTCACGGGAGCTCATTCCACCTGCCCCTCACACCTGGGAAAGGTGACCGCCTCGGGCTCTCCCGCCTTGATTCTAAGATACCTGAGCCTTCTGGAACCAGGGCTCAAGACCCTGAACACAGAGGAACTCCCAGGCTTGCTGCCAGATCGTGCCCTCTGAAACCTGCTCAGGATCGCCCACTTTCTGGCTCCCAGGTGCCTCGTGATCAGTTTCCGGGGCGGGACCTCCCCTGGAGACTTCAAAGTCACCTGGCACTGCCAGATGCTGTCCTTACAGCTCCACCGTGCTGAGTAATCTCCTTAGATGGTGCTCAGAGGCTAACGGGATCACACTTGAAGGATAATGCTGGGACTGGGGTCTGGATCCCTTACATTCTTGCCACTGCTGGAGGGGAGAGCCTCTTTAAACAGCCCTGGGGGCCCCAAGTCAACAGGGCTGCTTTTGGCTACTGCCTGGTTCAGAAGGTCACAAGAGCCCTCTCCATGGACACAAACTCATTTTGGTCATGGGGTCTAAGGAGCCATGGATTTGTCAATGGAGAAGGACAGAGGATGCTGGGGGAGCAGCACCCACACCCCACAGGTCCTCTGTACCTGAGGACCCAGGGTAGGACCCACAGCAGGCACCATGTCCCTGGGAAGAAGCAGGTGCAGCTCTCCAGCTGAGGCCTCCACTGTCCCCAGAGTCCCAGCCTCAGGTGGGACGTCACCCGTCATAATTGTTGGTGACAGAGCAGAAGCCAGGTATAACAACTGGGATGCTCGAGGCCCTCCAGAGCCTGGTCAGCTGTGGGGCACATCAGGGACCAGGCAGCTCCCATCGGAGTGAACACTGCCTGAGGAGCTGGCCACATCCTGGGCGCCAATTACCAGGTGCTGGGCACGGAGGGGTCACGGAGCAGCTCTGGAAGCACCATCTCCTGGACCATGGTCCCAGGATGGGGACCCTTGGGCCCAGGGCCCAGGCGGACAGGTGCACCCACCGATGCCATGCTTCTCCATGAGTGTGATGAGCTCAGCCTCAGTCAGGTAGTCGGGCGGGCTCGTCTGCTTCTCCAGCAACTTTATCTCGCTCACAGGAAAGGTGTCGCCCCTCTGGCAGGTGGGCAGGCTCTCCTCCAGAGGCACGCTCTGCCAGGGCATGATCTCCGTGAAGCCTAGGGACACAAAATGCGACCACTCAGGGTCCTGCCCAGGCAGCCCAGGCCCGAGACACTGGGCCACCCTCTCCCGGAACGATGGAGAACATTCTGTTAGTCTGTGGAGGTGTGGGAGGAGCCACAGTGGGATGCGCAGCTGTACCTGGAGAGATGACAGTTTTGCCCGTGCAGGTGAAGTGCTCAGGCCCGATTCTGAAGGCGATGGTGCTCTGGAGGTACTTGCAGTCGTAGCTCACCGTGGCGATGAAGTGTCTGGTGATGTACTCATACAGCCGCCATGCCTCGCCCCCTGCAACACGCGCGGAAGCTTGTCACTGGCCAGGGACTGGTTCTAGGCCCCCCCCCCCTCCCACCAACAGCTCTCCCTTAGGCAGCAGGGCCCTGGCTGTTGGCACAGGATGGCAGGGCTGGCCTGCACTGACGGTCAAGAGCAAAGGAGGAAACACAGGAAGAGAAAGTGACTCTCCCCGGCTGCGGCGGTTCCTTTCCCACATCCACCCCCGTACTGACGTGGGACTGCACTTCAGGACCTGGCCGGTCTGCAGCAAAGGACTTACCACCATCACTTCAAACTCGGGCTGTGCACAGTGGCCAGTCTCTACGGGTACAGTTCTCCCCTTCCCTGCCTCCTCCCAGGACATAGGCCACCAGCACCACCTTGGTAGGCGGGGCCCTAGCACTCCCTGTCTTGGTCCTGGCCTGTTCTGTCCTGGCCCATCTGTATCCCCCTCCTGCTCCTGCCTCCTGCCAGCGGCCACTGCAGTCCTGTCCTGTCTCACAGCCACAGAACACAACTCTCAGGGGACCCCCTCTGCCACAGCCAGGGGCAGGTGGGGAAGGGAGGGAGCCCCCACATTGCCAATGGGGCCTGACGCCGTCCAAAGGTGCCACGTGACAGTAGCTTCGCACCCAGAAGCCTGGAGTGGGTATGTGTGCGTGTGTGTTGGGGGGAGTGTCCAATACCTAATTCGGCCTCAGTGGCAGACCTCATGGGGGTGATGGGGGGATGGTCACCAGCATCGTGGCCCTTCCGTGGCCGGTTGATACCTTCTGCTAATAAGCGCTTTACCTGAGTTAGAGAAGACAAGGTGGTGTGTAAGTCTGGACACAGCCGTCTTCCCACAGGGAGGGAGCCAGCACCAGTCCCAGGTTTGGCCAAAGCGCCTGGGCTGGGTCCCCAGACCCTGGCAACAAGCGTGCCCAGTGGCTCTGCTCACCGTGTCAGCCCAGTAGGGGTGATTGGCCTGTTGCCGCAGAGGGCCCTTCAGGTCGAAGTTCTCGGGGTAGTGGGTGGTCTCGGTCCGCGGGTAGCTGATATAGCCTTGTGTGTAGAGCCGCTCGGCGGTCTGCATGGCATGCTGTGGCCCCATGCCTGCAAGAGAGGGCAGGCTCAGCTGGACCGGAGTGCCGGGGATGGCCAGGCCCCTGCCCATGGGCCTGGGCACTCGGGCTCCCCACCCAAGGCGGCCAGGGCCTCCTGGTAGGTGAGGATGGCTCCGAGTGGGCACTGCAAGCACATGGAGCTACTGGCCAGGCATCTGTGCCTGGGCAGCATTCTCGAAGGCCAAGGTCCTGAACTTGTGAAGTGGACCTAGGATAGGAACGCTCCACAGTCCCACCCTCATGACATGGGCTATGCCGATTCAATGTGGGCTCCAGAGTGCTGATCTCGCACACTCCATGGAGCACCTGGGGTCTGCTTCGGGGTTGGCTGACGCTATGACAGCAGAATTAGCAATCGCCCCCCATTCTGAGCCACCTGGGTATTTCTGTCCTCATGGCACTCCGGGACCACCGAGGGATGGCTTATCCTCCTGCTTCTCCCTGACCAGCAGATGCTGGCCCTCAGCTGTCGGTCACTTGGTGTCATCACTGCCCTGAGGATCCCTGAAGGTGCCACTCTGCAAGGACACTGTCTAGGTTCCCCAGGCTGCAGAGGCTACCAATGCCTTGAGGCCAACAGCTGTCAGAGAAGGCTGACTTTCCAGTCCCAACCCCTTATCACTACCATGGAAATGAGGCTAAGAGAGATTACATCAACACTGGTCACATTTGTCTATGCAGGAGGTGGGTCCAGAGCGCCAGCCTCCCACTCGTGGCCTCTCCCCCTATATCAGGGAAGCTGCTCTGGGTTGCTAATGCCAGGATGCCCCTGTCGGGTAGTGGCACTCACTGCCTCCACTCTTGTGAGGGTGCACCATCTCAGTCATGTCATCCTCAGAACAAGCAAGCCCCTGCAATGGCCATGATGGCCGCCCTGGGTTCCTGTAAGGAAATCGAGGCTCTGGGACAACAAAGAAAGTAGCCAAGCTGAGATGGCACCAGAGTTTGGGTCCAGAGCTGGAACTCCATCGTCTAATGCCTCTGAGGGGACTCCACTGAGCCAGTGAAACATGAGGGCTTGCCCTGCAGGGGATCCCTAACCATGGGCTTCCATGTGTTCAACCCAGGCAGCAGCTGAGGAGATGTTTAGTAATACAAAATGGTCTGAGTTCTCCCCACATAAATTCAAAGAAGCTGCTGAATATTAACCAACAATCCTCTGAGAAGGGATCCTCTTGCGTGTTAGTTTGTTAATAGTTATTTTCACTCTGCAATTTAAGAAAAATGAATTCTGCATGAAGCTCAGATTCCCACGAAGCCTCACAGGATACTGCAGGTGGGCTGTTCCTTGACGCAAGTGAGCATGGGGCGGGGGGCACTCGGCACAGGTGAGCACAGAGCGAGGGGCCTCAGCATGGGGGAGCAGAGTGGGGGGCGGGGGAGGCACTTGGCATAGGTGAGCACAGAGCAAGGGGCCTCAGCAAGGGGGAGAATACAGAGGGGCCTAGGGGGCAGTTGGCACAGGTGAGCATGGAGGGGGCTACTTGGCATAGGAGAGCACAGAGCGAGGGGCCTCAGTATGGGTGAGCACACAGAGGGGGGGGCGGGGGGGCACGTGGCATAGGTGAGCATGGAGGGGGCTACTCGGCGCAGGTGAGCACAGAGCAAGGGGCCTCTGCAGGGGTAAGGACAGTGGGAGACTGGGGGGGCACTCAGCATAGGTGAGCGTGGAGGGAGAGTGCTGGTAGTAGTGGCGAGAGCATCAGCATTGGCCCCCATCCCCAGGCGCTGCACCAGGGCTGAACGGTGAGCCGTGGGCCCGTCCCAGGAAGTCTTTGGTGGGCTTTGAGGAACACCCCTACATACCCAGAGAAGAGCTTGCTACTCGCAGCATCTCCACAGTGTTCAGGGCGAGGGGCCGCTGCTTGGCCTTCTCTTTCCTGCTTGTGGCCTCCACCTAGAAGACAGCACCGTCAGGGATTCCGGTGGAGGGGAAGGATGCCGTAATAGAGAATCCGGCTGTGTGGGCAAAAGGTCTGGTTTCATTCACTTGGTCTCTCTGCTTCTCAATTTCACTCTTTACAGTGGTCTCAAGACTTGAATATTTATTTAGGCCCAGAAAAGGAAAAAGAAAAAAAAAAAAACTCTTTTCTAGAGAATTTCTAGGGAAAGAGAAAACTTGGAAGAATGGCAAAGAGCCAAGAGAAGGGGTTGTGAACTCAAAATCCTCCAGGAGCCAGTGGCAGCCAGGCGGCCCGGCCACGGGGATGGCAGGTGAGGCCTGAGCCAGGCCACAGAGCTCGGGCCCACCCCAGGAGCAGCTGCTCGCCCCTCGCTGCCCCCGAACATCCCACAAGGGCCTACTGGCATTGCCTCATCTTCCAGTTCGTTCCTACTGGCATTGCCTCATCTTCCAGTTCGTCAACAAAAGCTGCAAATCAGGACTTTTATGTGAAATCCTGTAATTTTCCAATTTTGGTAACTATTTTAAAATACTCGTAAACACCATGCAGTTTAAAGAAAATACTGGTCAGCTTCAAAGTCTGGGCTGAGCGGCTGTCAGAAGAGAGGGCTCTGTCTTGCCTGAGGCAAAAACAATCCAAACAACTCAAGTCCAGTGCCCTGCCCCTCCCAATCCCATGGAGACCCAGCCACAGGTCAGGACGGTGCCTTCTGAATTCTAGACCAACAAAAGTGGAGGCGAATTTAGGCCAAAATGGGTATGTGCATCAGGGGAGGCTGGGACCACTATGGGTGAGATCTGGAGAAGGTGGCAAGGGTCTCTTGAGGAACGTGATTGTGGATAAAGAATGAAGCAGCTTTGGAGAAAGCTCTGGAAGCCTGAGTCAACTGCAATAGGCTGAGCAGAGTGCACCCAAGGAAAGCTTGAAAAGTACAAGAGAAGGCTGCTGAAGGAGGCCAGGACGCACCTTCCCGACTCCGGTAGCTGGTAAGGCTGCGGGCTGCTGTGATGACGGTGGACCTGTCTCCACCCCAGGCAGCCAGCCCCTTGCCAGGTGGCATCACCCTCTTCCTAACAGCCAAGCATGTGACCCTCAAATTCAATAAAACCCTGAGAAAGAACCACAGCACCACAGAGGCCATGAAAGCTGACCGAAGTTGGGCTACCCCATGCTAGCTGTGTGACCCTGGGCAGGTCACACAGGTCCCGGGGGAGTTGTTAGCGCTCAGCATCACAGAAAAGGGACATTTGTGTGAAATGGAGTCCTGCCAAAAGGAGAGAATGCCCCTGGCAGTTGGTGGATGTGGGGCAGGGCCCAGTTCAGAGCAGGGGCACACCACAGTGACTGTGAGCATCAGGAACCATTTTTCTTTCCAAAACATGTCTGTTTCCGAAAAGTAGACCAAGACGGCACCCTAGTTCACAAGCTCCATTTCCAGCCAGAGGCGTCTAAAGGCCTCCTCCCACGCAGAGCAAACATGACATATGTGGGCGGGGAAGGCCCACCTGGGCTTCCTTCTCCAACTTTGTCATGTTTAAAAACATCTGGGCGATCTCCCGGTCGAACACTCGCACTCGGTCCCAGTCCAAAAGAAGAGATCTGTCTTTATCTGCATTAACCTGTAGGAAAAAGGATAAAAAAAGAAGACAGGAAAGAAATATCCAGCTGAGCCCACTGCCAGGGAAGGGAATTGAGGCAGATGAAGCTGCTCCTTGTCTGGGAGGATAACGGTCCCATCTCTGAGGTCTCACGGCCATACCTGCACAGGTGTGCCTAGGTGCATAGACAGGCAAGCTGAGACCCAGCCCAGCGAGGGAGGGCTGCTCTGATTCCAGGCCTCTCCCTTGAGATTAGGCTGGTGGTCTAATGATGGGAGCCCAAAGCTGAGGTGTCTTTAAGGAGCATGGGTACCTACACCTCAAAGGCTATCCCTGCCCACCATCTAATGCCTGGCCAACACTGGGTGTGGCCCTTCGGGGGGACCCCTGCCCTATGTCAACCAGACCAGCTCTGTATTATGTTTTAAATGTTACAAGCAGCTTACATGGAAGATTTTATTTGGAAAGAAGATTCTAAGACTTCAAAACATTTGAAGTCAGGGGCCTATGGCCCTCAGTTCAGACCTTGGATCTAACCATCACAGCTGATGGCCCCGAGGTATGACCTCTCCCCTCCACGCTGCCAAACCTGACTTCCTTCCTGCTTCTCTAAGTTCAATGCATCTAAGCCAATGAAGGCTAGGGTACCTTCTCTGGGCACCCTGAAGAACACTCTGGCCTCCCTCCTCTGTGCCCTTGGCCTTCGGGGCTTGCAGGGCTAGGATGATGATGGAAGACCCTCAGAGTCCACAGCCTGAACCCGGAAAGACCCAGCGTGCAGAGGGAAGGGAAAGCAAACCTTGGCCTGCAGCACCCAGTAGGTCTCCGGTTTGAATGACTGGATTTTATCATGTCTCTCCACACAGAAGCCCAGGGTAGGGGTCTGACATGGCCCAAAAGAGATGAGGGAGCTGTCCAGATTGCCATATTTTCCCTGGAAGTACTTAGTTTGAAACCTACAGGGAGGCATGGGACAGAGAAAGATATTCTGGTCATGGATTCGCTCAAGACACCATCATTAACCAGCCATGTGAGTCCAGCCTGGGGCCAGCTGGTGGCGGCGCCCTGCTCAGAAGACAGGGGACAAGGTGAGGACACACTCAGCAGCGGGCCTGAGGCGGCTGTGTGTGGGTAGAGAGGAATCACGTGTGTGTAGCACACCTGGTGTGGAAGGCAAGAGAGAAGAGCAGACACTGCACCGATCCTGGGGCTGGGAAACCCTTCTAGTCTATTCCATTCCCTCCACCCTCTCCTCAAGACCCACACCATGCAGACAAACACCCCGCTTGTCACATGGTGCCCTGTGTGGTCTAAATCAGCCAGACAGATGGCTTCCTTCAGGGTTTGTAGAATATTGGCGCTGGCCTAGTGCTAACCAAGTGCAGGGTGACCAGGGGGAACGGTGAGGCAGGGGCTCTGGCCATGGGGCGGGCAGCTGGCACCTGGTGAACGCACAGCCGATGCGCAGGTCCAGCTCTTGCCTGGCGTCCACCGAAAGCGCCTCGTTGTGGTCGGGCTCCCCCAGGCGGGCCATGGCGGCGCAGATGTCCGTGTCCGTGATGGAGCTGAACCTGGCCCGGAACACTGTCTTTTCGCCACCGTGGGCTGGATTCATGACAGGCAGCACGGCGTCTAGGACCTGGGGGAGGCGGCCCAGTGGTCACCCACCTCGGAGGTCTCTGCCTTCTGCTCTGCATCCCACCTGCGAGGCACGATTCTTCTCCCAGCCGAACCTCACCGCGTGGGACTTCCTCTCCCTCTTGCCAGCCCCTCCACCATCCCCTTCCCCATCCAGAAGTTTCAGTCTCTCCCCAGCACTCCTGCTACATGGCTTCTTTTCCTTCCACTGACAAACCTGTTCAAACACCCGCCCCTTACTACCATCCTCTCTCTCACCTTCTTTCATCCCAGCCAAACCAGGAAATGCTAATGCCACGGATGCAAGGGAGCTCAGTCACGAAATCCTCCCTGTTTGACCCATTTCCCTTCCTTCTAGAGGGCAGAGTGCTAGGAGGGGTAGATGGAACTTTTAAGAGACTGAAGAAAAGCCAGGGAAGGAAAATAGAATGAGGAGGAAAAGGCAGAGGGCAGGAGTGGGGAGGGCACAGGGGACTCCCAAGGTGGGAGCTTGTGGGGGGGCCTCAGGGCTGAAGTATAGCATAAGACCTGGAGCCAGATTCACCAAGAAGGCTGTGCAGTGGGCGGAAGCGGGGGGGTGTCACGCTGGAGCCTGGCCACGCTGCTTCATTATGAGAAAGAGGTGCCTTCGTTTCTGAGGCGGAGAAAGCCCCATGAGTTTCCATCCCCAGACGCAAAGTACCCCCCAGGGGAGAAGCAGCCCTGTAGGGGAGGGGCTGGGAGTGGAGTGTCTGGGAAGGGACAAAGCATGATCATGTTTATTGAGGATGCTGTGCTGGAACACGGGGTGCCCTGAGCTCCCTCTGTCACACAGGAAGCGTTTCCTGAGCCCCAAGGTGTGCCAGGCCCCAGGTGAGAGCTGGGGTGCAGAGGCAGGAGGGTGAGTGGCATCAGAGGACACCTGCAGTCAAGTTAGGACCCGTGTGAGGGCGCCACACCTGCAGCCGAGGCATACAGGGAGGTTGGAGACAGAAGGCTGGAGGGCATCTTGGGTGGGGAGTGGACGGTGAAGGCCAGAGGTGAGAAAAGGAGTGAGGAACGTAGCCAAGTGGCAACCAGCCTTGGCCGAAGGTCCCTGAGAGGTGCCCAGTAGGCTGGGATGCTGAAAGCCACCCCCCTCCCATCCACCTAGAAAATTCTGCCCTTTCTGTCTGCTCACACAGTGGGCCCCAGCAGGGGAAGTAACACCCCTTTGCCCTTGGTAGAGTCTGTAAATTTGGAAGTGTCTATGCAATTTCCAAAATAAAGGAGGGAAAAAAAAAAAAAAGACATTTTGAAGGCAATATCATGGATTCCTGGCCACAGCCCCAGGAATGGGGTGACTGCAAATACAGTCAGCGGGAAGACCAGAAGTGAGGACCGCAGTGGGTCCCCCTCTCACCTCAAAGCAGATGTTCTCCCCCTCCTTGTCGCAGTCCAGCCACAGCACGATGTAGTCGCAGCCTTTGCCCTCCACCTGCCGCATAGCACACAGCCACTGGCACCTCCATGGCCCGGCCCACACTGTCCACCCACCGTGCTCCCTCCTGGCACGTGAGTCCTGTGGAGCAGGACGGGTGCCCAGAACAGGGCGTGGGCTGAGCAGATGTGCTAGCCATGGTTAGGCTGCCTTTGCCACTCAGAGAACTTCGCTCAGAATTTAGTGTTTTGGACACAAAAAGGTTATAAATGCAATATGATCTTAACCCCAAAAACTGCTCGGGGAGAGGGGTGAAATGAAATAAGCCTAAAGGTTAATGGGGGTTGTCTTAGGCAGTGTGATTCTAGATACATTTTTCTTCCCTCTACTTTCTAATATTTTCCACAATATGTATGCATTTGTTTTAAAACTAGGAAAATCACCAGCACCACCAAACAATTTAAAAAACAGAATTTCTGCTCTCCAGGGCCGAGTGAGAGGCCTGCCCAGGTGGGCCTGTGGGTGGTTCTAAGGCCAGGAACAGGCCTGAAAGGTGCCTCGTGGGCCAGCAGGGGGCGCTGATAGAAATTGCTGGGAGGCCGGCCCTGGGTATCCAGCAAAGGCCTCCAGGTTCCTGAAAGGGGGAAGGACTCAGGTGCCCGCCTGCACTGCGGGGAGGCCAGGACCGAGACTTCCCAGGCCCCACCGCCCCAGTCCACCGCACACACCTGCAGGAACTTCACCATGTTCAGCTTGGGGTTAGCTTCCTTCTTCTCTGTCGGGGCTTGGCTGAACAGCTCTGCGGGGTCCACCTTGTCCCACTTGTTGTACTTTCCTACAAACATAGCCACGGTGACATCTGAATCACACTTCCTGGCTCACAGAGCTTGACCTCTGCAATGGTCATAACCCCAGGAGGAGAGGGAGGCTTGGAAAACAACTAGAGGCAGACCTGGGCCTTCGTTCCTCCAGGCCGCAGAGGGGAAACCACACCATCGCCACCCACAGGAGCCACCCCTGGGCAGGGCCACCGCTGTCCCAGCCTCACTTCAGGACATGACCTGTGGCTGGCAGCACCATTCCTGGGCTGGCTCACTTTGCCAGAGCACCGAACCATACCACTCATACTTCGGCCTTCTCTCCCAGCCTGGATTTCTGCAAGTCTCCCCCCACCCAGCACGAGACGGCACACAGGACAGGTGCTCAGGGGATCCCTGTGGGGGATCAATCTTTGGAGCCTCATGACTGGTACCTCCAACCACTTCTCCATGCAGGGCTCATGCCTGCATGCTGAGCAACCCCATTTCATACAGCCTGGGAGAACCGGGTCAGACAGAGTCAAGTTCAAATCCCAGCTCCCCGCCTCCTGGCTGGTGATAAAACTCCGGAATCTAAATGCTTGGCCACACAACTGAATCAATGTCATTGTTGTTAATGAGCAGCAAAAAGTGTTGAGACTTTGCTGTGTGCTAAGCTCTCTATCTTCACTGTCACACTGAGTCCTCAAACAATCCCGGGAAGTAGATGGCTCCTTTGGAAGACCCACTTTACCCGTGTGGGACAGACACTCCTAGGGGCCCCGGTCCCAGCCCGTGAGCCTCTGGAGCAGGGGTCAGAGCCCAGGCCAGACTCTTGTCAAGCATAGGACCCTGCACCTGGCTGTTGGGTCACTGAAGCGGGCTCTTCCAAGGTGACAGATAGCAAAGATAGAAGGATGACAATGACGGCCACTGATTGGCCACCGGACAACAGTCACATTCAGCAGGAAGCATGTTGCAAATGCCTGCGTGCACCAGGCCCCCCCGGAGGTGGGCACTCACTGTCTCCAGGAAGCACAGGAAGGAGCACAGGGCATGCAGTGACTAAGGACTCTCTCTGGGATGGGGATCCAGGGGGTGCTGAGCTCCAAAATGTGGGTTCCGGGCACCTCACCCAGGGACCCTGGGTCATCTCTCCATGATCTACTGGCCTCAGGACTCATGGGCTCTGCATGAACCCCTCTGCCTGGAGCCCTCCCCTGGCTCCAACTAGACCCATGGCAGCACTCCGCAGGGCCTCCCTCCGCAGGATAGGAGATGAGCAGGGCCTTGGGGGCTCACCTAGGAAGTCCAAGGTCATCACGTGACCGCAGACAGATGTCATCTTGAAGCGGACGGCCTGGCCAGCGAAGGTCCCGCTGTACTCGTGCACCGAGCATGTTCCGTTCAGGCCTTTGTGTGAGGACATGTTTCCTGCAGGGGAGGAGCACGGTGACGGCCACTCCGACAAGCCACAGCCACTGAGGCGGCCCCATGCCCTTCCCCAGGGCAGTCAGTGATTATGGTCCCCAGCCACTGCACGTAACTGAGTGCTGGGCGATGTCGTGGCTTCTCAAGGGAAATGCAGTTTGCAGTAACCAACCAACACAGTGTGCTCCCATGCCGAGCCCTGGGCAGGCTCAGGGCCAGGAGCACCCTCTCTGAATGCTCTCGAGATCGACACTCTTGGGCCCTTCCCTGCATTTCTGCCTCACTTCTTTCCAACTTTACTTGAAGGCCTCTGGGGATCTCCTCATTATCAAGTCCCATGGTGTCTTTTCATGCTCCCCACTGAAAGCCCCTCGGCATCTGGGGACCCAGCACTTCTCAGCTCTCCCCTTCCCTTCAGAGAGATGCCAACCCACTGTCCTACCGTGGTCGTGGTACGTAGGTACCACTTCTAGGTACCCAGCACCTGGGCACCCTTCCTACCTGGACAGAATCCAGAGATAGGAAGGGAAGCAGCACCCCACCCACTGCCCCAGTGGCCAGAGCGGGGCTAGTGCCCTGGTGTCCCAGGAGGACCTAGACGAGGATCGGTCTGGTGGCTCCTCTCGAGTGACATGAAGCACAGAGGTTGCAGCTGCAGCACTTGAGGGCAGGGGCAAGGGTCCTGGGGTAACGGCAGTGAGTGCGGCATGGCCACAGAATTAGACTGGGGTCTAAGATCGGTGTCAGACTTAGACCAGAGTGGGCGCCTGGCTCTGTCTTCTTCCTTCCAGTGAATTCTCTCTCTGCGTAAGTTACCAGGGCTACTTGCTGCTTATGACCAACAACCGGACAGGCGCACTGCTCTTACAGCGGCTTACCTGGTGCCAAGCTGTGACCAGGCTGCGGCCCGGGCATGCAGGTTCTGGGAGTCCCAGTCCTGGCCCACACCGGCTGTGCCATAAACGCAACCTACAGTGATAACACTGAGATGCTGCATTGGCGCCTGCGGTCCTGCAGCACATCAGCTCCAGGGCCTGGGTCACACTTGGGGAAAAGAAGGAAAGGACCGTGCCCCACCCCCACCCCGAGGGCTGTCCTCCCTACCTCGAGAGAGGATTTTAGCAATGGACTGGGCCAAGGATGGCTTTTCTGCAACCATGAGCACGGTCCTCATCTTGTCTTAAGGCCGTCAGGGGCTTCGGCCCTTCACACGCCAGTTTCAGAGAGATGGCAATGAGGTTCAGAAACTGCTCTTCTGTGGCTCAACGCTACTGTCAATGCTGACTCCTGGTGAGAAGACAAGACCCTGAAAACAGAAATGCTTCTAATGGAACCTCTACCACTAAGAAGGAAACTCACTTTAAAAAAAGGAAAAAAGGGGGCACCTGGGTGGTGCAGTTCTTGAGCGTCAGACTTTTGGTTTCAGCTTGGGTCTGATCTGAGGGCCGTGAGATTGAGCCCCTCGCTGGTCTCCACGCTTGAGGAGTCAGCTTGGGTTTCTCTCTTCCTCTCTCCGCCCTGCCTCTGCTCACATGTGCACGTGCTCTCTCTCTATAGAATAAATAAACAAATCTTTAAAAAAAAAAAAAAAAGAAAACAAGCAAACACAATTTCTTTGGGGTGCCTGGGTGGCCCAGTCAGTTAAGCATCTAGCTCTTGATCTTAGCTGAGGTCTTGATCTCAGGGTCCTGAGTTCAAGCCCTGTGTTGGGCTCTACAGTGGGCAGGGAGCCTACTTCAAAACAAAACAAAAAAAAAAGGGGGCACCTGGGTGGCTCAGTCAGTTGAGCAGCTGCCTTTGGCTCAGGTCATGATCTGGAGGTCACAGGGTCAAGCCCCATGTCGGGCTCCCTGCTCAGCCGGGAGTCTGCTTCTCCCTCTCCCTTTGCCCCCCCCCACTTGTGCTCTTTCTATCTCTCTCAAATAAATAAATAAAATCTTTAAAACAAAACAAAACAAAGTAAAACAAACAAAACCAAACCCCCAAAATAGGGGTGCCTGGCTGGCTCAGTCTGTAAAGCATGCAACTCTTGATCTGAGGGTTGTGAGTTCAAGCCCCACCACACTGGGTGTAGACTTTACTTAAAAAACAAACAAGCAAACACCAAACCTGAGGTGAGAAAAAGAAGTAAGGGAAACTTGAAGACACTGGACAAACGAGGGCAACGGAACTGGCTTAGAGATGGACACCTGGGGGACTGGGTACCTTTGGGAGAAGCAGATGTGGCTCCATGACCTCAGGTCAGTCTTGTCACCAAATCCATGCCAGGAAGACTTTGGGGTCTTTGGATCTGGACTGATAGGCTGGGCTAGGCAGATGGCTGGCCCTCCTCCCAGGGCAGAGTTCCGTTTGCTCCCCAGGGTGGAGGCTCACCTCCACCTCAGCTGAGAATTGGGATGCCCTGGGACTTTTTTTGTTTTTGTTTTTAAGATTTAGTTTTATTTGAGAGAGAGAGAGACAGAGTGTGCACACACAAGCAGGGGAGGGGCAGAGGAAGAAAGAAAAGCAGACTCCCTGCTGAGAGATCCCAACTTGGGGCTCATGATCCCAGGACCCTGAGATCAGGACCAGAGCCAAAATTAAGAGTCGTCAGATGCTCAACTGACTGAGCCACCCAGGCGCCTGGCTCTGGGACGTTTTATAAAATGGCAGATGCCAGGCCATGTTCTCCAGATCCTTCTGATCCCAAACTAGACCTGAGACCCACTGGCCAGGGAATCCAGACCCCAGCAGAACTTGACAGCCCTTTTCCAATGGACTCTGATCTACCTTCCTGCCTGCCCCAAGCAACCTCTCGCATTGCAGACCATGTTCTGGCCAATGAAACTGGACATGACTGTCTAAAGAAAAACATATTCTCAGGCCTGCGTTCCCTTGCTTGGAACATACTGCCAAGCCCAGAGAATGTAGCTCAACTGTACAAAGGCCCAGTTCTAGTGCTAACTGTTGTTTAAAGAGCTCTCCCATGCCTCTGCTGGCCCCTGGCCCATTACAACAGACCCCCCCCCCCCCCGTGGTTAGTTACTGTTTCATATTCCCAGCAGCGCAGGAGCAGCCTGAGGTCTGCATCACTGCTGGTGATGGTTCCAAGACTGCTTTCAGACAATGAATTCCTGCTGGCTAAGTAAAAGAAACCCGAGCCCTGTCTGTCTTTTTGATCATTATACATATGGCCTGGACGTTGACAAATATGACACCGTTTTACCAAACAACAACAACCACACGACTTCTACTGGGACAACTGGGCAAACTCCGGCGGCGGGGCGGGCGGGGGGGGGGGGTAAAGCTAGACTTCTACTTTAAAATTTCCACCAAAACAGATTCCAGATCTAGCAGAAGTTTAAGCCAAAAGCTCAAACTAGGTAAATACTAGAAGAAAACATAAATTTCAGTATGAAAAGAATACACCTAAGGATTTCAGAAGGGCAGAAATATACTTCTTTGTGTTTAAAAGCATTTGCCTTCCTTTTCTGTGACTGGTCTGTTCACATTTTTTATGTGAATAAGAAAATTTTATTAAAGCTTTTTCTCCCCAGCTGGACGGCTATTTTCTTACTTTTAGCAGTTGTTTATGTAATGAGGAAACCAGCCCTATGTGATAGGATAGCCAATAACACCCAGCACAGCAATAAAACGAGCTTGTGTTTGTCTCACCAGCAATGATCACAGGGTAAGCACACACGTGGGTGAGGGGCTGGTGACAAACTCGTTAGTAGGTGGTGGAAGTTCAGCTGGAATGACCTCTACCTAGAGCAACTGAAAATGTCTCTCAAAACTCCAGGCGCATATCCCCAGCAAACCCACCGCTGGGAATGAATTCAATCGTCCCACAATTACTTACTGAGCAATTTATTGTGCTCAATACGCGTAGCCATGGGTCACATGGGGCGAAGCAGAGCCAGGGAGGGGAGGGATTGGCAGGGGCAAGCCCTGTAACATCTGGGGGGAAGTCCAGGGAGGGTTGGGGGACAGCAGGGAGGGCGCCTTCGGACTTTGGGTTTGCTCTGAGGGAACTGGGAGGTAGTGCAGGGGCAGGATAACCTGACTTCAAGCATTCAAGGGATCCCTCTGGCTGCTCCAAGAAGGGAGCATCTGGGTCCCTGGGGAGCAGCGGGGTGGGGGTGCTGAGTGAAACTTGGGGTCTGGGCAGATTCCGAAGGCAGAGCCAGCAAGACTGGGAATAGGAAGTGAGGCGAATGGAAAACAGACTCCAGGGCCTTTGGCTTCGGCAGCTACAGGATGGGATTCCCCATTTGTTGAGATGGGAACTAGGAGGAAGCAGCAGCTCGGGACAAAGATGCAGGTGTCTTCAATGTGAGCTGCCTGCCGGCCAGCCAGCTGGACCATGGAGGAGGCAGTGGCACGTGGCAGGTGTGGAGCGGGCAAAGGAGCCCAGGCTGTGGGCCAGGGAGATGAGCTGACTCAGGAAAGGCGGGATCCTGGAAGCCCAGAGAAAAGGCACTTCAGAGGGGGAGCCCCCACCATGTAGAAGGCTACAGATACCTGCAGGCCGGGTAAAGGGACAGCGGAGACCTGACCTTGGGGTCTGGAGACTTGCGGGTTGCTGGTGACCCTGCTAGGTGCTGTTTCTTATAGTGAGTGCCAGAGGTAAAAGCCCGAGTGGGGGAGCTCAAGAAGGCCTGGAAGGAGGGGAGAGGGCACAGTGGGCTTTTTCATTTTAAAATGGAAGAAATGCTGGCAAACATGCTGGCATGTTTGTCTGAGAATAGAACTCATCGAGTTCTCAACCAGTTTTTTCAATAGAAAAATCGGTATCGACCAGGTTTTTGATAGAAAAGGTCGAGTAAAGAGGGAAAAAAGAAGATGCAGGAGGCAAGGAGGGAACTGCTGGAGTGATGTCTCTGGGTGGGTGAGGGGTGGGAAGCCGTGGTTGTCCTTGGCCAGAAGGAGGGCCACTCTTCTCTTAGGGCAAGTGTCACCAGTGAGGACAGGAGGCGGTGCTTGGGGCAGGCTGACAGCTGGGGGAGAGCTAAATTTAGCAAGGATGGGATCTGCCAGGTCAGTATGAGGGAGAGAGAGGGGCCGGGGTTGAGGGGAATAATTCTCTAAGATGGGTAAGGAAGAAGGGAAGCCATGGGAGGGTCCAAAAACTCTAAGTGCTCGAGTGGGGAGCAGGAGTCAAAGAAAATAGAGGTCAGAGGGCAAGGGGCCATGGTGTGGGGCCTGAACGGGGTGGGGGATGAGGCCACAGAGGGAGAGGAGGCTGTGAAGCAAGCAGTGGACGCTGGCAAGACTGTCCACGTGGACACTGGGTTCTCAAGAGGGAGGACACAGGGGCACCTGTGATGAGACACACTGCTGGGAAATTCCCTGCAGCATTACCATTCAAATCAAAGATTAGAAACAATGTAGCAGATGTCAACAGGGAATCATTAAATCCAAGTATGGTGTACCATGGAACACCAAGCAGCAATTAGAAAGGAGTGCATCTGCTCGGTAAATACTAACATGCATCAGGTTTCAGAGAAATTACATGAAGAAAGTCAAGTGTATGACTGTACAAAGCACTGCCCTCTGTGGGTGCATGTGTACACACACACACGCTCAAGAAATGGCAAAGAACTACCTGGGGGCAGGCCTGGGGTTAGGATCTGGAAACTGGGGCTGGGGGCAGCTTCTGGTAACCATACTCCCTTATGTACCTGTTACATTTAGTGGTCAAGGACTGGTCAAAGAGAACTAAGATTTAAAAGTACAGACAAGGGGCGCCTGGTTAGTTAAGTGTCTGACTTTGGCTCAGGTCGTGATCTCAGGACAGTGAAATGGAGGCCCACATTGGGCTCTGCGCTCTGCAGGGAGTCTACTTGAGATTCTCTCTCCCCCTTCCTCTGCTCCTCCCCCTGCTTCCAAGTGTGTGCGTTCTTTTTATCTCTCTCTCAAATAATAACAATAATTTTACCTGAAAATGAATAATACTTTTAGATATCTAAATTTTAAAAATGGACTTTACATCTGAGTACTGCAAACACTTCTCAATGTCCTTTTTTCCTATGGTGTCAAAGCTTCTGGAAGTTTTATATTTCTAGTACTCTTCTTCATACCTACGGATCCTAAATACCTTTTCAGTAAAAATTAACAGTCTTCTCTAAAGATCCCTTTAGAGAGAAATGTTTTGCCCTAGCATCTTCAAAGGGAGTACCTCATTTATCCAGGGTTAGGGATACAATTAGACAAAGGCACACCAGCATTCCTCCTGATTTCAGATCACCTGTCCACACGACAGACTAGTTGCCATTTCCACCCCGATACGCGTAGGTCTTTCGCAGCTCTGGCTTGGTCCAACAGTTTAAATTTCAGTTCTGCATGAGTACTTTGTAATGATCTCAGTATCACTGATTTACTAGGAAAGAGACAGGACTTCCTTTAAGGATTCAGAATCACGGAATCCTGAGAAAGGAACGCTGGTGATGGTCTGATACAGCCATCTCCAGGAAAAACTAAGACTCAGAAAGAGATATTCCAAAAGTTACCTGGGAAGTTAGCTGAGTTGCTTTTGAAACTCCTGCTTGCTTACCAGGTATATATATATTATAAACTGCATCAGGTTCTACCTCTTAAAAGAATTCTGCAGTCTTAACTGTGGTTAATTTTCTGTGATTATCTTGGGGCCTCTCCATTTTTCCATGAAGGCACACTCCAATTTCAAAAGGGAAGTCAATGAGGAGAATAAAAGCTGAAAGCAATGGTTTGCAAACTCTGATCATACCACATACCATCTTAAAACCCTCTTGCTCTACCAACGTTATTATTCACTTAAGTTTTTGCTTTTTAACAAATGCTTCAATGTATATTATTTTAAAAAGGAAATTTTATAGCTTTGTAGGACCTGAAATCCTGTAGTCAATGGCAGAACCAGCTTCTTTCTGTAACCTGCATGGTTGATCACATTTGATCTTATGGCCTGCTAAAGCTGAGTCTGAAGTTTGTCTTCTTACTTCAAAAGGGAAGATCGGCAAGTGCTATGGAGTTAGCACCCCAAACTGGAACTGTAGTTAGGAGGGCCCAAAGTGAAAGAGAGTAGCAGTCTGGCCTGTTACTACCTGGTCAACTCTCACCAGCAGTTACCACCAATAGTGTGTGGCCTTTGGGAGACATAGTCGATAAGCTCCTTTCCTGTCAGTCTTAGGAACAACCGAACTTAACGTGGGAGCGGAGGACTAGCAGTAGTCCAAAGAGCATTTAGAGCCCTAGGATCTCCTACCTTAGTAACTTAACCCAAACCCCACGGAGTCAGGAAAAGAGGGAACAAAAGCTCCTCCTCTGTAGGCAAGCAATTGCTATAAACTGCTACTTTGTTTAATCTTGCCAACCACTCTACAAGGCGGGACTTGTAATTTTTGATTTTTAACTATGAGTAAACCGAGGTTCACAACAGTTCCGACTAGTGTCAGGTGACCTTTGCCAAGGCTCTAGGGACCCCAGGACTAAAGGCCATCAAGCCCACGTTGGGCTGACTTCCCCACGTCCTGTTCCCAAAGGCTGAGTGATAGAAAGGCAAGAGAAGGCCCCCGTCTTCCTTTTCTTTACACCTGCCGAGAAATTACTGCCCCTGGATTCCAGCTAATTTGTTCACAAAGGACCCTTCTTCCTCTCCGTCAAGAACAACTCAGGGAAACACACTAGGGTGCCCTCAAGACTGAGCCAGGGCCCAGGAGGCGACCAATGGCCGCGACAGCTGCACCACCTCCCCGAACCTCGAGTTTCCCTACCTGTCACAACAGATTCAAACAACAGACCGCACCTCAAAGAACTACAAGGCGGTTCGATGAAGGAGAGTTACTAACTCTAGTGCCTATTCCTTCCAGGCACGGGACTAAGCGCTGGCCCATCACATCCCTGAACCCTCACTGCAAACCCTGGGGTGGGGGTCCACACTGCCGGGAAAGAGGCGGCGAGAATATGCAAGAAGCCCAGATCTTTTCTCATGCCCCGGGGTTACCAAAACCCCCACCCGGCGCCCGGCCAGCATTCGGGCAACATGCCCGAAAAAGGCCGGCTCTTCCCATTTCCCGGGGTCGCCTGGCGCCCGCCACTCGCCGCTCACCCGCAGCCCCACCGCGGCTCCCGCCTGGACTCCCGCTTCAGCTTTCGCTCGGGGCGTGGCGGGGGTGGGGGCGAGGAACTCGGCAACCTCTACTTCCGGGTCCGGCCGCGGCTGGTGTTCCTCCATCTGCCCTCCGGCGCGTGCTCGTCCGCGTCCGCGGGTTCCGTGGCTGGTGCGTACCGGGGGCACAGCCTCCAGACGGCCCTTGCCCGCGCGGTTGTCTGGGATCCCCAACTCTCCACCCAGATCCCTCCTCGCAGCCGTCCTGGGGTAGGGGAGGCGGGGTTCCCAAACCTCCATCCTGACCCCTCCCCGCGGCCTTGCCAAATTCTCCACCTTGTTCTTCTCTGCCACCGGGGAAGTAAGAATGACATTTTAGAATGATTATAAAAATTGGATGATAGACAGGAAAATATATATGCTGTTAATAATTAAAATGAAACTGTGCATGTGTATGTGAATGTGTATAGCAGGCTTCTTTCAATGCTATGAACGTTTGTGGAATGAACGAATGAGCTGTGTAAAATATATCTGGAAAACAAATTGGGCAATAAAAGCAATTTGTGTGTGTGTGTGTGTGTGTGTGTGTGTGTGTGTGTGTGTGTGTTAAAGCATTAGGGTTATGGAAAGCTTAAAATGATTTTCATGACCCTAGTTAAATATCTCTTAAATAATAGTATACACACATTTTCCTTGCTCCCTGTAGACACTTTCCCCAACCTGCCTTTTTTGGAATAGGAGCCCCTATAGATGCTCTGGAAAAAGAAAGGTTTTATGGTCAAATTAAGGTTGGAAAATGACAAAAATCAAAGTCACAGTGAGATTCATTTTCAAAACAGAACTCCTGATTCCACACCCACTCCTCAGCAAGGTCTCCTCCAAAATGGCAGGTTCATGTTTCTGGTTGCCCATGCCCAGTGCCTTGAAAACACCCTGGATTCCTCTCTTTTTCTCGATTGTGACCCATCTGAAAATCCTACCATCCCTGTCTTCAAAATATGTTTGAGATCCAATCAGTCCTCCCTATTTCCACTGCCACCATCCTGATCCAAGCCTCATCTCCCTCCTGGTCTCCTGGACTCCACCCTGCGCCCTACAGTCTGTTTTCCACCCTGCTAGCAGTGAAGTCTAAGGTTCGATCTAAGGGGTGCGACCAGTCGGCAGAGAGGCAACACCAGAGCCCCTCTGCTCTTCAAATCCAGTTTGGGTTCATTCTGCCCACTGGGAGATAGCACCTGCGGCCTGGACCCAGCAGGGCCACTGAGTGGTCAGCTCTGGGGGCTCTCAAGTGTGTTCTGGTCAGAGCTGAGAAACTACCCCTGCCCTCTGCTCTGTGCCTGGAAAGCTCTGCAGGTGAGTCCTCTGCCCAGACCTCCCAGGGAACTTCAGATCAGGACTTCCTGTGGACCCTTAGGTTGACAAATGACCCAGATTCAGAGGAACCCACCGACCTTCATTAGTTACTACACGGGTACCTTGTAGTGGTGGGTGGGAAACCTGAGCGTTTCTGGGTCTCTCCTCTCTCTCGTTGGGCGTAGGCTGGGCCATGGTCCCGATCATACTGGGTTTTTTGTTTTTTGTTTTTTAATTTGACAGACAGAGATCACAAGTAGGCAGAGAGGCAGGCAGAGAGAGATGGGGAAGTAGGCTCCCCGCTGAGCAGGGAGCCCGATGCAGGGCTCGATCTAGGATCCTGGGAACATGACCTGAGCTGAAGGCAGAGGCTTTAACCCACTGAGCCACTCAGGTGCCCCCTGATCATACTGTTAATAGTTAACATCCACCTAGTACTTACTCGTTCTAGGCAATTTTCTAATATTAGTGCACTTAAATCTCATTACAACAATGATTAATATCCTTATAAATGGCAGAGCCAGGCCTTCAAGATGAGGTGGCCAGGTTCCAGAAGCCAAGTTCTCAACCACTGGCTGCGGGGCTTCTCACTGCTTTCATTCTCTTTATCTTTTCAGGCTTCAGGGCTCAGTCTGTGCTAACTCAGCTGCCTCAATGTCAGGGTCTCTGAGAGACATGGTAACCATATCCTGCACAGGAAACGGCAGCAACATTGTGGGATGTACCTTAAAATGTACCAGCAACTTCCAGGTCCCCAAAGTCCTCACCTACAAGAACAACAATCAGCCCTTAGGAGTCTGGACTGGTTCTCTGGCTCCAAATTTGGCTTCATGGCCCTCCTGACTATCACTGGGCTCCAGGCTGAGGACAAAGCTAGTTTTTTTTTTTTAATTTTTAAATTTAATTTTATTTTTTTAAGATTTTATTTATTTATTTGACAGACAAAGATCACAAGTAGGCAGAGAGGCAGGCAGAGAGAGGGAAGGAAGCAGGCTCCCTGCTGAGCAGGGAGTCCGACGCAGGGCTCGATTCCAGGACTCTGGGATCATGACCTGAGCCAAAGGCAGAGGCTTTAACCCACTGAGCCACCCAGGCGCACCATAGTTTTGTTTTGTTTTGTTTTTTAAGATTTTATTTATTTATTTGACACAGAGAGAGCACAAGCAGGGGGAGCAAGCAAGCAAGCAGAGACAGAGGGAGAAGCAGGCTTCCCACTGAGCAAGGAGCCCTATGCGGGACTGGATCCCAGGACCCTAGGATCATGACCTGATGTGAAGGCAGACGCTTAACTGACTAAGCCACCCAGGCGCCCCGACAAAGCTAGTTATTACCATCACTCCTATAATATCACATTTAAGCCTGCATGGCTCAGAGCTCCAGACCCTAAAGTAAGTGTGACACAAAACTTTTGGCTCTTATAGCACATTCATGACATCTGCTGGGTAAATTTTACTCTCTTGTCACTGAGATGGTTTGTAAGTCAATTCTGGCATTTTTGTGTTTTTAGTATTTATACCATATGTATGCCCGCTCCACATACATCTCTGTCTTCATGAGGGATGGTGGCATATTGATAACTGTGGTCTTTATACTTGGAAGTCAGTTTGGCTGGACCTAAACTCCTTCACTCATGTTTTCCTTCCTTGAATATCTTAAATATGTCATTCCAGTTTCTTCTGGTATCAAATGTTGCTCTCAATAAGTCTAATCATCTAAAAAAAAAAATAAGTCTAATCATCTGATTTTTCTTTCTCTTGTGATTTTTTTTTTGCCTCAATGCCCAAGTCTATTTCTTTTTCTTTTAAGTTTATTGATTTTATCAGAATACATCTTCGTGTTTGTAACTGGGATGTTTTCTCACGTTCACTGTTTCCCTTGGAATATATGGTTTCAAAGATTTTTTTTTCATATTTAAGACAAATTTTCTTGAATCTGTACTTTTTGTACTTGACTTTGTCCTATTCTCTTGTCTTGGTTTTCCTTTTAAGGGTCTCCTATTATACAGGTGTTGGATCCTTTTAATGTGTGTGTGTGTGTGTGTGTGTGTGTGTGTGTGAGTGTGCACCCGTGCCTATCTTCTAAACTTGTAACTTTTTTCTCAAATATGTTTTGTTAGTCTATTTTATATACTTGAAAGACAAGAATACAGGTGGGAGACTTACATGACCTCTTCTCAACCCTTCCTACAAGGCAGTCATCAAACATCAAGGTGCTGGTGTAAGGAGACAGATCAAAGAAATGTAATAGAGCTTCCAGTCAAGGACAAACATATATAATATCAATTCATTTTTCACAAAGGCACCAGAGCAATTAATAGGAGAAAGCAAACTATTTTCCGTAAGTGGTGTTTGAAACAAACTTCAACTCCCAGAGACTAAAAATAGTTAATGTAAAACGGATAGACAGTAAAGGGCAGTCATCATAAATGTACACATGAGGATTCCATTCATTTTTTAAAAGATTCTATTTACTTATTTGACAGATCATAAGTAGGCAGAGAGGCAGGCAGAGAGAGAGGAGAAAGCAGGCTCCCCTCTGAGCAGAGAGCCCGATGTAGGGCTCGAGCCCAGGACCCTGAGATCATGACCTGAGCCGAAGGCAGAGGCTTTAATCCACTGAGCCACCCAGGTGCCCCTCCATTCATTAAAAAAAAAAAAAAGATTTTTTTTTTTTTATTTATTTGTCAGAGAGAGAGAGAGAGCACAAGCAGGGGGACAGGCAGAGGCAGAAGCAGGCTCACTGCCAAGCAAGAAACTGGATGCAGGACTTGATCCCACAATCCTGGAATCATGACCTGAGCCAAAGGCAGATGCTTAACTGAGCCACCCAGGCAATGCTGATGGTTCCATTCACATACAAACACCTATGTTGGGCCGCCAGGGGTCCAGAGCTGTCTTCCAGCCCCCTCCCAAGGCCATCCTTCACAGGACCATCTCCCAGGCAGAATGCAGGGAGGGCAGGCACAGCACAGAGGAGGGGAGCTGATTTGCACAAAGAGAACCTCCCTGTCTCACTGGGGTGATAGGAGAGACTGGAGGCTACTCATCTCCAGCTGTGGGGCCTCATAGGTGGGATTAGTATTAGGTCTTTAAATGCTTAGAAAAATTCAGTAGCGAAGCCATCTAGACATAGATTTTCTTTGTGGGAAAATTTTAAGTTAGAGATTCTATTTCTTTAGCAGATGCCAAGACATTTAGAAATACCAAAACCTGGAAACAACTCAAAGGCACATAGGTGAGACTGAATGACTGATTCCCATGATGAATGTTACATAGCAGTGAAAATGAATGATGTCCAAACAAGAACAGAGATAAATTTTAGTCATACAATGTTGAATGAAAAAGCACACTCCAGGGGCTCCTGGGTGGCTCAGATGGTTAAGCATCTGCTTTCGGCTTGGGTCATGATCTTGCAGGTCCTAGGATGGAGCCCCACATCGGGCTCCCTGGTCACTGGGGAGTCTGCTTCTCCCTCTGCTCCTCCCCCTGCTCATGATTTCTCTGTCTCTTTCTTTCTCTCTCAAATAAATAAGCAAAATCTTTTAAACACACACACACACACACACACACACACACACACTCCAAGAACATTAATACAGCCTGATATCCTTTTTGTAAAAGTTCAGATACAATTAAAACTGCACAGTAAATTATGCTGTTTAGGTAAACACATTGCTGTGCTCTGAAGGTTTGTGCCTCCCCTCCTCTCTGCCCATTCCCTATGTTGACATTCTAACCTCCAGAGATGATGATATTAGGAGGTGGGCCTTTGGGAGATGTCTGGGTTGTGAGGGTAGAGCCCTCACAAAGGGAATTAGTGTCTTATATATTCCTATCCCCTTCCACCACGTGAGGACACAGTAAGAAGGTGTGAGCTATGAACCAGGAAGAGAGACGTCATGAAACATGACCCTGCTGGTGCCTTGATCTTGGACTTCCCAGCCTCCAGAACTGTGAGCAATACATTTCTGTTGTTATAAGCTAGCCAGCCTCTGGCATTTTGTTATATTAGCCTGAATAGACGAAGATACATATCTGTTATATTATTTGTGATAAAGAAGAAGAAAATGATAAACATAAAATTCAGAAATGTGGCGGGATGGGTAGGGGTCTGGAATAGGGGTGGACACAGAAGAAGCTGTAAGCTATTCCAGTTCTCGGGTTAGACAGTGGGCTCACAGGCCTTCACTGTATTCTTTTACTTATTTATTTATTGTTTATTTATGAGAGAGAGTAAGTGAAAGAGCAGGGAAGGAGCAGAGTGAGAGGGACAAGCACACTCCATGCTGAGCACGGAACCCAATTTGGGGCTCGATCTCATAACCCTGAGATCATGACCTCCACTGAAATCAAGAGTTCAGTGGTTAACCGACTGCCCCACGCAGACACCCCAAGCCTTCACTGTAGTCTAACATACAAATAAATAAAAGAGGAGAAAAGGAAAAGAACCCTTTCATCATCAGTCCTAAACATAATGAGAAAAGAAGACAGCAGCAACCCAAGGGCACTGGCCGGCTCTATTAGTAGAGCACCCAACTCTTGATCTCAGCATTGTAAGTTTGAGCCCCATGTTGGGTGTAGAGATTACTTACAAATAAAATCTAAAAAAAAAAAAAAAGAAAGAAAGAAGAAAAGAACAACCCATCACCAACAAGTGAGTTTCATCCCACAAATTGAAAAAGAGTTCAGTGTTAGGAATTTATAACTAATTCCACATTAGTAGCTCAAAGGAGAAAACCCATAAGCTCATTATGGAGGGGAAAATACATTTTAAAGATCAGAAATGACAGCAAGGATGAATCTTGGTTGGTTATGGTTTATTAAAGCTGGAAATGGTTTAAATCAGTGCTGTCCAATAGAAATAGAATGTGAGCCACAAATGAGAATTACCTACATAAAAGAGCTATAGGGGTGTATGGGTGGCTCAGTTGGTTAAACCTCTGCCTTCAGCTCAGGTCATGATCCTTGGGTCCTGGGATTGAGCCCTGCATCAGGCTCCTGAGTGGGGAGCCCGCTTCTCCCTCTCCCTCTCCCTCTGCCTACCCTAACCCCTCATGCTCTCTCCCTCACTCTTTTTTCTCTCTCAAATAAATAAATAAAATCTTTTTTAAAAAGAGCTATAAAGAAACAGGTGTAAGTAATTTTTATATTTTATTTAACCCTGTATATCCAGAATAGTATAATTTAAACATGTAATCCCTGTAAAAATATTAAATTTAAATAATTAAATATTTATTTTAGGTAAATATAAAATTGAACATTTAACATTCTTTTTTTCATACTAAACTTTCAAAGTCTAGTGTGTATTTCAAGTGCCCAGCATATCTCAATTTGGATCGGCTACATTTCCAGTGCTCAGCAGCAACATGGGACTAGCGGCTGCCAGATTAGACAGCAGGGTTGAAATAAACAGAATTAGGGGAATTCTTAAATAAATTTGGGTATAAATGCCCCAAATATGATGGATTATTATACTGACCTCAAAATTACTTTTTGAAATTTGAATAAAATGGTATTTGTGGTAGACTATTAATTTGGAGAAACAAACTAAAATTGCAGAATACAAAACTGCATCGAAGAACGTAACATTGATTGACTGCACTGAAGCTTTCCTTCTCCTGGGCCCGGACAGGGGACTCCTGTCACATTTCACAGTGCCACCCCCAGAAGTGGGCAGAGCTTAAAGAGTCTCGGAAGCCCAAATGTTTCTCAGGGTTTCAGGAGAAAGAGCTCTTGGGATCCTCTCCTGTGACCTGGACTGAGCGCATCCTCACATTCCTTTTTGCACAAAACAAATAATTGAAGAATCACCAGAATGAGCAGGTATATTCTGTGAACACCAGCAAAACACCCATGTAAATAAATGGTGCAAACATGAATTTCCTGCACAAGAGAAGCTGCCTTCCTGTCTCCCCTAAAATATCTAAGGATAGCCTAGTGATAAAGTGGGGGGCAATATAAATACTAATTCTTTTTTTTTCCTTTTTAAGATTTTATTTATTTGAGAGAGAGAGACCGAGGGAGCACAAGCAGGGGGAGGGCCAGAGGGAAAGGGACAAGCAGACACTCCACCTAGCGGAAAGCCCTATGTGGGGCTCAATCCCAGGACCCTGGGATCATGACCTGAGCCAAAGGCAGTTGCTTAATGGGTTGAGCCGCCCAGGCTCCCCTAAATAGTAATTCTTTTAATCTAGTGAAATAAAAAGAAAAGCAGACCACAGTACTATATGGAATGATGAATACTGTGGATTTAAATTCTTCATAGCATTTTTCTTTTCTTTTTTATTGAAGTATAATTAACAGGGGCGCCTGGGTGGCTCAGTGGGTTAAAGCCTCTGCCTTCGGCTCAGGTCATGATCCCAGGGTCCTGGAATCGAGCCCCGAGTAGGGCTCTCTGCTCGGCAGGGAGACTGCTTCCTCCTCTCTCTCTGCCTGCCTCTCTGCCTACTTGTGATGTCTGTCAAATAAATAAATAAATAAATCTTTAAAAAAATATTTCATCTATTTTAGAGCAAGAGAGTATGCACAATTGGGGGAAGGGGCAGAGGGTGAGAATCTCAAGCAGACTCCACGCTGAGTGCAGAGCCTGACTCAGAGCTCAATCTCGCAACCCCGAGATCATGACCTGAGCTGAAACCCAGAGTTGGAGGTTTAACTGACAGTGCCATCTAAGTGCTCCATAATACCTGTAGTATTAATTTTGGAGCATGGCTAAATACTTGTGCTTTCATGCCTAAGAATAACAAACAAAAATGATGCCTGGGAAAATGAGCAGAGAATGGGGAGATGAAATGTTACTGTCTAGGGGTGCCTGGGTGGCTCAGTGGGTTAAGCCTCTGTCTTTGGCTTAGGTCATGATCTCAGGGTCCTGGGATCTGGCCCCACATCGGGCTCCTGGCTCAGCAGGGAGCATGCTTCTCCCTCTCCCTCTGCCTGCTGCTCCCCCTGCTTGTGCTCTCTCTCTCAAATAAATAAAGAGAAACTTATTTTTAAAAAAGAGAAAATGTTACTATCTAATATGAAGCTACAAAAGGCTAAGACAGCAGTACAGAGATCACTGGAAATGACAGTAGGAAGACTGACCTCTAAGAGCTCACCGTGTTAATTACATCTGCCAACGTCTACCCATTCACATCTTCTCTTGTTCTCACATTCATCCAGTATTTATGTGATGATCTATTAATTGCCAGGCATTGTAGATACAGCAGTGAATAGAACAGACAAACCCATCTACCCTCTTGTGGCTTATATTCTAGTGATCTGTGGTACTTACCTTGGAGAAAAATACAGAGAATACATAGCACAGTGAACAATCCAGGGCCACCACAACTTCTATCATCCTGTTGGTTTTAGGTCTCCAACAATCAAGAATCAGGGCTTGAGTGAAAGACCCATCCACTAGTTCATTACTCAATAGTTCCCTATATGCCCCCGGCTGACTTTGCCAAATGCTAATCACATGCCCAAAGAATGCGGGCCACACCCCTGTGAAATAGTATTGGTCTCTGCCCCCGGTTCCTGCTGTTATTTATTTTTTGACTCTGGTTCTTCATACAGAACTAAATCTCTTGAAATCTCTTGGAAAAAAAAAAAAAAAAGAAAGACCTCGTGTGACTAGATGTTTGGAACTTTCAGTTCTACCCCCATCTTCGGAGGAGAAGATGGGCTGGAGATCAAGTTAATGATCATGTTGATATGACAAAGCCTCTGGAAAAAACCGTAAAGTATGGGGTCAGAGAGCTTCCAGGTTGGTGAACCCAGGTTGGCCCGGGATCCATCCAGAACTCACCCTCTGTATTTCTTCATCTAGTTCTTCCACTGTATCCTTTTTCATATCCTCGATTATGGAATGCCCAGGGAAATGTGTTTCCCTGGTTTCTGTGAGCCATTCTAGAAAATCGATGAACTGAAGAAGGCACTGTAGGAGTCTCAATTTATAGCCAACGGGTCAGACATACTGGCAACCACCTGGAACTTGCAATTGGGATCTGAAGTGGGAGCAGCTTATGGGACTGAGCTCTTCACCTGTGGGACGTACCATTAAATGTGGGTAGTGAGCCAGAACTGAGTTGAACTGTAGCACACCCAGCTGGTGTTGGAGCATTGGTTGCTCTGGGAGAAGACCAACACATCTGCTTGAGGAAGTTTTCTGTGTGAGGAGGAGAGGAGAAACACAAGAATTTTTTCTTCCCAACTGCTAATGATGCAGGGCACCGGGTATCTCTACAGCTGTGGTGTGTGTGGTGTTCTGGGGTGCACGAAGTGCTGGGAGCCCCTGCTTCCACAGTTAGGAGTTTCTGTGGAGCTGGCATCTCTGGGGACCATTCGTGTTTGGCGGTGGCTGTGGGCAGGTGCTGGCTGCAGCAGTGAGGATACTTAGAGAGTCGAGAGGGCGATTTGGAAGCAAGGAATATCTTGGTGAGAAGACCATCTGGCCTTGGGTGAGCTCACCACCACAGCAACGTCCCTTCTCTAGGGCAGCAGTAGGCATCCATTCTGTCCCTCCTTGCCAACTGAAACCTTTGGATTTCTCCTTCCCCACCTTCTTTTTCTACTCTCCCTCTCCTCCTTTCTCTCTTGTGGCTGAAGCCTGACATGAGGCTTACGTGCTCTGTGCACCTGCTTCTTCCTCCTAGGGACCCCCGGGGATGCACTTGCCACTCTGAACCAAGACGGGAAAGGAAACACTGGCACTTACTGAAAAGGACCTACCTGGCCACCACTCTTCCAAAGGGTTTCCATGGATCCTCTTAAAGAGTTTTCCCACAAGCCTTGCAGCGAGGCACCACTGACCATTACTTTTTGGTGCAGGAGCCTTGAAAAGTCTCTTTTCCAAATGTCAAATGCCTTCGAGAAAGATGAATTTGTAAGATGCATCACACAGGAAAGAAAAAGACCACCACCAATAAAACTGTGACACCCAGTGAAGGTAAGGCTCATAATGATTCTGAGCTTTCAATCTCTGATGTATCCATTGATGTATAGTGAGCAGGATTCCTTGGAGGCTGGATGTACAGTGTTAAAAGGTGAGTATAGTGTTAAAAGATAATTTTCTGGCCAATAAGCACATGAAAAAGATGCGGAGCATCACTAATCATTATGGGGACATGCAAATCGAAATGATAATGAGATACTACCTCACACGCATTAGGATGGCTAATATCAAAAAGCCAGCAACTAACAAGTGTTGGAGAGGATACAGATAAATTGGAACACTTGTGCACTATTCGTGAGAATGTGAAATTAGTGGAAATTAGTGGGAATGTAAAGTGGTATAGCTATTATGGAAAACAGTACGGTGATTCCTCAAAAATTAAAATTAGATCCAGGAATTTTATTTCTGGGTATATACCCCAAAGAATTGAAAGGAGGATCTTGAAGAATATTTGTACAGCCATAGCCGTAAGAACATTTATTAACAATAGTCAAAAGGCAGAAGCAGCTCAAGTGTCCATCAGTGGATGAAGGGGTAAACACTTATTTCAGTCTTAAGAAGAAAGGGAATTCTAAAAAAAGGCGGGGGAGGTAATTCTAACGCATGCTAAAACATGGGTGAATCTTGAGGACACTAGGCTAAATGAAATAAGCCAGTCACAAAAGGACAAATACTGTAAGATTCCACTTGTAGGGACCCACTTGTACCCCCTGAGTTGGAGTGAAGATTATTTTAAACTGAAGACATTTGACATACAGCAGAGGCAGACGCAGAAGCCTTCTGGAGCTTTCCTTTACCTGATTAAAGGCAGATCCTTCAGAGAGTGAAGCTGCCATAAATTCCCTCTTTGGGGGAGGTTCACTCCCGGCTTAGACCACTTGCATCTGAGAATCTGCATAAGCAAACATGATCACAGTATCCTACCTTGCATTTGTTTCCCTAAAAGCCCATTAGTCCTGCCCAGAAAATCTCTTTCTTCTCCATCTCTTTCAACCCTATTAGGTTGGTATATAAATCTCTAGCTCCAGCTCTTCAGGCAGCCTCCCCCATCTGAATGCCCTGCCTGAATGTGCCAATCGATCTTGTCTTTTCTCCTGTGAATCTGTCAGTTAATTGGCAGGCTATCTGAATTGGTAGGAAGTTCTTCCTCCCAGCACACTTACATAAGATGTCTAGAGTAGTCTAATTCATAGAGACAGAAAGTAAAATGGTGGTTGCCAGGAGCTTAGGTGATAGACGAAGGCAGGCTTATTACTTAATGGGAACAGTTTTGGTTTCGTAAGGCGAAAAAGTTCTGGAAGGTGGATGGTGATGATGGTTGCAGAATAAAGTGAATGTGAGTAATGCCACCGACCTGAATATCTAAAAACAACAACAACAACAACAAAAAAAACAAAAACCAACCTTTTAATTTCAGGCCCATCTGGATAATTCAAGATGATATCCTCATTTCAAGTTTCTCAACCTAATTACATTTGCCATGACCCTTTTCCCAAATAAGGTTAACATTCACAGGTTCCTGGGAGTTTTAAGTAAAAAAACAAAACAAAACAAAACCTGTTAAGATGGCAAATTTTATGTATATTTTACAATTCAGAAGAGATGATTTTCAAAAAAACGGTAAAATCACGACTCATGCAGATATAAAAATGAACAAGTGCTAAAGATTTTATTTAACTGGTTAGTGAGATGGGGAGGTGTTACAGTCAGTTCTAAGGAGAAACAAATGTGCAAAGGAAGGTAAAACTGGACTCCGGCGGGAGGGAAGTCAGTTGAATAGGACAGAATGTACGTGTCTAGAGACAAGAATGATTTTGCGTTGCTATTAGTTGTCTTTCAAAGTAGCTCGAGAACAATGAATGAGGGGTGCCTGGGTGGCTCAGTCCTTAAGTGTCTGCCTTCGGCTCAGGTCATGATCCCAGGGTCCTGCTCCACAGAAGCCTGCTTCTTCCTCTCCCACTACCCCTGCTTGTGTTCCCTCTCTCGCTGTGACTCTCTCTGTCAAATAAATAAATAAAATCTTAAACAAAAACAACAATAATGAAAGACTAGAAAACAATGAAGACTGGACAGGTAAGATCTGAGCAATGCAGCTTTTCACTGAAGTACATTTTTTCCATCAATTACAGGATGGGGTCTGTCCTTCAGCTAGCTCATTCATCCCAAGCCACACTAGATTCAAGTTTGGAGTCCAACACAGATCCAAACTGACAGAGCTATTTCACTAAAAAATCCCCAAACACAAATTGACAAGATGGCCTCTAAAAATTAGAGACAAATCTCACTGATAAATATCAATGCAATGGCACTGTGCAGCACATGAAAATAAGAATAGTGTTTGACTAGGGCACCTGGGTTGGCTCAGTGGGTTAAGCCTCTGCCTTCGGCTCAGGTCATGATCTCGGGTCCTGTGACTGAGCCCTGTGTGGGGCTCTCTGCTCGGTGGGGAGCCTGCTCCCCGCTTCTCTCTGCCTGCCTCTCTGCCTACTTGTGATCTCTCTCTCTGTCAAATAAACAAATAAAATCTTAAAAAAAAAAAAAGGATAGCATTTGACTGAGAAATACTAGAAATGCAAAGACAGTCCAATATGAAGACATCTTTTAACAAAATTCACCATATTAATGACACAAAAGAGGGAAAAAAATCCCACATAATCATCTCCATAAAGGAGAAAAAATGTAAAGGACTCATACACTCAATAATCTGACATTTGGATAAAGGTGTGTTAACAACATTTATTTCTGGGTTATTTATAGTTTGAAATTGAAAATAACCGTCAATAAGAGTTATGATAGAATATCAGTATTTAAGATGATAATGAATCTTTTAAAAATAAAATAATTTAGACAGCCAATTTTTTTTTATATACAAAGAATGTTACTATGTAAGTGACCTTGATGTTCCCAAAACTCCGCTGTTTGGAGGAGATGGGCACAAGAGCTGCCAGATGGCTAGCTTGCTGAAAGACCCACTGGCCATCATCATCATTGGGGACACGGGTACAAGAAAGGCCATCGTAACTGAGCTCCTGCAGCTGGGGTGTAATGTGGTCACTTCATCTTGTAGCTTTGATGAATTAAAATCTATTGCAGATGAACTGAAGGCTAGCCTGCCCCCCGCCAACCAGGCTCAGGTCAATCCCATAAAACACATCTGTAAAGAAGAGGAGGCAAACAATTTGGTCAAATCCATCTTGGATATTTATGGTGAGACCCTATTTTTTGGTTAACAGTGGAGGTTCATGACTCCTGCAAGACACCTCAGTGCAAAGGGACATCGCCTGCTGGCATTGAAACTGACTTGACGGGCACCTCCTACAGGTGCAAAGCAGTTTACAACTCCTGGGTAAAAGAGCATGGAGGATCCATTGTCATGATTATTATCCTTACTAAAAATGGATTTCCAGGATTTGTGCATAGTGGGGCTGCCAGAGCAGGTGTTTACAAGCTCACCAAATCCTTCGCTATGGAATAGGCGAGCAGTTGAGTAAGGAAGGATCAGCTGTGTTGGACTTGGAGTCACTTATTTCCTGACTGCTGCTGACTACTACGATCCTTTGGCAAAACGCTTATTTGGAGAGTTCTTTAAGAAAAGGCTCAACCCGGGGCGCCTGGGTGGCTCAGTGGGTTAAGCCGCTGCCTTCGGCTCACGTCGTGATCTCGGAGTCCTGGGATCGAGCCCCGCATCGAGCCCCGCATCGAGCCCCGCATCGGGCTCTCTGCTCTCTAGGGGAGCCTGCTTCCTCCTCTCTCTCTCTGCCTGCCTCTCTGCCTGCTTGTGATCTCTCTGTCAAATAAATAAATAAAATCTTTAAAAAAAAAAAAAAAGAAGAAAAGGCTCAACCCACTGAGCCACCCAGGTGCCCCTACAGTGGCTCATTTTTGATGGTGAATACTTTTGGATCCATAAAGCTTTCTGGTAATTATTGATGTGTGGTTTTTTTTTTGTTCATGAAGTCAAATGTGTATAAAGCCTCTTAATCCAAAAGAAAAATAAAGTTACATGTAATAATTTTTTTTATTATGTAGTGTGTTTGATTCTATTAAGATACATATGCTCTAAACAAGCCTTAAAGGCAAAACAGCAACATGTTATGGTGGCTGGTTTTCACTCTCTTCACACAGTGCTGGAAACATTTCTTTCAAATGGCTTGTCGGTACTTCCCTTTGGCTCAGGGATTGGGGCAATGGTTGGAAGGAAGTGTACATGAAGTTCTTTTTGTGATAAACTGTAAGCAGGCATACATCCAGCCAGAAGCCTTCCAGACTGGTGAGAAAGTGATATAAAGACATGAAAAGAGGAGCACCTGGGTGGCTCAGTCATTAAGCATCTGCCTTCGGCTCAGGTCATGATCCCGGGATCCTGGGATCAAGCCCCGCATCGGGCTCCCTGCTCAGCGGGGAGCCTGCTTCCTCCTCTCCCACTTCCCCTGCTTGTGTTCCCTCTCTTGCTGTGTCTCTCTCTGTCAAATAAATAAATGAATAAATAAATCTTTTTTAAAAAGTGGAGAGCAAAAAGAAAATGGAACCGAATGACTATCAAATTTCTACCCAGTATAGCACATTTGAGACTTACAACAGTAGCTCTAAAAGCTCACATGAAGCACATTTAGTATCAGTTTGTAACCATTAACTCATCTAATCTTCACACACACGTACACACACTCTTTGAGGTATGTAGCACCTTATTCCATTTTATAGCTGAGGAATGCTTTACTTGAGGTCACGCAGCTAGTAACTGAAGCTAGGCATTCCTAACATTGCACACTCTTCTCTCCCTTGCAAGGGCCTCAACTCAGAGGGCAGTTCTGAGGATTTGGTGGGCTAAGTCACATTTGTTTCCTTAGCCCCGTGCCTGCCACGTGCTAAGTAGTCATTAAATTATAGCTATTATTATTAAATTATTAATAATAGTGTTTACTTGTGCATATCGGGGGTTCCATGGAGGGAATGACTTTCCAACCATTGTGTTCAATCCATGTACTTCAGTATCACATGGCACACAAGTGAGAATACCTTCAACTTTATGATTCCACTAACCCCTAGTCTTAACAGACTAGGAAAATAGAAGCACTCACAGCTGAAAATTTTTAACTCCTCAGTTAGTGAAATTCTGGGTCAGGATGATGTGGTAAGAGAGTAATGAGCTAATGGGGCCATCCTAGTTGCTGGACTCCACGATGGCAGGACTGTGGGACGGGCACCACATTCTGGAGTGTGGCTCTCAGCACTTGCAGTCCGGAAATTAAATTTAGAAGGTATCCGGAGAATTATTCAAGCTCTTGGAAATTATTAAAATGAAAAATGAACCAAACTAACCAAACAACGAATCTTTAAATCACATTGTCAATTATGTGTGTATAATTAGAGATACACCTCTAATTATATATACACCTCTCCTAAAATGGGCAATTCTAACCCCTTATTGCTCTGGCAATGAGAACAAATTCTTGCTCCCAGGTTGTCCATAGGAAATCCCTTCCATAACCAGAGCTCTTCATCTCCAAATCCTACCAAAGCCTAGTATGTGTTTTATTTTTCTGTAGCCTAGTATGTGTTTTATTTTTCTGTAGCATTTATCACTACCCAAATTATCTTATTTCCAAGATTGGCTGCCTTCCTCTGCTAGAATGGCAGGTTCTTGGATGTTTGTTCATCACCATATTCCTGACTTGTAGAACAGAGCTTGACACACACTAGAAACTCAATATATGTTTGAATGAATGAATGTAATCTGGAGGTTGTAAATTCAAGTTACATGAAAGTCAACTCAAACTTCTTTCCCTTAACGGAGAGTAACTCACTTGTAACTCAGCTGAGTCAGTTCTGCTCTCAGGAGTCCTCCTTAAAATACAATTTATTAGGTTTCAGTGGAGTAACAGAATAACTTGATTTCTGCTTCTCCTTACCACTCATTAGAAAGAAAGCATGAGAGATAGGTGAGGACTGGCTATGGCAATAGGGTGTGAAGTCCATTCATTTCCTTATCCTTTTAACGCATAAATTTTTTTAAAAAGATTTTATTTATTTATTTGAGAGAGAGACAGTGAGAGAGAGCATGAGCGAGGAGAAGGTCAGAGAGAGAAGCAGACTCCCCGAGGAGCTGGAGCCCGATGCGGGACTCGATCCCGGGACTCCAGGATCATGACCTGAGCCGAAGGCAGTCGTCCAACCAACTGAGCCACCTAGGCGTCCCTTAACGCATAAATTTTTTTAAAAAGATTTTTATTTATTTGACACACAGAGAGAGAGATCACAAGGAGGCAGAGAGGCGGGCAGAGAGAGAGGGAAGAACCAGGCTCCCTGCCGAGCAGAGAGCCTGATGCAGGGCTTAGATCCCAGGACCCTGAGATCATGACCTGAACCGAAGGCAGAGGCTTAACCCGCTGAGCCACCCAGGTGTGCCAACACATAAATTTCTTAAACTCCTATCACTGTTAGCATCTTGTTAGATGTTGGATAAGGGTGTGTTTGGGGGGGGGGGTCCTGCTGCCTCATTACTCAGTAACAAAAAAATCAAAAAGCAAAATTTTAATTGTCTTTCTAGCCAAAGGAAAATGCCCTTCAATGAAAACTGCTCCATATAGCTGCTGTATCAAGAGATACACAAGTGAGAATACCTTCAACTTTGTGATTCCACAAAGTTGTAATTACCTTGGGTACAAAGCAGTTACTCATATAAGGTGGGGGGATTTCTGCCCAGAGACTGCTAACACAGGTGTGGGAAGTTCAGGAATGCTCTGCAGAGCACGCAGACAACCTTATTTTTTATTTCCTCTATTTTTAATATTCCTTATTTTTAACTGGAAGCAAACAAAGCTTATTATATTAATATTTTTTAAAAGATTTTGTTTAGGGTCGCCTGGGTGGCTCAGTGGGTTAAAGCCTCTGCCTTCGGCTCAGGTCATGATCTCAGGGTCCTGGGATGGAGCCCGCATCGGGCTCTCTGCTCAGCGGGGTGCCTGCCTCTCTGCCTACTTGTGACCTCTGTCTGTCAAATAAATGAATAAAATCTTAAAAAAAAAAGATTTTGTTTATTTGACAGACAGAGGTCACAAGTAGGCAGAGAGGTGGGCAGAGAGAGAGGAAGGGAAGCAGGCTCACCGCTGAGCAGAGAGCCAATGTGGGGCTCCATCCCAGGACCCTGAGATCATGACCTGAGCCGAAGGCAGAGGCTTTAATCCACTGAGCCACCCAGGAGCCCCAGTATATTCATTTTTTTTTAAAATTTAATTTTATTTATTTTTTTAAACATATATTTTTATCCCCAGGGGTACAAGTCTGTGAATCGCCAGGTTTACACATTTCACAGCACTCACCATAGCACATACCCTCCCCAATGTCCATAACCCCCTCCCCCCA